>NC_139999.1:36979931-37579931 GCF_964263955.1 Coregonus lavaretus
GTATTCAAGAGTGTTATGCAAAAACTGCGCCAATTATCCACTATCCTTCTCTCTTCGAATTAGCCAACATTTATCTAAGTAAGAAAATAAAAAAAGAATAATTCCAGATTTTTCTGGATGGTTGGTTCTGGGTAAGAACATCTGCTAAATGAATAAATGTATGATGAATAGCGACACAGCAGACAACTGGGTAGTCCTATGTACTTGTCATGACTGAGACACAGGCCTCTGTACCAGATAAACACTCAGAAGAACAGCTGATACTACACATGCTTGTCTTACAAGATATGAAAATACATTTGGAGAGCGCATAATAAATATATATAACAGTCTTGAAGGAGTTCCCACATATGCTGAGCACTTGTTGGTTGCTTTTCCTTCACTCTGCCGTCCGACTCATCCCAAACCATCTCAATTGGGTTGAGGTCGGTGGATTGTAGAGGCCAGGTCATCTGATGCAGCACTCTATCACGCTCCTTCTTGGTAAAATAGCCCTTACACAGCCTGGAGGTGTATTGGGTCATTGTCCTGTTGAAAAACAAATGATAGTCCCACTAAGCCCAAACCAGATGGGATGGCATATCGCTGCAGAATGCTGTGGTAGCCATGCTGGTTAAGTGTGCCTTGAATTCTAAATAAATCAGACAGTGTCACCAGGAAAGCACACCATAACACCACCTCCTCCATGCTTTACTGTGGGAACTACACATGCGGAGATCAGCCGTTCACCCACACCGCGTCTCACAAAAACAAGTTGGTTGGAACCAAAAATCTCTAATTTGGACTACAGACCAAAGGACAGATTTCCACCAGTCTAATGTCCATTGCGCGTGTTTCTTGGCCCAAGCAAGTCTCTTCTTCTTATTGGGGTCCTTTTAGTAGTGGTTTCTTTGCAGCAATTCGACCATGAAGGCCTTATTTCACACAGTCCCCTCTGAACAGTTGATGTTGATGTGTCTGTTACTTGAACTCTGTGAAGCATTTATTTGGGCTGCAATTTCTGAGGCTGGTAACGCTAATGAACTTATCCTCTGCAGCAGAGGTAACTCTGGGTCTTCCATTCCTGTGGCGGTCCTCATGAGAGCCAGATTCATCATAGCGCTTGATGGTTTTTGCGACTGCCCTTGAAGAAACTTTCAATGTTATTGAAATGTTCCGTATTGTCTGTCTTAAAGTCATAATGGACTGTCGTTTCTCTTTGCTTATTTGAGCTGTTCTTGCCATAATATGGACTTGGTCTTTTACCAAATAGGGCTATGTTCAGTATACCACCCCTAATTTGTCGCAACACAACTGATTGGCTCAAACGCATTAAGAAGGAAAGAAATTACACAAATGAACTTCAACAAGGCACACCTGTTAATTGAAATGCATTTCAGGTGACTACCTCATGAAGCTGGTTGTGAGAAGGCCAAGAGTGTGCAAAGCTGTCATCAAGGCAAAAGATGGCTGTTTGAAGAATCTCAAATATAAAATATATTTTGATTTGTTTAACACTTTCTTTTGGTTACTACATGATTCCATATGTGTTATTTCATAGTTTTGATGTCTTCACTATTATTCTACAATGTAAAAAATAAATAAAAACCCTTGACTGAGTAGGTGTGGCCAAACTTTTGACTGGTAGTGTATATGTATAGATAAAGTGTTGGTCCCATGTTTCATGAGCTGAAATAAAAGATCCCAGATATTTTCCATATGCTCAAAAAGCTTATTTCTCTAAAATGTTGTGCACAAATTTGTTTACATCCCTGTTCGTGAGCATTTCTCCTTTGCCAAGATAATCCATCCACCTGACAGGTGTGGTTTATCAAGAAGCTGACAGGTGCAGCTTGTGCTGGGGACAAAAGGCCACTATAAATTGTGCAGTTTTGTCACAACATAATGCCACAGATGTCTCAAGTTTTGAGGGAGCGTGCAATTGGCATGCTGACTGCAGGAATGTCCACCAGAGCTGTTGCCAGAGAATTTAATTGATTTGCTGGGCCTGGCTCCCCAGTGGGTGGGCTTGACTCCCAAGTGGGTGGGCCTTCCCAGACCCACCCATTGCTGGGAACTTTGCCCAGTCATGTGAAATCCATAGATTAGGGCCTAATGAATGTATTTCAATTGACTGATTTCCTTTAAGAACTGTAATTTAGTAAAATCTTTGAAATTGTTGCATGTTGCGTTTTTATATTTTTGTTCAGTATATATTTTCAATGTTAATTTATCCAGGAAGTCCCATGAGGTCAGAATACCACTTTTACAAGTGATACTTGGCCAAGAGGGCAGCTAGAAATATAGTTTTCACATACGAACTTTATATGTCCAAACTCAGAATCAAATATGTTTCCCACAAATAATATGGTTGAGGTGGTAGGTTTATTTTGATTTGGCGATTTTCTGCATGTATCAAAGTCCCAACAGGTAGCTTGATTTCAGATGTGTCCATGTAAACAGAATTATTAGGGAAATTGTTCTCCTTTCAAAGCACGTAAATGTTTAAATCAAACAATATTAATCTGACTATTGAAAATAATCATATTATTTTGTGCATTTAACCGTACTCATTAAAACGCCCTGTCCCGTTCTTCTGTGAGATGCAGGGAGAGGGCTGACGTATAATTCAGACCGTAGATCTCTTTATCGTAATTGAGAGGGGAGCCGTAAACCCTCATTGATTTTGTCACCAGTGTCTGTGTCCTTTTGGTCCCTGGAGTGGCTTCACTACACCAGGACAGATATCTAATATTCTTTGATCAGCTCTGACTCACTTTCTGTAGGCTACTTCTACCTTACTCTCGTTTCCTCTTAATCTCACTATCTCACTCTCTTAATTAACCCCTTTGGGTGGGGGCTCACTGTGTCTCGTCGTGTTTATCAGAGGACTTGGCTTGATAACCCACCAGGGATGATGTGCTAGAGGGGAATCGCACCCCTCGACTGGGAGACAGAGAAAATCACCCCCCCCCAAACAAAGACAAACTGTTCTGGGGTCAGAAGTAGTAGTGGGGGGATGCAAAAGAGAGCCACACATAATGTAGAATGAGGGAAGTGTGACTATTTACCATTTCACACAGTATTATCACACAAACACACACACGCACATGTTTAGTGTGTGTGCTAGCACTATACAAACATTATGATGAAACTAAATTTGCTGATGGGTGTGTTTTTGTTGGTATGAAGCCGTTGTGAAAAGGGAAGTGAGCTTGTCGTTTTTGGCTTTGTGTTGTTAGGGCTTTTGTTTGTCTGAGTCAGTCCACATGAAGAACAGTTTTTTGCAGAGGTCTTATTATTGCAGTTCTTCCTACTGTAATACACAAACCATAGGTTCTGATTGATTGCTGATCATGGAGCTTCAGACCTATAATCCTATTACATTATAAAGATCTCCATCCATAACAGTTGTGTGTTATTGTTACTGATGTTTATTCTCAGGAAACGGATGATTCACCTGTTTTGGGGGAAATTTGCTGATATAAACCAGGTTTCCATCAAACTTTTTTATGCAAGTAAATTACGTTGGATACAAAAATGTCACGACCGGCCTGATGGAAACACAACATTTGTCAGTAAACTTTCCAAATGTCGACAAACAAAATACGCTAGACAAGGTGGGATCTTTTTGTGTCTGTAAAATTCATTATGCGAGAAATGGCTTTGGAAACCCCTTTATACGCAAATATTGATATAATAACATATCGAAGTGCACTTGGAGTCACACAATATATTGTGTGGTCCTCCCACTACAACTCGGGAAAGCATGCAGTTTATTAGGCTACAGTTGAAATAAGTTATGATGAACTTCACAGGGTGGTGAAAGTGCAAGGTGATGAGCTTGATGCTCCTGTCCAATAAATATTGAGGATCTTATTCTGGTGACATGATAATCGATGCTTGGCTGCCGTATACATAATAATCTCATCATGTAGACTAGCCTAGCCACACTGTATATGCTAGCTGTTGGCTAGAGCGCACGTGCCAAGACCAGAATGTGCACATTCGCTATGCAACATTTGTTGTGACAAAACCATCAGTAGAGTTGAAAATACGATGGAAACCCATTTAACATGTATTTGTTCAGTACATGGGAATTTAACCGCAAAAGTTATTTTATGTGCACTACGTCATCATGCACAGCCGTTTTTATCAGCAACAAGTCAATTTGATGGAAACACATCTCTGGTGGAGAAATTCGCATATTGTTTTTATGCAGATTTTTGAATATTTGCATGAAAATCTGTCACCAATTGGATGGAAACCTAGCTATAGGCAGAAATATATTTTATTGACCATATCTAATTGTCGATGTAGACTAGATTTCCATGATGGATGGCTCATACATGGTGAGCTCTAGGAATCCAGTTGATGGGAGCGTGTCTTTCTTGAGGCATGTGGCTAAATGCTTCAGTAATGATAGTGTTAGCGTGGGCTTGTCTGACTCAGTGGGGGTGTGTCTGAACAAGTGTATGGGTAATGGTGCTTATTGAGCCAGCTACAGTGACTATCATTTACTAGCATCAGACCCAGAGCCACATCGTGAATGTGTCCCAAATGGCACACTATTCCATATAGTGGCAGGTAGCTTAGTGGGTAAGAGCGTTGTGCCAGTAACCGAAAGGTCGCTGGTTCTAATCCCCGAGCCGACTAGGTGAAAAATCTGTTGATGTGCTCTTAAGCAAGGCACTTAACCCTAATTGCTCCTGTAAGTCGCTCTGGATAAGAGCGTCTGCTAAATGACTAAAATGTAAAATGTAAAAATGTGTAGTACTTTTGACCAAAGCGCTATGGGCCCATGCCAAAAGTAGTGTACTAGAAAGAGAATAGGGTGCTATTTGGGACGCACCCTATATGTCTGAGCCACGTAGTTGAATTAGCCGCTCAGGCTAGGAACCCTTTAGCTTGGCTAAATGTGTATTTTCCATTAAGAGGCTATTCACTGCTTCCCTCGGGCCTTGAAGAAAGCCAGCCATGTTGGGGTACCATGTTGATGACGCACGCCATTTGACTGAGTAGTGTAGGGTGTTTTCAAGTCTTGTTTTTAATGCAAGAGCTTTGGTGAGTAAGATTTCCAATTAATTTATTACATATGGCAAATAAACTTGAACTTCTTCATTCAAAGCATTCTGGGGTTTGGACAGGGGTTTCCCCGCTAGACAGTTTCAACTAGATGGCTATATTGTAAAAATTCATGAAAACAAACATTGGCTTTTTGGTCTTAATTTAAGGTTAGGGTTAGGCATAAGGTTAGGTTGGGTTTAAAATCACATTTTAAGAATAGAGATTGTATGAATTTGGCTGTGTTAACTAGTGACGACCCTGCCAGACAGTCAGGTATTAAAACAGTCTGTGGTGTGTCTACTCTAGCTGTCAACCATTTTCTCCTTGAGTAGTGCGAGACGAACCACAATACACAGTCAACAGTGTGTAATGAAGAGGACCTTTTGAGGACAACACTAGTCACACGCCAACCATATAGTGGAGGCAAAACAAGCATTGTTTCAACTCATCAAGAACCAAGAGAATGTTTGAGTTTATAAACATCTACTAGGCTGCTTCTGTTAACTACAAAGCCTCAAAGTAAAACATTCCCCATCTGACCCCACGATCACCCTCTGCCTCCCACTAACCCCCCCAGACACGAGTCCTCTCTCACCCCGAGAGGTGCTTTGGTCACGGGAGGAGGTTTCATACAGAATTCCATAGTTTTCCACCACAGGGAAGGAGATGGATAGAGGGTGATCTAAGAACGGTCAGGCTCTAAGGGCTCGAACACACCAATACCGTTTGCCTACCGAGAGTACTTGCAAACCGATTTTACATGTAGAATCACCGAAAATGTCGGCAGTCAGAAGTCAACAGCGCGCTGAACGATCGGTAGACGAACGGGAGATCCACATTCGGTGAGATCTGTTCGACCCTTAAGACATCTTACTTTCCCTCCTTTTTCTTTAATCTCAACATACCTCATGGACTGTAAATAAATGCCAAGATTCCAACACACTACGCTGTCTGACAACAGGGCCAAAATAATCAATTGTCTTTACAGGAAATGTTATATCTTTCTAGGAGAGCGTATGTCAGTATGGTATGTCAGTTTAAGTGAAAGGTAGATTCCAAACATTGTGAGTGCTATAGTATAGATGTCAATTCCCTATTTTACATAGTATGCTGTTGTTCCTTGGGAGGAGGAAGGGCAGTCTTGTGGTGGGTGGGTGTGACAGCAGCAGGGTTGGCCCAGGAGTCAGGACCACAGAGTACCAAGGAATACCCAGCATTCCAGAGCTGTAATTAGGTTATAGTGCCAGTCGGAGACACGCACACACTTATTAGGATAAAAATGGTGGCAGGTTGTAGCCACCTGTCTTGGTGTGACGACACATGTCTAATTCTGTCTCTGCACCCTCAGCGTATGGTGCATGGAAAAACACTCTGTGGCCGGCAGCTCTCATAAAACGCATCTCCGTCATTCACCAATCAAATCAAAAATCTAATTGTATTTGTCACATGCGCCGAATACAACAGGTGTTGACCTTACAGTGAAATGCTTACTTACAATCCCTTAACCAACAATGCACTTTTTAAAAAAAGACAGTGTTAAGTAAACAATAGATAAGTAAAAAATAAAAGCAGTAAAATAACAGTAAAAATAACCGTAGCGAGGCTATATACAGGGGGTACCGTTACAGAGTCAATGTGCGGGGGCACCGGTTAGTCGAGGTAATTGAGGTAATATGTACATGTAGCTATAGTTAAAGTGACTATGCATAGATAATAAACAGAGCCTTCCTCTGACACCGCCTGGTATAGAGGTCCTGGATGGCTGGAAGCTTGTCCCCAGTGATGTACTGGGCCGTACGCACTACCCTCTGTAGTGCCTTGCGATCGGAGGCCGAGCAGTTGCCATACCAGGCAGTGATGCAACTAGTCAGGATGCGCTTGATGGTGCAGCTGTATAACTTTTTGAGGATCTGAGGACCCATGCCAAATCTTTTCAGTCATGCCCTCCTCACGACTGTCTTGGTGTGTTTGGACCATGATAGTTTGTTGGTGATGTGGACACCAAGGAACTTGAAGCTCTCAACCTGCTCCACTACAGCCCCGTCGATGAGAATGGGGGTGTGCTCGGTCCTTCTTTTCCTGTTGTCCACAATCATCTCCTTTGGCTTCACCCCTTTAGTTATTAATCTATAAAGTAATTGTTAGCATTAGATTCTGTGACCATATTTTAATAGATCTCAAATAAAAAATAATCTGGAGGTTACTCAATAGATGAAAGACATAGTTTAATCTACAATTGTAGTGTAGAAAACATCCACGCCCCCTCCCCCTCAGTTTTATAATTCCTCTTATTCCTGACAGAATAAAACAAAAAAATTTAGATTATCGATTCTCAATTAGGAGTGCACTACTTCCCCATTTTTTTATTTAATTGTGTGACTTTTTTGACTGCAGACTCATTTTCAGGGGCTGGAAAACCTCTTAGCTGACAGCCCCTTGTCCCCCCATCCAGCTCAAATGTCTGTGGAGCTGAGCATGTACGCTACGCTCCCCTCCCCAGGCTTTGTCTATAGGCTAACTCTGTTCCCTTTTGGAAACAATATCCCCCTTTTCTTTCTATGACGTCCCCCTCCCTCGCTCATCCCTCGCTCCTCTGCTCCCTCTCAGCCAGCTAGCAACTACAGAGTTAATTCTGGGCACAAGGAGAGGAGGAGGTAGAGCGCACGTGGGCTCGTCCACAGCTGTTGTAGTGTAGTAGGCTGGGTTTGTCTATGAGTGGAGGAGGGCCTAACTCTCTCTCTCTCTCACTCGCTCGACCCCCTTCCTCTGTCTATTACAGTACATGCTCTTATGTGCTTTAGCTCTGGCTAGTGCTCTCTCTCGGTCTTTGCTCGGCCTCTGGAACAATGACAGTCGCTACTGCAGACACATACCATATGCCAGCCTTGCTGCTGTTACCACTGCTACTGCTGCACTAGGATGGCCCTGACGTCTCAGCACTGAGCCTCAGAGTTCTGGAGACGACACACATCCCCTCTTTACCTCCTCCTGTGCCTCCTCTCTGGTTGGGGAGAGAGGCTGTAACTGCAGCACGAGGCTGGCCCAGCTGACATTGGGACTAGAAGCAGTGGCTGGCTGGCAGAGGCGCTCTGTGCTGGGGACATTTTCTAATTTCCGTATGTACGTAGGGTTTATTCCGTATTGATCCCAGACATTCCCCAGTGGTGGAACAGGAGCTTTGGAATGTGTAGGATGTTGTGACAGGGTGCTTTCCCTGTGAGGTGATGATGGGGAAGAGTGGAGATGAACTGGAAGAAAGGAGGGATGCTATTTTTTGCCAGAGATCTATAAATGCGGAGCTCTGTCGACATGGGCTGGTGTGCTTTGTTTATCGTGTGTGTGGTGTATGTATTTATTTTGTGAATTTTCGGAAGAGGGTGGCCTACTTATTTTGTGCATGATGTGTACTTCTTTGTTAATGCACATTTGTGTATGTGGACTATGCATGTGTATGTGGACTGTATGCATGTGGATGTGTTTATTAGATTGTGTGTATGTGTGTGTGTTGTAGCTAATTTTTGCATGCAGCATGTGTGTGTCAGTGTACATGTTCCCCTGTGTACGCAATAGCATTTAGGTTAATATTTTTATATGCTTTCTTTCTGTGTGTGTATGGTTGTTTTTTCTCTCTGTGTCTAATTTCGTCAGCGGGCTGCTAATCCCCTGGCTGGCAGGCTTTTGCCTGGGTTTTGTTGTGCCGGGTGGTGATCAGAAGCTCTGTACATGATGACAGGGGGAGGGGAAGCAGGATGGTAGGCGGGACAGCTGGGCTGCTGTGGAAAGGGGTGCGCGACCAGGAGTCACCCGTTGGCATGGATCAGCTACTAGCCCCAAATACTCAACTTGGCATAGTCATAACCAGATGCCCGCAGGGGGAGTAACCTATATTTGGGGCGTTGGGAAGGGGGCACTGCAGGGTTAATTTGATATTGCTGCTCTACTTAGTCAGCAGCATGATATTTGAATGTGTATAAGTTGTTTCAACAAAGCTTAAAGCAACTGTTTATAGAGTAGAGTGGGTTTTGGCATTCTTATCCTACACTACACACATTACAGTTATTGCCAATTGCAGCTCTGATGTGACTGTACTTAGAGGAATATGGGCAAAACAGCGAAAAGAGGGTCCTATACCAATATCACCCCCACGCCACTAAAACATTAACCCAAGCCAGAACAACCATGGCTTTGTGGTGAGACGGGCCGTTAGCTATAGCATTTTGTTTGTTTTACATGGTCAAGCTCTATCATGATCTTCCCGTATGCATATTTCTCTTTGTTAAAATCACTGGATCGTTTGTTTAACCAGTGTTGTGTTGTGGGTGGGCCTTCATACTGCTAAACTGTAATAAGCCCTGGGGAAGTGATACACTGGTGTGTTGACACAAGGCTTAGCAATGAGGGTAATGTTTGAGCGCATGTGTGTTCATGTGTGCATACATGTGTGTGCCTCAACTCCTCCAGAATGAAGGGTTTTGAACACAGAATTTCTCAATTCTCACTAGGTATTGAGTGTGCTAAATTGTTTTAATAGCTGGACTTGTTAGTGCTTGCTGTTCTTTTACACTGCGAAAGGTCCGTATCAAAAACAGAGGCCAAGTCTGTGTCCCAAATGGCACTATGGGTCCTGGTCAAAAGTAGTGCACTATATAGGGAATAGTGGGGTATTTGGGGGACACACTATATTGATTTGTGGTTCTGGTCTGGTCTCCTCAAATGTGAGACCCAGTCCACAGTATTTTATCCCGTTTCAGGAGTCCTCTAAGCACGCAGTATTCATGCCAGATGGCTGGACAGTGTTGGTATGTATGCCATGCAGTTGGGGGTGGTCAAAGAGCTAGACATCTCACTGTGACCGTGACTTTGATGACATGCCCGTGACTTTAATGACACAACTTTAACTCAGCTGAATCAAACTCTGCTGACAAGATAACTTTGTCATGTACCTCAACGGTCAACCAACCTTCACAGAGACAGAAAGGCTCAAAAGAGCCTAAAAACCTTGAATGAGTGGTGAATTTACAACACTCTCACGAAGCCTCTAAAATATCTCGTATTTTAATGTCTCCTGTTGGTGAAGTCAGGACACAGTGAGTCCTCCACTAAAGTACAGATATGCTGTTTCTGTTGATAAGCCAGTCTGAGATATATGAGGTTATGTCTCATTAATGACCGACGGGGTCTGGTTTTATAGCTCCTCAGCAGCCCAAGCCTAAGTTTTGTTCTGCTCCGCTACGCTTGGTTGGGTGAATTTGCTGACTACTGCAATGTCACAGCACTGACTCAGTCAGACAGAGGCTGTAACTCTCAGGAGCTCAAACTCTGAGTTTTTAGGTAAAGTTGATCAAGATGGTGGAGCTTTAGTCACTGGCCCAGTAATGTATTTCAATATGGTTGAAATAGGCCTATAGCCTACTGTTTATATTTGAATGCATCATCTCGGTTTTCATACGTTACTTGTTTGCATCAATTGCAAAGACATTGGCAACTTTGTATTTGTAGTCAACTTTTTTCTGAAGTTACCGGCGGTCACAGAGAGATTAATAAACCATGTGATTCTATGTTTAGCTGAGGTCTGTGTATAAAGTGACGTGGGAGGTAAAAAAAAGCTGAGAAACAATTGCAATTGGCATGCTGACTGCAGGAATGTATACCAGAGCTGTTGCCAGATAATTTAATATTAATTTCTCTACCATAAGCTGCCTCCAACGTCGTTTTAGAGAATTTGACAGTACGTCCAACCGGCCTCACAACCGCAGACCACGTGTGCTGGGTGCTGAGGAGTATTTCTGTCTGTAATAAAGTACTTTTGTGGGGAAAAACTCATTCTGAATGGCTGGGCTTGGCTCCCAAGTGGGTAGGCATATGCCTTCCCAAGTCCACTGTCGTGACGTGACTTTCATTAATATGATGATTTGTTATTTATCGAATCAACTAACTATGTTTAATTGTTACTCTATTTAAATTAATCATGTAACAATTAACTCATTAGGATTTGGGGCACCACGGAAGAAGTTGTTTATAGAATTACCATCTCCCAAATTAAACTCCAAAAGGTCTTTACCTATCAGTATGTATAAAACAGTCAACATATCAATCATTACCTCTTATCAGTCTAATTCTGAACAGTCGTAGACTTCTTGTATCTGCACAAACCCCATCTTTACTTATGATTCAGCACTACACAAATTGGCTTAATTATTTATTTACTAGCTAACTAAATAATAACACAGAATACATACTTAATATGTGAGGAAAAAGTCCCTAGCGGACTAACAACAGCATGACGGCTTGGTTATCAAAAGAGGGAAGGGTAGATGGGGACAGACAAAGAGAGAGTCAAACTTATCGTTGATACATTTGGAAGCTACCCTCAAAGTAATCATAATACTTTGCTCACGAACCACCACCCTTTTTGGAGTAAGAAACCAATTAATGTATTTACGTGTTTGCCGCTCATCTATCTCTGTTGACCCAAGCCCTCTTGGAAAGTAGGTTTTGGCTGGGTCTTCGCTCAGCTCACTTGTAAGGCTCTGATTGTCCACCAGAGATCATAATGTCCTCTTTTTTGTTCTGGCTTGTAGTGGAGTGTACTCAGAGCAGATACTCTGTGATTGTCTGAGATGGGATTTTCTCCTTCCCACCTTGTGTCTTTAGTCAAAGTTCTAGATCACTTTACACGCCCAGCTGCAGACTGGCAATGTTCTGGTCTAGTGAGTTTATCTTCTTCACCTCGTGTTGAGATTCAAAGTTCTAACCATTTCAAACGTGAGGACTACCGTCTCCGCTTTCTGGACTTTTTGGTCTAACCATTTTAAGACGTGTAGCCACAGCTCCACGCTTTCTGGTCTAATGTAAATTTCGTTACCAAGGCTTTTTATGCACTCTGGTAAAAGGGGCGTTCCTACTTGCTGACACGGTCTCTGAGCTCACTCAGGGCGTGTCTAGTCACCGTGCATAGCTTCTATGAAAACCTATGATCTCGTTAGAAAACTAAAATCACATTCCTATCTTAACAAAAATACTCTCATAATTCTCCATATTATATACACAACATATTGGATGTAAAGTTGACAAATAAAGTGTGTATACTTTCCAAATTACTGTATTTTCGCCATAACATTTTTAATGACATCACAAAATAATAAACAATATGACATGATTAGTCTTTAGATCCCCACTGACCATTCCAAACATTCAGATGTTAGGAATATTGTTCCAGTGTTTACATTTTGGACGTTATAGTTTTGGCGGCAAAAGTATTCTGGGGGACAAAGCACATTCCTTTCACTATACTAGAGGGCCAGAGAGAGATTCTCCACCTCTCTAACTTATGGCAGAGTGTTAAGGTGTCAAGACCAGCACAGCCCCCCCTCTTCTGAGGCCTTTGATCCTCACCCAGGAGAGTCATGACACCACCCATGGCTGCGCCCCTGCCCAGTCATGTGAAATCTATAGATTAGGGCCTAATGTATTTATTTAAATTGATTTATTTCCTTATATGAACTGTAACTCAGTTAAATCATTGACATTGTTGCATGTTGTGTTTTATATTTTTGTTCAGTAGATCTTTCTCTTTCTTTATGCCTCTTTCTTTTGGTGCGTTGACTCCACATACCCACTCTCAGAAAACCTGCGACCCCACTGAGCCTCCATCTGTGATGCCCACTCCTGGCAGACAATAGTGGAATTACCCTCCCTGATACTCATGCTGAAATAATGTACTGCCGCCGGCTGCCTGCCTACCCCACTCACTAGCCTCCAGGTGCACTCTGCCACAGTGGTTTTAGTCTGTCTAGCCCCAACCCTGCGGAGGCTGCTGGTGAAGTCAGGCCTCATAGGTCTGGTCCTCATTCCCATGCGTTGTCTGCTGACTTCTCAGGGCATATTATCATTGCAATGATTCACAGGATCCCAGCATTGGGATCAGCCCATACACAGTCTTGTTCACCATCGAAACCTGGCACGTGAGGCTATAGGCTAACCCTAGCAATTGTTTTCTGTAGTCATAAGACTTTACCTTGTAGACCAGAGATTAGATAGGCTATACGTACGGCCCACTGTAGAGAGAGCACTGTTATTAGGTTATCTACTGAAAGATGTAGCCTAACATTCTGCTGCATAGATAGATCAGTACTATTCAATTATGTTATAAGCATCTTTGTGGTGTCTATTTTTTATATTTATGTGTAGTGGATTATCTTTATTAGGTTTGAAGGGAGACAACCAGGGCTGATTAAACAACACCATGTCCATCTCAATTTTTACCTTAACTTTCCCTCTGCCCCAAACAGAAGGCATTCCCCTAACAGTACTGTATGTCTGGGAGGGGGGGGGCGGCATTTACAGTAATGTCTGGGAGGCAGCAGCTGATGTCGAGACTGAGACAGGTTTTAAGGGGCTCTTCTGAAGCACCTGTTTGGTGGTGTGAAAACACACATCCCACCTGGCAGCGCCAGCCCTGCCTGTCTGTGCTTTCTAGAGAGGGGAACCCTGGGTGGATAGGGCAGATGCTCTCAAATGCTTATTTCATTCTAAATGTTGGCCCCTGAAGGGGTCCAAGGGAGTCCAGGGGAGGCTGAGATGGGGAACTGCCTGTCAGAAGTGATATGGGACGGACGGTGAGAGGAACAGGGTGTCGATAGGGGGAGCGGAAGAAAATGCCTGACAAGAATCTTTCACTGCCGGGTATATACAGTGGGGAAAAAAAGTATTTAGTCAGCCACCAATTGTGCAAGTTCTCCCACTTAAAAAGATGAGAGAGGCCTGTAATTTTCATCATAGGTACACGTCAACTATGACAGACAAAATGAGAAAAAAAAAATCCAGAAAATCACATTGGAGGATTTTTAATAATATAAAAATAATAATAATATGCCATTTAGCAGACGCTTTTATCCAAAGCGACTTACAGTCATGCGTGCATACATTTTTGTGTATGGGTGGTCCCGGGGATCGAACCCACTACCTTGGCGTTACAAGCGCCGTGCTCTACCAGTTGAGCTATAGAGGACCACAGTGAATTTATTTACAAATTATGGTGGAAAATAAGTATTTGGTCAATAACAAAAGTTTCTCAATACTTTGTTATATACCCTTTGTTGGCAATGACACAGGTCAAACGTTTTCTGTAAGTCTTCACAAGGTTTTCACACACTGTTGCTGGTATTTTGGCCCATTCCTCCATGCAGATCTCCTCTAGAGCAGTGATGTTTTGGGGCTGTCGCTGGGCAACACGGACTTTCAACTCCCTCCAAAGATTTTCTATGGGGTTGAGATCTGGAGACAGGACCTTGAAATGCTTCTTACGAAGCCACTCCTTCGTTGCCCGGGCGGTGTGTTTGGGATCATTGTCATGCTGAAAGACCCAGCCACGTTTCATCTTCAATGCCCTTGCTGATGGAAGGAGGTTTTCACTCAAAATCTCACGATACATGGCCCCATTCATTCTTTCCTTTACACGGATCAGTCGTCCTGGTCCCTTTGCAGAAAAACAGCCCCAAAGCATGATGTTTCCACCCCCATGCTTCACAGTAGGTATGGTGTTCTTTGGATGCAACTCAGCATTCTTTGTCCTCCAAACACGACGAGTTGAGTTTTTACCAAAAAGTTATATTTTGGTTTCATCTGACCATATGACATTCTCCCAATCCTCTTCTGGATCATGCAAATGCACTCTAGCAAACTTCAGACGGGCCTGGACATGTACTGGCTTAAGCAGGGGGACACGTCTGGCACTGCAGGATTTGAGTCCCTGGCGGCGTAGTGTGTTACTGATGGTAGGCTTTGTTACTTTGGTCCCAGCTCTCTGCAGGCATTCACTGGGTCCCCCCGTGTGGTTCTGGGATTTTTGCTCACCATTCTTGTGATCATTTTGACCCCACGGGGTGAGATCTTGCGTGGAGCCCCAGATCGAGGGAGATTATCAGTGGTCTTGTATGTCTTCCATTTCCTAATAATTGCTCCCACAGTTGATTTCTTCAAACCAAGCTGCTTACCTATTGCAGATTCAGTCTTCCCAGCCTGGTGCAGGTCTACAATTTTGTTTCTGGTGTCCTTTGACAGCTCTTTGGTCTTGGCCATAGTGGAGTTTGGAGTGTGACTGTTTGAGGTTGTGGACAGGTGTCTTTTATACTGATAACAAGTTCAAACAGGTGCCATTAATACAGGTAATGAGTGGAGGACAGAGGAGCCTCTTAAAGAAGAAGTTACAGGTCTGTGAGAGCCAGAAATCTTGCTTGTTTGTAGGTGACCAAATACTTATTTTCCACCATAATTAGCAAATAAATTCATAAAAAATCCTACAATGTGATTTTATGGAGAAAAAAAATCTCATTTTGTCTGTCATAGTTGACGTGTACCTATGATGAAAATTACAGGCCTCTCTCATCTTTTTAAGTGGGAGAACTTGCACAATTGGTGGCTGACTAAATACTTTTTTCCCCCACTGTATATATTTTTTTGGTCTTCGTTTCTCACTTTTCAATCTGATCTATGAGCTTTCACTCTGGTGATGGGTACTCCTGAGTGGCGCAGTGGTCTAAGGCACTGCATCGCAGTGCTAACTGTGCCACTAGAGATCCTGGTTCGTATCCAGGCTCTGTCGCAGCCGGCCGCGACCGGGAGACTCATGGGCGGCGCACAATTGGCCCAGCGTCGTCCAGGGTAGGGGAGGGAATGGCCGGCAGGGATGTAGCTCAGTTGATAGAGCATGGCGTTTGCAACGCCAGGGTTGTGGGTTCAATTCCCACGGGGGGCCAGTATATAAAAAAAAATGCATTCACTAACTGTAAGTCGCTCTGGATAAGAGCGTCTGCTAAATGACGTAAATGTAAATGTAAATGTGATGAATCAGCTTTTCGCTCTCAATAGGTAATATAAGCTTCCATATTTGGCTATGTTTTATGGCAACAAATTCCTCTTGAACGCTGTGCATTCCATCAGGCCGACGCCTAAACATCTGATCCGCTCCCAATCAGATCTCAAACCGCAACCATCTATACATAACCATTAGTAGACTAATCACTTGGAATTTAGCCCTGCAGGTAAATTGCAAACCCTGAGCTTTGAGTTGGGTGCAGGGTTTGAGCTAATGAGAAACAATGCATTGTAGTGTCCTGGTTTACCATCTGAGGTACTATCAGGTCATGACTCTATCCGTTAACTCATATGACCTCATTACAAACCCCATAGTGGGGAATGGGTATGAGCTTTATTGCTATAAGGTTTTTATTTGAAAAGGTTACCAAAACTAAACATGGATAAAATTGTTAAAGATGGAGCACTTTTTATCTGGTGATTTGGAAATGCCAGATAGGGCTAGCATAACAGGTGGGTCAGTTAAGTGAACCTAATGTCACATAATGTCTTGTCTTTGTAGCTTGGATGCAGTTGTTTATCTGTAGGGTTGGCTTGAAGATGTCTTGTAGGTTTATTTGAATAGGGCACTGTAAATGTCAATGGACTGGCTGGGATAGGCTGTTTTTGGTCTTTCTTTTGTCACATCTAAGTGCCACATGCTATGGCAAAATGCTTAAAGAGGGTGGCTGTGAAAATAGTGAAAGAATGATGCCATGCATTACATTTTGGGGGATTACAATGTTGTTTTTGGTATCTTTTTAACGGAAGATGCATTTTAAACTACATTGTTAACTCTGGGGAGACTGTGAGACTAATGTTTTGCCCTTTTTATGTGTTTCTCAGGTAAATTGCGGAGTGGGCCTGAAGGGCGTCATAACCGACCTTTGTCCTTTCGGCACATTGTAGAGCCAGCCTGACAGGTGGGTACCCCCTCCTACACACATGTACACACGTGTACGTACACACACACACACACACACACACACATTCATCACTATGAGTCTATTTGACTGAGCCTACTCAGTCTATTTCACCTGAGTCTATTTGAGTATTTATTTTCTTATATATATTTCACTAACCGCTGAACCACACAGGCCAGGTCTATTTGTATTCTTAGCTGAATCAAAACCCAAACCCTAAGCTCTATCAAGTCAACAGACAGACATCATCACAAAATAGAAGGGAAAATAGCACTGATCTGCAGACCGGTAGGAAAAGGAACACTCAAAACGTCAGTGTTCCCCTTTAACTTTTCATGTGACTTCGTGAAAATTAGCCCCTACCTACACAAGTCTGATTATACAACTACCCTGTTTATTTTGGGTTCTCAGAAAGAGGGATACGTGGGAGAGGAGAGGCTGCAGCAGCGGCAATGTATTGATCCAAGCAGGCATGGGGCACCCATCACATGTCCCTGAGAGTGCTCTCTGTCTGTCTGGCCTAGACTCTTTGGCCTCTCTGTGTGCGTCCCAAATGGCACCCTACTTATTTTGGGTTAAAAGAACACTCCAGGGCACACTTGAACATCTAAAAGTAGTTACAACATTTGTAGAAATTATAATGGACCTATATATTTTTCAAAAGCCCTAATTCTGGCCAGCAAACTGCTTTTGACCAAAAAATCTGTCCGGCCTCCGTAGAATTCTGAAATCCCGATGTGTTATTGCCCATACCTGCCCTATATAGTGCAGCTTCGTGTTCACTTTGATCCCTCCTTAAATGAATCCCCTGGTCAAAGACACAGTTACCTCAGCTCTGATCAGCTGCATTGGACCATAAACTGACAATTACTGCGGGCTGTCGCAACACTGGCAGTTATGCAAAGGATGAACTTTTGCCCTTAACTGACCAAAACAGTCTCTGAAGTCTGCTTCAAAGCGACACCTCGTGTACTCTTCACCTGAGAGAGTTTCTCTTTACTCCTCTGTCACCCCATACCTGTTTTATGTCTGCTATGTCTGCTGCTACATCATTATTACTTTTTATAACATATTAAAGACGTAAATCATCCATTTAAAACTCTGTGGAATCCCATACAGGCCAGAAGACGACAATTTGTCCCACGTAGTCCACGCTTCAGATACCTCTGCCCGTCTTGAAAGGGGTCAATAGGTTGTTTTGGATGAGCAGAGAAAGGGGTTAGAATAGGGGCGACTGTGCTTTAATTTACTGGCCCTGTCTACTGCCCGTCCTCTGGATACAATAGAGTGGTTGGTTTATGGCCTGAGGTGGCATCCCTTCCCAATAAAGCACAAAACTGGGGAGCTGGGGAGAGGAGTAAAGACGCAACTGTTCCATTTTAAACCTCAAAGTAGGGCCTAAATTTAGAGGTATTATGTACAGTTGAAGTCGGAAGTTTACATACACTTAGGTTGGAGACGCGTTCTGTCTCCTAGAGATGAACGTACTTTGGTGCAAAAAGTGCAAATCAATCCCAGAACAACAGCAAAGGACCTTGTGAAGATGCTGGAGGAAACAGGTACAAAAGTATCTATATCCACAGTAAAATGAGTCCTATATTGACATAACCTGAAAGGCTGCTCAGCAAGGAAGAAGCCACTGCTTCAAAACCGCCATAAAAAAGCCAGACTACGGTTTGCAACTGCACATGGGGACTAAGATCGTACTTTTTGGGGAAATGTCCTCTGGTCTGATGAAACAAAAATAGAACTGTTTGGCTATAATGACCATCGTTATGTTTGGAGGAAAAAGGGGGATGCTTGCAAGCCGATGAACACCATCCCAACCGTGAAGCATGGGGGTGGCAGCATCATGCTGTGGGGGTGCTTTGCTGCAGGAGGGACTGGTGCACTTCACAAAATAGATGGCATCATGAGGAAGGAAAATGATGTGGATATATTGAAGCAACATCTCAAGACATCAGTCAGGAAGTTAAAGCTTGGTCGCAAATGGGTCTTCCAAATGGACAATGAGCCCAAGCATACTTCCAAAGTTGTGGCAAAATGGCTTAAGGATAACAAAGTCAAGGTATTGGAGTGGCCATCACAAAGCCCTGACCTCAATCCTATAGAAAATCTGTGGGCAGAACTGAAAAGGTGTGTGCGAGCAAGGAGGCCTACAAACCTGACTCCGTTACACCAGCTCTGTCAGGGGGAATGGGCCAAAATTCACCCAACTTATTGTGGGAAGCTTGTGGAAGGCTACCCGAAACGTTTGTCCCAAGTTAAACAATTTAAAGGCAATGCTACCAAATACTAATTGAGTGTATGTAAACTTCTGACCCACTGGGAATGTGGTGAAATAAATAAAAGCTGAAATATATCATTCTCTCTACTATTATTCTGACATTTCACATTCTTAAAATAAAGTGGTGATCCTAACTGACCTAAGACAGGGAATTCTTACTAGGATTAAATGTCAGGAATTGTGAAAAACTGAGTTTAAATGTATTTGGCTACGGTGTATGTAAACTTCCGACTTCAACTGTATTTCAGACTAAAACCTGTTAATGTTCTTTCTACTGAATAACTATATTTTCCTTATAAATGAGACCTTACCTTCACATGATCCTGATTGATGGTTTGATAACGGACTCTGAAACCTTGGATGGAAACTGAGTCTGGCAAGTTTTTAAAAACCACAGAGCTTCTGTCTCGCCGCCTCTTGCCCAGCCATGGTGACCTGGTGATCAAAATAAACTATAATATCTAGAGCATCATCCCCTGCTTCATTCATGTGATTGTCATGCATACATGCATGTACAGTGGGGAGAACAAGTATTTGATACACTGCCGATTTTGCAGGTTTTCCTACTTACAAAGCATGTAGAGGTCTGTAATTTTTATCATTGGTACACTTCAACTGTGAGAGACTGAATCTAAAACAAAAATCCAGAAAATCACATTGTATGATTTTTAAGTAATTAATTTGCATTTTATTGCATGACATAAGTATTTGATCACCTACCAACCAGTAAGAATTCCGGCTCTCACAGATCTGTTAGTTTTTCTTTAAGAAGCCCTCCTGTTCTCCACTCATTACCTGTATTAACTGCACCTGTTTGAACTCGTTACCTGTATAAAATAACTGTCCACACACTCAATCAAACAGACTCCAACCTCTCCACAATGGCCAAGACCAGAGCGCTGTGTAAGGACATCAGGGTTAAAATTGAGACCTGCACAAGGCTGGGATGGGCTACAGGACAATAGGCAAGCAGCTTGGTGAGAAGGCAACAACTGTTGGTGCAATTATTAGAAAATGGAAGAAGTTCAAGATGACGGTCAATCACCCTCGGTCTGGGGCTCCATACAAGATCTCACCTTGTGGGGCATCAATGATCATGAGGAAGGTGAGGGATCAGCCCATAACTACACGGCAGGACCTGGTCAATGACCTGAAGAGAGCTGGGACCACAGTCTCAAAGAAAACCATTAGTAACACACTACGCCGTCATGGATTAAAATCCTGCAGCGCACGCAAGGTCACCCTGCTCAAGCCAGCGCATGTCCAGGCCCGTCTGAAGCTTGCCAATGACCATCTGGGTGACCCAGAGGAGGAATGGGAGAAGGTCATGTGGTCTGATGAGACAAAAATAGAGCTTTTTGGTCTAAACTCCACTCGCCGTGTTTGGAGGAAGAAGAAGGATGAGTACAACCCCAAGAACACCATCCCAATTGTGAAGCATGGAGGTGGAAACATCATTCTTTGGGGATGCTTTTCTGCAAAGGGGACAGGACGACTGCACCGTATTGAGGGGAGGATGGATGGGGCCATGTATCGCGAGATCTTGGCCAACAACCTCCTTCCCTCAGTAAGAGCATTGAAGATGGGTCGTGGCTGGGTCTTCCAGCATGACAACGACCCGAAACACACAGCCAGGGCAACTAAGGAGTGGCTCCGTAAGAAGCATCTCAAGGTCCCGGAGTGGCCTAGCCAGTCTCCAGACCTGAACACAATAGAAAATCTTTGGAGGGAGCTGAAAGTCCGTATTGCCCAGCGACAGCCCCGAAACCTGAAGGATCTGGAGAAGGTCTGTATGGAGGAGTGGGCCAAAATCCCTGCTGCAGTGTGTGCAAACCTGGTCAAGACCTACAGGAAACGTATGATCTCTGTAATTGCAAACAAAGGTTTCTGTACCAAATATTAAGTTCTGCTTTTCTGATGTATCAAATACTTATGTCATGCAATAAAATGCAAATTAATTACTTAAAAATCATACAATGTGATTTTCTGGATTTTTGTTTTAGATTCCGTCTCTCACAGTTGAAGTGTACCTATGACAAAGATTACAGACCTCTACATGCTTTGTAAGTAGGAAAACCTGCCAAATCGGCAGTGTATCAAATACTTGTTCTCCCCACTGTATGTGTGACCAGGAATGTTAAAAATAAATACGTACAGCATTCTTCATTTAAATCTCAATTAATCCAGTTTTCATTGTCACTATCACTATTGAAAACAGTCTCATTTACATTTTTTAAATGTTTAGTCATTTAGCAGACGCTCTTATCCAGAGCGACTTACAGTTAGTGAGTGCATACATTTTTTACAGTTAGTGAGTGCATACATTTTTCATACTGGCCCCCTGTGGGAATCGGACCCACAACCCTGGCGTTGCAAGCGCCATGCTCTACCAATTGAGCTACCAAAATCAGAGTGGGTGGAAAGGTGAAATGTAGGTGAAAAATATAAAAGCTTATTTTAATTATCACCCAGGAAAGAGTATGAAACTATGACAAATCCCCATGAGATGTTGATGTTTTACTGTGTGGAATGACATTATTACCCGGCTTCTGTATTACTATGGTATCCGTGTCCCCAACCTCTCTCTAAGCTTCGGGGTGAACCTTCGCCTAGGTTTAGGTCACCTCTCCCAATCCTAACCTTAATCCTTAGCCGGATGCAAAACTGACCCAAGATCAGTTTCTAGGAGCAACTTCACCCTACACCATTACCAACCGTGTCCCTGACTGTCCTTTCTTTAATGCAGGTAGTGATGGAGTCTGAGACAGAGCTGAGGGAGTGTGATGAGGCCTTTGAGTCAGAAGAGGGCGATGTGGAGCCGTACCTGGAGGAGCCAACGAGCAGCAGGGAGCTCCTAGAGAGGCTCAGGGAGCTGGAGGTGAGGCCCGGGGAGGGAAAGGCCGCGGATCACAAGGCAACTATTGGCTGTGTGCCAATTTTGTTTTTCTTTGATTCTTCACATCCGATCTCCTCACCTCTTTCTCAACTGTATTGAACGAGAAGGTCCAAGGTTCCCTCCCCTGGGACCACCTTCTTCAACTGTTTTTGAGAAGGAGACAGAGGAATTGAGAAAGGGCTTTAGTCTTGAACCCTGGAGCTGGTGACCTCTGGGTACACCTGGAGACTGAGAACTGCATCAGTCAAAACAATCAATGGAAATGAATAACAGTTTGCAACATTTGATTAATGCAGTTGGTTGTTTTGACTGAGACCTGCACCTGTCGAAACGACCACATGCTTCAGTCCAAACAACCAAACTCAAAGAATCAGTCTTTCATTCATCCTAGTGATGGAGCAGTTGTGATATTTATAACTAGTACTGTGTCATTATTAATGCTAGTAGAATTTGTATTTCTAATTTATTTTGAAGATTATGCCAATTTTATAGATGTGCACCTGGTGGCGTATGTATCAAGTGTCTCAGAGTAGGAGTGCTGATTTTTAGGATCATGCCTTTTTAGATCTCAATAAGATTACATGGACAGGGGGAACCAGGGCCTGTATACACATAGTGTCTCAGAGTAGAAAAGTGCTGAGAATAGAGACATTTTACTCCTACTGTTATAGGTAAAAATAAAAGCTAAGCATGAAGCGTCTTTAGTCATAAGTCACACTTAGTTGACAGATATTTAGGAGACCTCATGAGCTGTCCTAACCATTTAAGAGTTAACAGCAGGTGTCTCGATAATAGAAAAATGCGCCACATGCAATTGAATTGGAGTTGTTAAAATAATGTTTGATCATATAAAAATGTCAAAATCTATAAATAATCTAGACCTACATGCAACAGTATCTCTAGAGCTTTTGACAATGATTTCACAAGGCCTATTTCACATGATATGCCTAAATACTTATAACCACTAAGCGTATAAAAAAACACATTTTTATTTTGTTTATTTAATTACCTACGTCATGTTATTTCAAGTTATCCATTTGGAGGGTAACATCACGTTGTTAAAAAAATAAGTCTAGTCAGGATCACGTGATACCACGGAATGGCATGCTAGTTTCTTTCGCATTCCAGATGCTGAAATACAGCAAAATATTAGCCTCTTAACACCCTAAAAAAAACAGCCACTTCTATTTTCTAAACTGTGCTTTGTACACAGTTTGGTGAATGACTGATAGAGGAGTCCAACAGCAGACCAGGCAAACGGCAAATAAACTATATACAGTCAGCGTCCTACCAAACAAATTATGACCGAGGAGGAGATGTCGTGTTGGGCACGGCACCTGACTGAGGAGGTCACCAAACTTAAGGTATCATTCTAGCAGAGGTTTGATAGACTCGACGAGTCTAAAGAACTTTAAAAAGAGGGAGTGTGATGAGGACTTTGAGGCCGTGCTGAACAGAGTAAGCAAGGCAGAGACTCTGATTAGGACCCTAGAGGACCAGGGTAAAGTTGACGGAGAAGACTTAAAACAACTTTAAAAAGACAGGGACCACCTGAATACTAAGGTGATCGACCTGGAATCGCGTGGAAGGAGGAATAACCTGGTTCTGCTGGAGGTGGGTTACACGAACCAGACAATGGATGAGATACTCTGGTACATTCTGGACTTGAAAGAGACTGACCCAGTACCAGTGGTACATTCTGGACTTGAAAGAGACTGACCCAGTACCAGAGGTGGAGAGACATCAGATGCTTCCGATCCCGCTCTAACCCACCCAAACCACCGCATCCATACTACATACGCCTGCTACGATGGGGTGACCGACAGAACATCATGAGAGCTGCGGGCAAGAAGGAGAAGCTGATCTGGGGAGGGAGACCGTTCCATGTGTACCATGATTTCCCAGTGGAGCTCCAACAAAAATGCGCGGAGTATACCAACATCAAGAAGATACTTTGGGACACAGACCACCGCTACTGTACGCAGCCAGGCACATCGTCACCATAGATGGGAAGAAACCTACAGTATCTACAGTAGCGCAGAAGATGCGGCCAAGGACTTGAATTTACGGCTCCCTAATATTGTTTTTGTAACTCGGGCAAGTTAATGAGGCGATCAAGGACTGCACTAGTCTCTAATGTTTTTGAGATTGTTACTTTTCTCCCCTGGTATTGACAGAGTGTTGGTTAAAATATATACAGAAAAAGGGCTATAAATGCGTTTAATGGCGCTCTAAAATATGGCTATAGCCAACTTACCAGGCCAATACATTATGCAATAACGGAGACAAATTTGTGCAAATAGTGTTTTGGTGTAGACTTGGTTGCCAGCAGTCTCAAACAATGTGCTGGTCTGGGGGTTACCCCGCCCACCCAGAGCACAGTGAGGGGGAAACAAATCCACCTAATAAGAGGTCTGGCTATCGCGGATAGCAGCGCCTACACCTGTTTTTTCACGAATAAGAGCTGGATAGGGCATCTATCTAACTTTGGTTTTGTGTTTTCTATTTGCCTTGTGGCATCTTTTATGTTTGTTTGTCATGTGTATTCCCTCCACATTCCCTCCCCACTAGTACAGAATACAAACAATAGTACATTGATGGTAATGCTAAGGCTGATATTATACACATTGTAACAAATGGGATCTAATACTATATCAATCTGATTTCATGGAATGTGAATGGGATTTCGAATAAAGTCAAATGCTTTCTCATTTGAAATCCCTAGCCTGTGATGTGGCCATGTTACAAGAAACACCTTTTTAATGAGAATTAATCTTTTAAGTTAAGGCAGAGATGGGTTGGTCAAGTATTTTCAGCACCAGGTAATGGAGCAGCCAGGCATGTCAGTATCTTAGTAGCTAAAAGAATCTCGACAAATATGGCATATGGAATTGTCAGGTTTTTTACAAAATGAAACATGTACTCTTGTAAACATTTATGCTCCTATTTCTGCACAAGCTACAGTGAGGGAAAAAAGTATTTGATCCCCTGCTGATTTTGTAAGTTTGCCCACTGACAAAGAAATGATCAGTCTATAATTTTAATGGTAGGTTTATTTGAACAGTGAGAGACAGAATAACAACAAAAAAATCCAGAAAAACGCATGTCAAAAATGTTATAAATTGATTTGCATTTTAATGAGGGAAATAAGTATTTGACCCCCTCTCAATCAGAAAGATTTCTGGCTCCCAGGTGTCTTTTATACAGGTAACGAGCTGAGATTAGGAGCACACTCTTAAAGGGAGTGCTCCTAATCTCAGCTTGTTACCTGTATAAAAGACACTTGTCCACAGAAGCAATCAATCAGATTCCAAACTCTCCACCATGGCCAAGACCAAAGAGCTCTCCAAGGATGTCAGGGACAAGATTGTAGACCTACACAAGGCTGGAATGGGCTACAAGACCATCACCAAGCAGCTTGGTGAGAAGGTGACAACAGTTGGTGCGATTATTCGCAAATGGAAGAAACACAAAATAACTGTCAATCTCCTTCGGCCTGGGGCTCCATGCAAGATCTCACCTCGTGGAGTTGCAATGATCATGAGAACGGTGAGGAATCAGCCCAGAACTACACAGGAGGATCTTGTCAATGATCTCAAGGCAGCTGGGACCATAGTCACCAAGAAAACAATTGGTAACACACTACGCCGTGAAGGACTGAAATCCTGCAGCACCCGCAAGGTCCCCCTGCTCAAGAAAGCACATATACAGGGCCGTCTGAAGTTTGCCAATGAACATCTGAATGATTCAGAGGAGAACTGGGTGAAAGTGTTGTGGTCAGATGAGACCAAAATCGAGCTCTTTGGCATCAACTCAACTCGCTGTGTTTGGAGAAGGAGGAATGCTGCCTATGACCCCAAGAACACCATCCCCACCGTCAAACATGGAGGTGGAAACATTATGCTTTGGGGGTGTTTTTCTGCTAAGCGGATAGGACAACTTCACCGCATCAAAGGGACGATGGACGGTGCCATGTACCGTCAAATCTTGGGTGAGAACCTCCTTCCCTCAGCCAGGGCATTGAAAATGGGTCGTGGATGGGTATTCCAGCATGACAATGATCCAAAACACACGGCCAAGGCAACAAAGGAGTGGCTCAAGAAGAAGCACATTAAGGTCCTGGAGTGGCCTAGCCAGTCTCCAGACCTTAATCCAGTCCTTCTCAAATAGTGGGGCGCGCCCCCCTGGGGGGGCTCGGAGCGATGCCAGGGGGTGCGCGTGTGACCCCGGGGAACATGCTTTTTTTTGCCGCAGGGAGTAGGGTATTTTTGCACCGAACAAGAGCACACAGCACAGAGCAGGAGATATGAAGTGCAGGTAACAAACCCTTAAGAGACACCATGGAAAAATATTTAACAGGGCTGAAAATAATGGCGGAGAGAGACGGAGATAATGAGACAAACGTAAGTCTCCCGAAAGCTAAGACGAGGAAATATGACGAAGCGTATGTAGCGCTTGGCTTCACTGTGACTACGGTGGGAGACGAGGAAAGACCGGTATGTTTACTGTGTCTAAAAATGTTGGCAGCGGACAGCATGAAGCCAAATAAATTAAGGCGTCACTTAAAGACATTACACCCCAATCACCAGACCACTAAAAACAAGAGTCTTCTCTGCTATCTGTGAGGAGATGGGAGCTGAACATCAAGCTGTGCTGTTTCACAGTGAAGCAAGGTGGCTGTCACGAGGAAAAGTATTGTCCCGAGTTTTTGAGCTCAGAGAGCAGATAAGAATGTTTTCGGAGCAGGAGCACAAGTATGACCTCGCAGAAAAATTTTGTGATGAGAATTTCCTGGCAAAACTGGCCTACCTGAGTGACATATTTGGAAAGCTAAATTAACTAAATCTACAGCTTCAAGGGAAAGAAAAACACCTCCCTCAGGTCACAGACAAGATCAGCTCTTTCACTCGAAAGCTTGCAATGTGGGGCAGGCGACTTGATGAAGGAAATACTGATTCATTCGAGAACCTGCATGAATTTGTTGACACTACTGACTATGATGCCACCTCAGTGATTCCATATATTAAGGAGCATATTTCATCACTGATGGGATTCTTTAAAAAGTACTTCCCTGAAAACAGTTCCCAATATGACTGGGTGAGAGATCCTTTCAATGCACCAGCTCCAACTGGTTTCAGCTCTGCAGAGGAGGACCAGTTCATTGATATGACGTCTGACTCCACATTGAGACTGTGGTTCACATCACAGACACTGAGTGAATTCTGGCTGAGTGTAGAGAGGCAGTATCCACTCTTAGGGCAGAGGGCCATGGGCATTCTTCTTGCTTTTGCAACATCTTATCTTTGTGAGACTGGCTTCTCTGCTGTTGCTGCACTGATGACCAAGTACAGGTCCCAGCTAAACATTGAGCAGGAGCTGAGAGTTGCAGTATCATGCTTCAAACCCTGCTTCGAAAAGCTGTGCACTGCAAAACGTGCTCATTGTAGCCATTAATCCTGACTTCCTCATTGAGATTTTTTTTTAAATCAGCACATTGTTTTGTTCATTTTTGTTTTATAGGTCAAAGTGTTTCATATATTGTCCTCCTGAGTTCATGTTGCTGATCAATTTGAATGTATTATTATTTATTGATTATATATTTTATTTTTCAGTATCAAATGGTCAAAAAATGTTTACAGTTTAAATAAGGTTTGACATTTTTTTTTTTTTCAGGCAAATTGATGCACTTTAAGTATTTTCTGTTACAGACTAAAAAACAATGTTAATAAAGTTATTCTTTGTTGTAAGTTGATCTATATTTATTTATTTTTTCTTTTTTTAAATGTTAATAAGGATACAATGTTATGCAGAGGTGTACTTATAACAATTTTATAGACAAATTATACTATTTACAGTCGCACTGGAGAGTTGGGGGGCGCGAAATGTTTACTTCTTCCTAGGGGGGGGCGTAACAGAAAATAATTGAGAAGCACTGCCTTAATCCCATAGAAAATCTGTGGAGGGAGCTGAAGGTTTGAGTTGCCAAACGTCAGCCTCGAAACCTTAATAACTTGGAGAAGATCTGCAAAGAGGAGTGGAACAAAATCCCTCCTGAGATGTGTGCAAACCTGGTGGCCAACTACAAGAAACGTCTGACCTCTGTGATTGCCAACAAGGGTTTTACCACCAAGTACTAAGTCATGTTTTGCAGAGGGGTCAAATACTTATTTCCCTCATTAAAATGCAAATCAATTTATAACATTTTTGACATGCGTTTTTCTGGATTTTTTTTGTTGTTATTCTGTCTCTCACTGTTCAAATAAACCTACCATTAAAATTATAGACTGATCATGTCTTTGTCAGTGGGCAAACGTACAAAATCAGCAGGGGATCAAATACTTTTTTCCCTCACTGTACATACCCCAACCAGAAGCCATGGATTACAGGCAACATCCGCACTGAGCTAAAGGGTAGAGCTGCCGCTTTCAAGGAGCGTGACTTTAACCCGGAAGCTTATAAGAAATCCCGCTATGCCCTCAGACGAACCATCAGACAGGCAAAGCATCAATACAGGTCTAAGATCGAATCGTAGTACACCGACACTCGTCGGATGTGGCAGGGCTTGCAAACTATTACAGACTACAAAGGGAAGCACAGCCGCGAGCTGCCCAGTGACACGAGCCTACCAGACAAGCTAAATTACTTCTATGCTCGCTTCGAGGCAAGTAACACTGAAACATGCATCAGAGCATCAGCCGTTCCGGACGACTGTGTGATCACGCTCTCTGTAGCCGATGTGAGTAAGACCTTTAAACAGGTCAACATTCACAAGGCCGCAGGGCCAGACGGATTACCAGGACGTGTACTCCGAGCATGCGCTTACCAACTGGCAAGTGGTCTTCACTGACATTTTCAACCTCTTCCTGTCTGAGTCTGTAATACCAACATGTTTCAAGCAGACCACCATAGTCCCTGTGCCCAAGAACACTAAGATAACCTGCCTAAATGACTACTGACCCGTAGCACTCACGTCTGTAGCCATGAAGTGCTTTGAAAGGCTGGTCATGGCTCACATCAACACCATTATCCCAGAAACCCTAGTCCCACTCCAATTTGCATACCGCCCCAACAAATCCACAGATTATGCAATTTCTCTTGCGCTCCACACTGCCCTTTCACACCTGGACAAAAGGAACACCTATGTGAGAATGCTATTCATTGACTACAGCTCATCACTAATCTAAGGACCCTGGGACTAAACACCTCCATCTGCAACTGGATCCTGGACTTCCTGATGGCCCGCCCCCAGGTGGTAAGGGTAGGTAACAACACATCCGCCATGATGATCCTCAACACGGGGGCCCCTCAGGGGTGCGTGCTCAGTCCCCTCCTGTACTCCCTGTTCACTCATGACTGCATGGCCAGGCACGACTCCAACACCATTAAGTTTGCAGATGACACAACAGTGGTAGGCCTGATCACCGACAATGGCGAGACAGCCTATAGGGAGGAGGTCCGAGACCTGGCTGCGTGGTGCCAGGACAACAACCTCTCCCTCAACGTGATCAAGACAAAGGAGATGATTGTGGACTACAGGAAAAAGAAGAGGACGGAGCACGCCCCCATTCTCATCGACGGGGCTGTAGTGGAGCAGGTTGAGAGCTTCAAGTTCCTTGGTATCCACATCACCAACAAACTATCATGGTCCAAGCACACCAAGACAGTCGTGAAGAGGGCACGACAAAACCTATTCCCCCTAAGGAGACTGAAAAGATTTGGCATGGGTCCTCAGATCGTCAAAAGGTTCTACAGCTGCACCATCGAGAGCATCCTGACTGGTTGCATCACTGCCAGGTATGGCAACTGCTCGGCCTCCGACCGCAAGGCACTACAGAGGGTAGTGCGTACGGCCCGCACCGCAAGCGATACCTGAGCGCCAAGTCAGGTCCAAGAGCCTTCTAAACAGCCTCTACGCTCTTTAATTATTTGTTACTTTTATTTATTTCATTTTTTTGGTATTCTTTCTTAAAACTGCATTGTTGGTTAAGGGCTTGTAAGTAAGCATTTCACTTTTGTGTTCGGCGCATGTGACAAATAAAATGTGATTTGCTTCAGCCATTTGGGTGTTAATGGTGCTGCAGTGTTCTCTTTGTTTTCGGCCAGGATGTTGCTCCAGCATTTTCTGTCTGTCAGTGAGGGACACCAGTAGCTATGGAGCGAACCTTCGCACCGATGCCCACTCACTGACATAATCTTCTTGCTTCTAAACCAGTATTGGCCAGTTTCTGGACTGTCGTGGTCCTGATGCTGTGATTTGTGTATGTAATTTAGTTTAGTTTAGAAGTGCTGCTAGATAGTTCACGCCCATCGGCTCTGACGTGTACCAGATCGACTCCCCGATACACTCTCCTCTCCTTAGGTGGAGATAAAATGCAAGGGCGTTCTCTGGGCATTTCGATCGATATTTCTCCAGTGATGCCACCGGGCATAGTGGGTTCCCTGGCTGCTCGAACATGAATCCCCTCTTGGACTCCCTGCCCCTCTCCCTTGGGTCCAGATGATTATTTGTGGCCTAGTTATATGCGAGAGTGGCATATCTGAGAGAGAGAATGCGTTGTTATAATATTGTTTTCCAGTAGCCTAATTACGAGTGCGACTTAGAAATAACACAAATAGGCTAAGAACAACATACCTTAGACTGTTCTCGTCTGTTTTTACGAGGAATGAGTTGGGCTTTAGTTGTCTGCTCCCCTCTTTTCCTCTTCGACCAAGATGTAACTGGAGGTCGAACCACACTTTCTGGATCAGAGCCTTGGTATACCGGGATTCAGAGCCTGGGAGTTTTGGTGCTGGGCCATGTCCTTATCGGTGATGGGAGGGTGGCTGTTTGTGATATATTTTCCTTGCCTTCTTAGCTGTTTGATGTTGCCCAGAAATACATGATTTGAGGTGGTAAATTCAGTGTCCTTCATAAGGCACCAGCTGCGACCGATGGGTGGGTCATTTAGAAACCGGTTGAGCCAGCTCCGGAGTGCCAGGTATCTACATATGCTGTACTGCTCCCCCTTCCCATTTCATACATTTCCATAAAACTGTCGGAGAAGGATGTTAAACTCTTCCTTAGTGACAGTTTTGAAGTCAACAACTTTTTTCTTCTCTGCTAGCCAGCCCTCGAAGCACCACCCAGCCCAGTTTGTATTCTTAACTGTGTTTTTTTTGTTGCTGCTTTTCTCTGGGTCATTCAATGCAGTATCCCCCAAATCTGCATGCCTGGGTATTATTGGCAACAATTTTTTCCCATTCATCCATAGTCATGCCGCCGAAAATATCAAAAGAAATGTTCCACATCCATTTTAGTTTTCGCAACAAAGTATCGATTTAGCCAGTCAACTGAAAAAAGTTGTGTGTGTTGCTATGACAACCAGCTAAATTTGCTGTCTGTCTCGTTCGGACACATTCACTTTAAATGAGATGGTGGAGATCGCAATTCAATATTGAAAAGGTCGGAGAGACAGACAGCAAGGTTTATACAAATATCTGCTGTTGAAAACCAAATGCTAGTCTAAAAGAAATGGGAGATAATGTCTAGATGCTTTTTATAGTGGCGATCAAGTTTATACATTTCCTGGCAGGGTTGATGAGACAGTGGATTGCGCAGTCAGATGGAACAGAGTAAATAGGCATTTCAACGTCAGATTTAGCCGGTGGTAACTTGTGAAATAGACACCAGCTGGAATGCAGTTTTAACCAATCAGCCTTCAGGATTAGACCCACCCGTTGCATAATATGGAACAACCCCTTGTTTACCGCAGGGGGAAAGACATTGGCTAATATCACCTGGCAACGCCAAAACATCAGTCAGGTGGGGCAGGTTGTAAGGGATGAAGATATCATACAATTCCAAGAGCTGATATCAGAGTTTGGCCTGAATAATATAGCATTTCTATCCTATTTACAGCTCAAATTAATTCTGAAGTGTATTTCCTCAAAGGGTATTGATGTGGGATCTAAAAGTGCTTTAGACAACAAACTGAGGGATGTTGCTAATGGGAAAGGAACGGTTTCTGCCCTATACAAGCTGGTTGGCCTCTCCTACACAAATAGTAACACCTCTACTCAGTTATGTTGGGAGCAGGACATGGGTGTATCTATTACCGCAGCACATTGTGATGCAATATGGAAAAATACAACATCAATATCCAATTGTGTAAGCTATACGTTTATTCAAATGAAGATATTACACAGGGCATGCATCACACGACACAGACGCAGACACAAGTTGAAAAAGATGGATCAAAGCCTGGAAATGTCCAGCCGTCAAAAGATTCTGGACTGAGGTAGTTGATATGCTGTCTGAAATCTTGAACGTATGTATCCCACTGTGTCCTGTAGTGTGCCTATTAGGGAGCAGGCTGGGTAATATCCAACCTAGAACCATGCACGCATCATTGCTCTGGCCCACCTATCAGTCAAGTGGACAATTCTTATAAAATGTACTTCTTGGACATATTGACTATGGATCGAGCAGCATCGGCCCTCCAAGACTATGACAATGGACACTATCAGAACACATCTAAATCATAGAACATAACCTCAATATATCAATTCATAACCTAAAAAAAAAACGATAATTTGTTTGGTTTTTCACGCTGTAGACGGCATGTGATTGTGGGTGCAATCGCTTCCATTTCTTTCGCCTCTATATTGTGAAGGAGTGGTGTGTGCTGAACATGGGTTTGGATTTAATATATAAAGTGTCTTTTTAAAGGCTATGGAAAGAAAATTTTTATATAAACAGTATATCAATATCTAGATTACAAACTTTAAGTTTAGTTGCTGTAGATCATTTTAAACTTGCGTTATTCAAGCAGAAATATTTATTTAGTTATAATTATTACAAATATTATTATTGGACTCAATATTTCCATATATTTTTTCTTATTTTGAATGTTAATAGTTTTTCTGGTGTTTTTTTGTTGATTGTGTTAGGACTGTTGAACTCTGTTACATTTTCCATGTAGCTCTCTCTCAGTAGAGTATTGAGTGAAGTTGATGAAGTTAACTAGGGTTATTTGGAGGGTCCTTCAGCAATGGTAGTACCCAGAGCCATAATGGGTATCCTCCCTGACATTTAACTCAGCCAGAGCTGCCTATGTAATCTGGCTAAACATTCACACCAAAACACCTACTCAAACACTAATCCTTCCCACAAACATACAGCCATAGACTGGACCATTGTTTCTCTTTGATTGATCCATTGAGGGCTTTAAAAAACAACAAGCAACCGTTTACTACAGCTTTTGATTTGATTCTTTGAAATCGCATTTTGAATTAGAGGATACATGTATGATTTAAGTGTTTGTGTCTCATGTGGAGCAGGATATGTGTAGTTTCTTGTTAATCAGACATCCATGTTTAGATAAAGTATTTAAAAAAAAAAAAAAAATGCGCTCTGGATAAGAGCGTCTGCTAAATGACTAAAATGTAAATGTAATAATGGGCCTCTGTACGCCTATGTAGATATTCCATAAAAAATCAGCCGTTTCCAGCTACAATAGCCATTTACAACATTAACAATGTCTACACTGTATTTCTGATCAATTTGATGTTATTTTAATGGACAAAGAAATTGCTTTTCTTTCGAAAACAAGGACATTTCTAAGTGACCCTAACCTTTTGAACGGTAGTGTACATACAGTGGGGAAAAAAAGTATTTAGTCAGCCACCAATTGTGTAAGTTCTCCCACTTAAAAAGATGAGAGAGGCCTGTAATTTTCATCATAGGTACACGTCAACTATGACAGACAAATTGAGAATTATTTTCTCCAGAAAATCACATTGTAGGATTTTTAATGAATTTATTTGCAAATTATGGTGGAAAATAAGTATTTGGTCACCTACAAACAAGCAAGATTTCTGGCTCTCACAGACCTGTAACTTCTTCTTTAAGAGGCTCCTCTGTCCTCCACTCGTTACCTGTATTAATGGCACCTGTTTGAACTTGTTATCAGTATAAAAGACACCTGTCCACAACCTCAAACAGTCACACTCCAAACTCCACTATGGCCAAGACCAAAGAGCTGTCAAAGGACACCAGAAACAAAATTGTAGACCTGCACCAGGCTGGGAAGACTGAATCTGCAATAGGTAAGCAGCTTGGTTTGAAGAAATCAACTGTGGGAGCAATTATTAGGAAATGGAAGACATACAAGACCACTGATAATCTCCCTCGATCTGGGGCTCCACGCAAGATCTCACCCCGTGGGGTCAAAATGATCACAAGAACGGTGGGCAAAAATCCCAGAACCACACGGGGGGACCTAGTGAATGACCTGCAGAGAGCTGGGACCAAAGTAACAAAGCCTACCATCAGTAACACACTACGCCGCCAGGGACTCAAATCCTGCAGTGCCAGATGTGTCCCCCTGCTTAAGCCAGTACATGTCCAGGCCCGTCTGAAGTTTGCTAGAGTGCATTTGGATGATCCAGAAGAGGATTGGGAGAATGTCATATGGTCAGATGAAACCAAAATAGAACTTTTTGGTAAAAACTCAACTCGTCGTGTTTGGAGGACAAAGAATGCTGAGTTGCATCCAAAGAACACCATACCTACTGTGAAGCATGGGGGTGGAAACATCATGCTTTGGGGCTGTTTTTCTGCAAAGGGACCAGGACGACTGATCCGTGTAAAGGAAAGAATGAATGGGGCCATGTATCGTGAGATTTTGAGTGAAAACCTCCTTCCATCAGCAAGGGCATTGAAGATGAAACGTGGCTGGGTCTTTCAGCATGACAATGATCCCAAACACACCACCCGGGCAACGAAGGAGTGGCTTCGTAAGAAGCATTTCAAGGTCCTGGAGTGGCCCAGCCAGTCTCCAGATCTCAACCCCATAGAAAATCTTTGGAGGGAGTTGAAAGTCTGTGTTGCCCAGCGACAGCCCCAAAACATCACTGCTCTAGAGGAGATCTGCATGGAGGAATGGGACAAAATACCAGCAACAGTGTGTGAAAACCTTGTGAAGACTTACAGAAAACGTTTGACCTGTGTCATTGCCAACAAAGGGTATATAACAAAGTATTGAGAAACTTTTGTTATTGACCAAATACTTATTTTCCACCATAATTTGCAAATAAATTCATTAAAAATCCTACAATGTGATTTTCTGGATATTTTTTCCTCATTTTGTCTGTCATAGTTGACGTGTACCTATGATGAAAATTACAGGCCTCTCTCATCTTTTTAAGTGGGAGAACTTGCACAATTGTTGGCTGACTAAATACTTTTTTCCCCCACTGTATAACTAGGAATAAAGTGACTAGGCAAAAGGATAGATAATAAGTAACAGTAGCAGCAGCATATGTGATGAGTAAAAAAAGTTAGTGCAAAAAGGGCCAATGCAGATAATCCGGGAAAAATTTGACTAACTATTTAGCAGTATTATGGCTTGGGGGTAGAAGCAGTTCAGGGTCCTGTTGGTTCCAGACTTGGTGCATCCGTACCGCTTGCCATCACTTAGGGCCTTCCTCTGACACCGCCTGGTATAGAGGTCCTGGATGGCAGGGAGCTCGGCCCCAGTGATGTACTAGGCCTACGCACTACCCCCTTAAGCACCTTGCGGTTGGATGCCAAGCTGTTGTCATACCAAGCGGTGATGCAGCCAGTCAAGATTATTTTAATGGTGCAGCTGTAGAACATTTTGAGGATCTGAGGGCCCATGCCAAATGTTTTCAGCCTTCTGAGGGGAAGAGGCGTTGTCATGCCCACTTCACGGTATGCAACATTACGGCGAGTGACTTGATGCCTACTGTGGCAAAGCGATTTAGAGTTGTTAAACGGGAGTGACGAGTGTGTTGATATAATGGTAATATTGTCAAAATTCCTATTTTAACAACCATCAGAATTGGTTAAAAAAAATGTTTTATGCATGCCAAGATATTAGGCAATAATTAAGAGTAGGCAAAGTGATTGTGTCAGGTGAAAATTATATCAAACGTTTTACTATTGCACCATTTGATGTACAGTCACATTCACTGTGGTTGTCTGAAGCGTGCTATGGAGTTCACAGCTGCCGATGTCTCATTGCTATTGGTTATTCCCCATAATTTGCAACAATGTCAATGAGCGTCATCACCATCTTTGCTGTACCTCAAATTGTTGTGATTACCAGCTGAGAAGCTTTAGAAGTAGATTTTACTCCTGGCTCAGAGTTTGTCTGGGCAGTGTCTTAACATCATCCTTAAACTTACTCTGAGCTAAGAGTTTTATTTTTTTGTCTTAAAACAGGTTTTAGCAGGATTCGTAGGACCTTTTCTGAGATGCTTTGTGGATACGGGCCCTGATTCTAAATTAGATCAGTACTCCTACTCTGAGACTCTTGATAGCCCTGATTTATGCATCTAATTGTATCATAGTCCACCAGGTGTCTCCCTCCTCCTGTGAAATAAGCTGTTTTAACACAGTCTGATCTCTGAATGAATAGGATGCTTATTACATTTACATTTACATCATTTAGCAGACGCTCTTATAATAATAATACGCCATTTAGCAGACGCTTTTATCCAAAGCGACTTACAGTCATGTGTGCATACATTTTTACACATGGGTGGTTCCGGGGATCGAACCCACTACCCTGGCGATACAAGCGCCATGCTCTACCATTTGAGCTACAGAGGACCACGAGCGACTTACAAATTGGTGCATTCAACTTATGATAGCCAGTGGGACAACCACTTTTTTTATGGGGTGATGGGGGAGGGGGGTAGAAGGATTACTTTATGCTATTCCAGGTATTCCTTAAAGAGGTAGGGTTTCAAGTGTCTCCGGAAGGTGGTCAGTGACTCCGCTGTCCTGGCGTCGTGCGGGAGCTTGTTCCACCATTGGGGTGCCAGAGCAGCAAATAGCTTTGACTGGGCTGAGCGGGAACTGTGCTTCCGTAGAGGTAGGGGAGCTAGCAGGCCAGAGGTGGATGAACGTAGTGCCCTCATTTGGGTGTAGGGTCTGATAAGAGCCTGAAGGTAAGGAGGTGCCGTTCCCCTCACAGCTCCGTAGGCAAGCACCATGGTCTTGTAGTAGATGCGAGCCTCAACTGGAAGCCAGTGGAGTGTGCAGAGGAGCGGGGTGACATGAGAGAACTTGAGAAGGTCGAACACCAGACGGGCTGCGGCGTTCTGGATAAGTTGTAGGGGTTTAATGGCACAGGCAGGGAGCCCAGCCAACAGCGTGTTGCAGTAATCCAGACGGGAGATGACAAGTGCCTGGATTAGGACCTGTGCCGCTTTCTGTGTAAGGTAGGGTCGTACTCTGCGAATGTTGTAGAGCATGAACCTGCAGGATCGGGTCACCGCTTTGATGTTAGCGGAGAACGACAGGGTGTTGTCCAGGGTCACGCCAAGGTTCTCTGCACTCTGGGAAGAGGACACAATGGAGTTGTCAACCGTGATGGCGAGATCATGGAGCGGGCAGTCCTTCCTCCGTCTTGCCGAGGTTCAGCTTGAGGTGGTGATCCGACATCCACACTGATATGTCTGCCAGACATGCAGAGATGCGATTCGCCACCTGGTTATCAGAAGGGGGAAAGGAGAAAATTAATTGTGTGTCGTCTGTATAGCAATGATAGGAGAGACCATGTGAGGATATGACAGAGCCAAGTGACTTGGTGTATAGAGAGAATAGGAGAGGGCCTAGAACTGAGCCCTGGGGGACGCCAGTGGTGAGAGCACGTGGTGCGGAGACAGATTCTCGCCACGCCACCTGGTAGGAGCGACCTGTCAGGTAGGACGCAATCCAAGTGAGCAGCGCCGGAGATGCCCAACTCGGAAAGGGTGGTGAGGAGGATCTGATGGTTCACAGTATCAAAGGCAGCGGATAGGTCTAGAAGGATAAGAGCAGAGGAGAGAGAGTTAGCTTTAACAGTGCGGAGAGCCTCCATGACACAGAGAAGAGCAGTCTCAGTTGAATGACCTGTCTTGAAACCTGACTGGTTTGGATCAAGGAGGTCATTCTGAGAGAGATAGCAGGAGAGTTGGCTAGAGACGACACGCTCAAGAGTTTTGGAGAGAAAAGAAAGAAGGGATATTGGTCTGTACATCGGAGGGATCGAGTGTAGGTTTTTTGAGGAGGGGTGCAACTCTTGCTCTCTTGAAGACGGAAGGGACATGGCCAGTGGTCAAGGATGAGTTGATGAGCGAGGTGAGGTAAGGGAGAAGGTCTCCGGAAATGGTCTGGAGAAGAGAGGAGGGGATAGGGTCAAGCGGGCAGGTTGTTGGGCGGCCAGCCGTCACAAGTCGCAAGATTTCATCTGGAGAGAGAGGGGAGAAAGAAGTCAAAGCATCCCAAAGCATAGGGTAGGGCAGTGTGAGCAGGACCAGCGGTGTCATTTGACTTAATAAATGAGGATTGGATGTCGTCAACCTTCTTTTCAAAATGGTTGACGAAGTCATCCACAGAGAGGGAGGAGGGAGGGGGAGGAGGATTCAGCAGGGAGGAGAAGGTGGCAAAGAGCTTCCTAGGGTTAGAGGCAGAGGCTTGAAATTTAGAGTGGTAGAAAGTGGCTTTAGCAGCGGAAACAGAGGAAGAGAATGTAGAGAGGAGGGAGTGAAAAGATGACAGGTCCGCAGGGAGTCTAGTTTTCCTCCATTTCCGCTCGGCTGCCCGGAGCCCTCTTCTGTGAGCTCGCAATGAGTCATCAAGCCACGGAGCAGGAGGGGAGGACCGAGCCGGCCGGGAGGAATGGGGACATAGAGAGTCAAAAGATGCAGAAAGGGAGGAGAGGAGGGTTGAGGAGGCAGAATCAGGAGATCGGAGGGAGAAGGATTTAGCAGAGGGAAGAGATGATAGGATGGAAGAGGAGAGAGTAGCGGGAGAGAGAGAGCAAAGGTTGCGACGACACATTACCATCTGAGTAGGGGCAGAGTGAGTAGTGTTGGAGGAGAGCGAGAGAGAAAAGGATACAAAGTAGTGGTCGGAGACTTGGAGGGGAGTTGCAGTGAGATTAGTAGAAGAACAGCATCTAGTAAAGATGAGGTCAAGCGTATTGCCTGCCTTGTGAGTAGGGGGGGACGGTGAGACTGTGAGGTCAAAATAGGAAAGGAGTGGAAAGAAGGAGGCAGAGAGAAATGAGTCAAAGGCAGACGTAGGGAGGTTAAAGTCACCCAGAACTGTGAGGGGTGAGCCATCCTCAGGAAAGGAACTTATCAAGGCTTCTAGCTCATTGGTGAACTTTCCAAGGGAACCTGGAGGGCAATAAATGACAAGGATGTTAAGCTTGAATGGGCTAGTGACTGTGACAGCATGGAATTCAAATGAGGAGATAGACAGATGGGTCAGGGGGAAAAGAGAGAATGTCCACTTGGGAGAGATGAGGATTCCTGTGCCACCGCCGCGCTGACCAGATGCTCTCGGGGTATGCGAGAACACATGGTTAGACAAGGAAAGAGCAGTAGGAGTAGCAGTGTTTTCTGTGGTAATCCATGTTTCCGTCAGCGCCAAGAAGTCGAGGGACTGGAGGGTAGCATAGGCTGAGATGAACTCTGCCTTGTTGGCCGCAGAACGGCAGTTCCAGAGGCTGCCAGAGACCTGGAACTCCACGTGGGTTGTGCGCGCAGGGACCACCAGATTAGAGTGGCAACAGCCACGTGGTGTGAAGCGTTTGTATGGCCTGTGCAGAGAGGAGAGAACAGGGATAGACAGACACATAGTTGACAGGCTACAGAAAAAGGCTACAATAATGCAAAGGAGATCGGAATGAAATGAACTAAACGTCTGGGAAAGCGTGAGAGCGGGGCCTCCCTCACTTACGTTTCACTGAAACACTCAAATATAACTCTCCCAACTTCCACTTTAGAAATTATAATTATTGTAAACTACAGCGGTTCAAAGTTTCTAGGAATAGACTAACTTAGTTTATTCAGCTAGCTAACTTGGTACAGTATTCTTCCGTGAAAACCGTCCAGGGCACCGAATCCTATGACGCCAAAGCCAACTAGCATGCCAGCCTCCAATAACACGGTTTAGCACCAATACTCAGTTACAACAAACCACCAGTGTGTTAACACGCCAAGCAGATCATTCGTGTCCGTGTCTAACGTTGTGTAAAGTTTTGGGTTAGTTTTGACAGTTTGAGTGAGTACGTCGTCAACTTATTCAGCCAGTTAGTTAGCTAGAATAGTTAGCATACTAGCTAGCCATTGCTCTCTGCCAACGAGCTAACCCCTCCTCCCACGGCACGAACGCACAGAGAGCCAAGCTAACGTTAACTAGTCACCCATGTCCCGAATTCCCTTGAACGACTCTGGTTACCAGTATGTAAAAACTAAACAAAAATAAATGTAGGTTATAACTTACCCTTAGTAGCTACTGTTAGCCAGTTAAGTGCAAAGCTAGCCACTGAATCGATTCAGCCAGTTCGCGTCTGTCCTAATAGTTACCAGTAGCTACCCGCTAGCTAGCTAGCTTTATTGGTCCAGGTAGTGAGTTAGCTAGCCTCGTGCTTCACCGGGCTCAGCCGAATACAATACTTACCTACAATAATTACCTACAATAACCTACAATAACTACCTAGATAAACTACCTACAATACATAACTACAATACCTACCTACATAAAATGTAAATACATGGTTTAAGCTTTAGTCAACACCATATAAGCCAAGCTTACCTCCCGCCAGAGAGAGAGACAACCTCACCCGACACGACGCTGTCCCACGACGTATGTATGTAATGATAGGTGGGAGGCCATAAAAGTCAACTGAGAGCCTGGCAAGTGAATATGACATTTATATGCTGAAAAATTGTATTGGATTTGAATGGTTTTGTCAGTCAAAGATCCCTCCCCCCATTTTACTAATTCACAATTTTTGTCTCTTTTGGTGATAAGGGTATTTTGGAAGGGATGTTCGGGGAATCAGGGGCCACTTTGCATGACATGCTCCCACTCTCCTCAGCTTAGTACAAGATGGATATTACACGACTGAGTAACCTGCAGCTACTTTTAGGGCTTTGCTTTATCGACAAATCTAAAAGGCTCTGCCGTTAGCGCCTTAAGTGCCTGTGTTAAATCTCCTAACGTGGCACTATGGACCGCTGCAGTACTTTAAAAGTTGTTACAACACCTTGAAGTCTCCCAGCTCTTCTGACCCTGTCTCCTGGGCCCTGGTGGCAGAATGAGAGGTGGGAAAGAAAGTGCTTTAAAAAAAACAAAAAAAACATTTAGTGTTTTATAATCATGCCACTGTGATGGAGAGGCTCTTACTGTTAATGTGGTTATATCCCCTCGACTTATGAAATGTTGCAGAATCAGGTGATGGTCCTCTGCTTCATGTCAGCCAACCTACATTTTGTATAGAGGACACCATTGAGACTTATTAGACGTATTGCTCTCAGGTTAGGTAGTTTGAGTTTCAGACGTGACATTAGGATCACACACACACACACACACACACACACACACACACACACATATATATATGTATGTGTGTGTGTATATATGTGTGTGTGTGTGTGTGTGTGTGTGTGTGTATGTATGTATGTATATATGTACCAGTCAAAAGTTTAGACACACCTACTCATTCAAGGGTTTTTCTTTATTTTTACTATTTTCTACACTGAAGAATAATAGTGAAGACAACAAAACTATGAAATAACACATATGGAATCATGTAGTAACCAAAAAAGTGATAAACAAATCAAAATATATTTTATATTTGAGATTCTTCAAAGTAGCCACCCTTTGCCTTGATGACAGCTTTGCACACTCTTGGCATTCTCTCAACCAGCTTCACCTGGAATGCTTTTCCAACAGTTTTGAAGGAGTTCCCACATATGCTGAGCACTCGTTGGCTGGTCCAACTCATCCCAAACCATCTTAATTGGGTTGAGGTCGGTGGATTGTGGAGGCCAGGTAATCTGATGCAGCACTCCATCACTCTCCTTCTTGGTAAAATAGCCCTTACACAGCCTGGAGGTGTGTTGGGTCATTGTCCTGTTGAAAAACAAATGATAGTCCCACTATGCCCAAACCAGATGGGATGGCGTATCGCTGCAGAATGCTGTGGTAGCCATGCTGGTTAAGTGTGCCTTGAATTCTAAATAAATCACTGACAGTGTCACCAGCAAAGCACCCCCACACCATAACACCACCTCCTCCATGCTTTACGGTGGGAACTACACATGCGGAGATCATCCGTTCACCCACACCGCGTCTCACAAAGACATGGCGGATGTAACCAAAAATCTCAAATTTGGACTCCAGACCAAAGGACACATTTCCACCTGTCTAATGTCCATTGCTCATGTTTCTTGGCCTGATTCACACAGTCTCCTCCGAACAGTTGATGTTGAGATGTGTCTGTTACTTGAACTCTGTGAAGCATTTATTTGGGCTGCAATTTCTGAGGCTGGTAACGCTAATGAACTTATCCTCTGCAGCAGAGGTAACTCTGGGTCTTCCATTCCTGTGGCGGTCCTCATGAGAGCCAGTTTCATCATAGCGCTTGATGGTTTTTGCAACTGCACTTGAAGAACCTTCAAAGTTCTTGAAGTGTTCCGGATTGACTGACCTTCATGTCTTAAAGTAATGATGGACTGTCGTTTCTCTTTGCTTTTTTGAGCTGTTCTTGCCATAATATGGACTTGGTCTTTTGCCAAATAGGGCTATCTTCTGTATACCCCCCTACCTTGTCACAACACAACTGATTGGCTCAAACACGTTAAGAAGGAAAGAAAATCCACAAATTAACTTTTAACAAGGCACACCTGTTAATTGAAATGCATTCCAGGTGACTACATCATGAAGCTGGTTGAAAGAATGCCAAGAGTGTGCAAAGCTGTCATCAAGGCAAAGGGAAAAAGGTAGCTCAGTTGGTAGAGCATGGCGCTTGCAACACCAGGGTTGTGGTTTCGATTCCCACGGGGGGCTAGTATGAAAAAAAAAAATACGCTTTTTCAGTTCTGCCCACAAATGTTCTATAGGATTGAGGTCAGGGCTTTGTGATGGCCACTCCAATACCTTGACTTTGTTGTCCTTAAGCCATTTTGCCACAACTTTGGAAGTACAGTGCCTTGCAAAGTATTCATCATCCTTGGCGTTTTTCTTATTTTGTTGTATTACAACCTGTAATTTTGTCACGATCATCGGGAACAGAGGACCAATGCGCAGCGTTATTTGCGAACATATTTATTAAATAAGATAACACGAACAAAAACAACTAAACGATAACGTGACGTCCTTAGATAAACACAACCTACTTGGAACAAGATCCCACAACCCCTGTGGGAAAACAGCCTGTCTAAATGTGGTTCCCAATCAGAGACAACCAGCAACAGCTGACACTCGTTGCCTCTGATTGAGAACCACACTGGCCAACATAGAAATACTTAACCTAGAATGGAAAACACATGAAAACTCACACCCTGGCTCAACATACTAGAGTCTCCAGAGCCAGGGCGTGACAGTACCCCCCCCCCCAAAGGCGCGGACTCCGACCGCACCAACCAAACACCACAGGGGAGGGACCGGGTGGGCACTCCGCCTTGGCGGCGGATCCGGCTCCGGACATGATCCCCACTCCCTCTCTAACCCCCCAAAGTACCCCTGGTCCGGTCTGGCCCTGCTGGCCGGAGCTGGACTGAACACTGGTGGAGCGGATTGCTCTAGCTCCGGCGTGGAGCAGCTGACCGGTACCGGACCAGGCACCGGTGGAACAGGCACGGGCTGTGCCGGACTGACGACGCACACCATTGGCTTGGTGTGGGGAGCAGGAACAGGCCGAGCCGGGCTGGCGACGTGCACCATAGGCTTGGTGCGGGGAGCAGGAGCGGGCCGGACCGGGCTGACGAAGCGCACCACTGACTTGGTGTGGAGAGCAGGAATGGACCGGGCCGGGCTGGCGACGCGCACCACTGACTTGGTGCGGGGAGCAGGAACAGGCCGGGCCGGGCTGGCGACGCGCACCATAGGCTTGGTGCGGGGAGCAGGAACAGGCCGGACCGGGCTGGCGACGCGCACCATAGGCTTGGTGCGGGGAGCAGGAACAGGCCGGACCGGGCTGACGAAGCGCACCATAGGCTTGGTGCGGGGAGCAGGAACAGGCCGGGCCGGGCCGGGCTGGCGACGCGCACCATAGGCTTGGTGCGGGGATCAGGAACAGGCCGGGCTGGGCTGGCGACGCGCACCATAGGCTTGGTGCGGGGAGCAGGAACAGGCCGGGCCGGGCTGGCGACGTGCACCATAGGCTTGGTGCGGGGAGCAGGAACAGGCCGGGCCGGGCTGACGACACGCACCACAGGCTCGATGCGAGGAACAGGAACAGGCCGGGCCGGGCTGGCGACGCGCACCATAGGCTTGGTGCGGGGAGCAGGAACAGGCCGGGCCGGGCTGACGACACGCACCACAGGCTCGATGCGAGGAACAGGAACAGGCCGGACCGTACTGGGGACACACACCACTGGCCCTACGCAGGGATCAGGAACGGGCCGGACCGGACTGGTAACACACCCCAGTACCTCTCGCCGTGCCTCTACACTTTCCCTCTCCTCTGTGACCAGTGGCCCCCTTAACCTGGCGGCCTCCTCTGCAAACCCGCTGGACCGCTCCATCGCGGCCTCCTGCTGCCCCGTCGTCCACGGCGTGAGCCCCCCCCTAAAAAAATTATGGGTGTCTCTCCTCCCCGTGGACCAAGCCTCCCTATCTCTCGCCAGACTCTTCCTCCACTGCTCCAAAGTCCAACCACTCTGCTCTTCATTTGGCTTGACCCAGTCGAGACTCCTCCTCCACTGCTCCCAAGTCCACCCTCTCTGCTCTTCACTAGGCTTGACCCAGTCGAGGTTGCCACGGAGATCCGCTAGCGATTCCCCTGGCGATGGCTCCTGGACACGCTGCTTGGTCCAGTTTTGGTGGGATCTTCTGTCACGATCGTCGGGAACAGAGGACCAATGCGCAGCGTTATTTGCGAACATATTTATTAAATAAGATAACACGAACAAAAACAACTAAACGATAACGTGACGTCCTTAGATAAACACAACCTACTTGGAACAAGATCCCACAACCACTGTGGGAAAACAGCCTGTCTAAATGTGGTTCCCAATCAGAGACAACCAGCAACAGCTGACACTCGTTGCCTCTGATTGAGAACCACACTGGCCAACATAGAAATACTTAACCTAGAATGGAAAACACATGAAAACTCACACCCTGGCTCAACATACTAGAGTCCCCAGAGCCAGGGCGTGACAAATTTAAATTGATTTTTATTTGGATTTCATGTAATGGACATATACAAAATAGTCAAAATTGGTGAAGTGAAAGGAAAAAATTAACTTGTTTCAAAAAATTCAAAAAAATAAATAACGGAAAAGTGGTGTGTGCATATGTATTCACCCCCCTTTTTTTGGGGGGGGGGGATAGATCAGCTTAATATTGCAGATAGATTGTAACTTCCATCAATGTAATTGTCTGCATCACTTCCAATCCCCCATGTATGTATATATATACAGTGGGGAGAACAAGTATTTGATACACTGCCGATTTTGCAGGTTTTCCTGTGAGAGATGGAATCTAAAACAAAAATCCAGAAAATCACATTGTATGATTTTTAAGTAATTCATTTGCATTTTATTGCATGACATAAGTATTTGATCACCTACCAACCAGTAAGAATTCCGGCTCTCACAGACCTGTTAGTTTTTCTTTAAGAAGCCCTCCTGTTCTCCACTCATTACCTGTATTAACTGCACCTGTTTGAACTTGTTACCTGTATAAAAGACACCTGTCCACACACTCAATCAAACAGACTCCAACCTCTCCACAATGGCCAAGACCAGAGAGCTGTGTAAGGACATCAGGGATAAAATTGTAGACCTGCACAAGGCTGGGATGGGCTACAGGACAATAGGCAAGCAGCTTGGTGAGAAGGCAACAACTGTTGGCGCAATTATTAGAAAATGGAAGAAGTTCAACATGACGGTCAATCACCCTCGGTCTGGGGCTCCATGCAAGATCTCACCTCGTGGGGCATCAATGATCATGAGGAAGGTGAGGGATCAGCCCAGAAATACACGGCAGGACCTGGTCAATGACCTGAAGAGAGCTGGGACCACAGTCTCAAAGAAAACCATTAGTAACACACTACGCTGTCATGGATTAAAATCCTGCAGCGCACGCAAGGTCCCCCTGCTCAAGCCAGCGCATGTCCAGGCCCGTCTGAAGTTTGCCAATGACCATCTGGATGATCCAGAGGAGGAATGGGAGAAGGTCATGTGGTCTGATGAGACAAAAATATAGTTTTTGGTCTAAACTCCACTCGCCGTGTTTGGAGGAAGAAGAAGGATGAGTACAACCCCAAGAACACCATCCCAACCGTGAAGCATGGATGTGGAAACATCATTCTTTGGGGATGCTTTTCTGCAAAAGGGACAGGACGACTGCACCGTATTGAGGGGAGGATGGATGGGGCCATGTATCGCGAGATCTTGGCCAACAACCTCCTTCCCTCAGTAAGAGCATTGAAGATGGGTCGTGGCTGGGTCTTCCAGCATGACAACGACCCGAAACACAGCCAGGGCAACTAAGGAGTGGCTCCGTAAGAAGCATCTCAAGGTCCTGGAGTGGCCTAGCCAGTCTCCAGACCTGAACCCAATAGAAAATCTTTGGAGGGAGCTGAAAGTCCGTATTGCCCAGCGACAGTCCCAAAACCTGAAGGATCTGGAGAAGGTCTGTATGGAGGAGTGGGCCAAAATCCCTGCTGCAGTGTGTGCAAACCTGGTCAAGACCTACAGGAAACGTATGATCTCTGTAATTGCAAACAAAGGTTTCTGTACCAAATATTAAGTTCTGCTTTTCTGATGTATCAAATACTTATGTCATGCAATAAAATGCAAATTAATTACTTAAAAATCATACAATGTGATTTTCTGGATTTTTGTTTTAGATTCCGTCTCTCACAGTTGAAGTGTACCTATGATAAAAATTACAGACCTCTACATGCTTTGTAAGTAGGAAAACCTGCAAAATCGGCAGTGTATCAAATACTTGTTCTCCCCACTGTATATATATATATATATATATATATATATATATATATATATATATACAGTGAGGGAAAAAAGTATTTGATCCCCTGCTGATTTTGTATGTTTGCCCACTGACAGAGACATGATCAGTCTATAATTTTAATGGTAGGTTTATTTGAACAGTGAGAGACAGAATAACAACAAAAGAAAAAAAGAAAAACGCATGTAAAAAATGTTATAAATAGATTTGCATTTTAATGAGGGAAATAAGTATTTGACCCCTCTGCAAAACATGACTTAGTACTTGGTGGCAAAACCCTTGGTGGCAATCACAGAGGTCAGACGTTTCTTGTAGTTGGCCACCAGGTTTGCACACATCTCAGGAAGGATTTTGTTCCACTCCTCTTTGCAGATCTTCTCCAAGTCATTAAGGTTTCGAGGCTGACGTTTGGCAACTCGAACCTTCAGCTCCCTCCACAGATTTTCTATGGGATTAAGGTCTGGAGACTGGCTAGGCCACTCCAGGACCTTAATGTGCTTCTTCTTGAGCCATTCCTTTGTTGCCTTGGCCGTGTGTTTTGGGTCATTGTCATGCTGGAATACCCATCCACGACCCATTTTCAATGCCCTGGCTGAGGGGTTCTCACCCAAGATTTGACGGTACATGGCCCCGTCCATCGTCCCTTTGATGCGGTGAAGTTATCCTGTCCCCTTAGCAGAAAAACACCCCCAAAGCATAATGTTTCCACCTCCATGTTTGACGGTGGGGATGGTGTTCTTGGGGTCATAGGCAGCATTCCTCCTCCTCCAAACACGGTGAGTTGAGTGGATGCCAAAGAGCTCGATTTTGGTCTCATCTGACCACAACACTTTCACCCAGTACTCCTCTGAATCATTCAGATGTTCATTGGCAAACTTCAGACGGGCCTGTATATGTGCTTTCTTGAGCAGGGGGACCTTGCGGGCGCTGCAGGATTTCAGTCCTTCACGGCTTAGTGTGTTACCAATTGTTTTCTTGGTGACTATGGTCTCAGCTGCCTTGAGATCATTGACAAGATCCTCCCGTGTAGTTCTGGGCTGATTCCTCACCTTTCTCAACTCCACTAGGTGAGATCTTGCATGAAGCCCCAGGCCGAGGGAGATTGACAGTTATTTTGTGTTTCTTCCATTTACGAATAATCGCACCAACTGTTGTCACCTTCTCACCAAGATGCTTGGCGATGGTCTTGTAGCCCATTCCAGCCTTATGTAGGTCTACAATCTTGTCCCTGACATCCTTGGAGAGCTCTTTGGTCTTGGCAATGGTGGAGAGTTTGGAATTTGATTGATTGATTGCTTCTGTGGACAGGTGTCTTTTATACAGGTAAAAAGCTGAGATTAGGATCACTCCCTTTAAGAGTGTGCTCCTAATCTCAGCTCGTTACCTGTATAAAAGACACCTGGGAGCCAGAAATCTTTCTGATTGAGAGGGGGTCAAACACTTATTTCCCTCATTAAAATGCAAATCAATTTATAACATTTTTGACATGCGTTTTTCTGGATTTTTTTGTTGTTATTCTGTCTCTCACTGTTCAAATAAACCTACCATTAAAATTATAGACTGATCATTTCTTTGTCAGTGGGCAAACGTACAAAATTAGCAGGGGATCAAATACTTTTTTCCCTCACTGTATATATACAGTGGCGGAAGAAAGTATTTAGTCAGCCACCAATTGTGCAAGTTCTCCCACTTAAAAAGATGAGAGAGGCCTGTAATTTTCATCATAGGTATACGTCAACTATGACAGACAAAATGAGAAAAAAAAATCCAGAAAATCACATTGTAGGATTTGTAATGAATTTATTTGCAAATTTTGGTGGAAAATAAGTATTTGGTCAATAACAAAAGTTTCTCAATACTTTGTTATATACCCTTTGTTGGCAATGACACAGGTCAAACGTTTTCTGTAAGTCTTCACAAGGTTTTCACACACTGTTGCTGGTATTTTGGCCCATTCCTCCATGCAGATCTCCTCTAGAGCAGTGATGTTTTGGGGCTGTCGCTGGGCAACACGGACTTTCAACTCCCTCCAAAGATTTTCTATGGGGTTGAGATCTGGAGACTGGCTAGGCCACTCCAGGAGCTTGAAATGCTTATTACGAAGCCACTCCTTCGTTGCCCGGGCAGTGTGTTTGGGATCATTGTCATGCTGAAAGACCCAGCCACGTTTCATCTTCAATGCCCTTGCTGATGGAAGGAGGTTTTCACTCAAAATCTCATGATACATGGCCCCATTCATTCTTTGCTTTACACGGATCAGTCGTCCTGGTCCCTTTGCAGAAAAACAGCCCCAAAGCATGATGTTTCCACCCCCATGCTTCACAGTAGGTATGGTGTTCTTTGGATGCAACTCAGCATTATTTGTCCTCCAAACACGACGAGTTGAGTTTTTACCAAAAAGTTAGATTTTGGTTTCATCTGACCATATGACATTCTCCCAATCCTCTTCTGGATCATCCAAATGCACTCTAGCAAACTTCAGACGGGCCTGGACATGTACTGGCTTAAGCAGGGGGACACGTCTGGCACTGCAGGATTTGAGTCCCTGGCGGCGTAGTGTGTTACTGATGGTAGGCTTTGTTACTTTGGTCCCAGCTCTCTGCAGGTCATTCACTAGGTCCCCCCGTGTGGTTCTGGGATTTTTGCTCACCGTTCTTGTGATCATTTTGACCCCACGGGGTGAGATCTTGCGTGGAGCCCCAGATCGAGGGAGATTATCAGTGGTCTTGTATGTCTTCCATTTCCTAATAATTGCTCCCACAGTTGATTTCTTCAAACCAAGCTGCTTACCTATTGCAGATTCAGTCTTCCCAGCCTGGTGCAGGTCTACAATTTTGTTTCTGGTGTCCTTTGACAGCTCTTTGGTCTTGGCCATAGTGGAGTTTGGAGTGTGACTGTTTGAGGTTGTGGACAGGTGTCTTTTATACTGATAACAAGTTCAAACAGGTGCCATTAATACAGGTAACGAGTGGAGGACAGAGGAGCCTCTTAAAGAAGAAGTTACAGGTCTGTGAGAGCCAGAAATCTTGCTTGTTTGTAGGTGACCAAATACTTATTTTCCACCATAATTTGCAAATAAATTCATTAAAAACCCTACAATGTGATTTTCTGGATTTTTTCACAATTTGTCTGTCATAGTTGACGTGTACCTATGATGAAAATTACAGGCCTCTCTCATCTTTTTAAGTGGGAGAACTTGCACAATTGGTGGCTGACTAAATACTTTTTTTCCCCACTGTATATATATACATACATACATACATACATACATACATACATACATACATACATACATACATACATACATACATACATACATACATACATACATACATACATATCCTTTAAAAAAAAAATATATTACCCTTTATTACTTTCCAACCCCACCACCCTTTCCCTAATTGGAGTAAACTAGTGAACAACAATGCTTAGGCCTCTACTTCCAGCTTATACTTACTATATACATTTTATGGACAAAGTCAATTTTACAATAATTCTATTTTGTTTGTTTTTTCTCCTGAACTACTTCTACTTTCAACCTCTCCAATCATTTTCATGATGTCCATCCGGTTTGCTTCTATATGCAATATCTTTCTAACTGTGCTCTTTCACAAAAGCTCCCAACCTACAACCTATATACTTATTATGGACACAGTATGCTTACATTATTAGTTATCTTGTTATTAGTTGTTGTTAGTTGTTATTAGTCCCATCCTTCAACTCCATTCAATACCACCCATCTATCTCTTAACACCATCCATATAGGATTTCTATTTGCCATATATTTTTCAACTGTACTGTGATGTTTTACAAAAGTTCTGAACCTTTCTATTCTCATTGTTTCTACAGATTGTAAATTAAAAATAAACATTTTTTCTAAAAGTATTATTATATTATTGATCGATTGACTATGACTTTTCAGATCACCCAGTAATGCTATCTGCAAGGTTAGCTCAAGGTAAATATTGCAATCCTTTAGCTATTCCTGGACCTGTGTCCAAAAACAAGCTACAAATGGACAGTACCAAAATAAATGATCTAATGATTCTGTCTCTTCGCTGGGAAGATTGTTTCCCCCATATAAATAACATTCTATTGGTAGCAAGAATTTTATATAATAATTTAAATTGAAAGATTCTAAGTTTTGAATCCGGTGTCGTTTTGCGTATCAGTTCATAAACACTATGCCATGGGATCGGTACGTCAAAAATCTCTTCCCAACTATTTTGCTATATCTATATGGGACGGCTGTCAATCCTTTGGTCCTTAAATGAAACTGGTTGTATTCACCCCCTTTGCTATGAAGCCCCTAAATAAGACCTGGTGCAACCAATTACCTTCAGAAGTCACATAATTACTTAAATTGCACACAGGTGGAGTTTATTTAAGTGTCACATGATCTGTCACATGATCTCAGTATATACACACCTGTTCTAAAAGGCCCCAGAGTCTGCAACACCACTAAGCAAGGGGCACCACCAAGCAAGCGGCACCATGAAGACCAAGGAGCTCTCCAAACAGGTCAGGGACAAAGTTGTGGAGAAGTACAGATCAGGGTTGGGTTATAAAAAAATATCTGAAACAGCTGGGCTTTACGGAAGAGTGTCAAGAAAAAATCCATTGCTTAAAGAAAAAAATAAGCAAACACGTTTGGTGTTCGCCAAAAGCCATGTGGGAGACTCCCCAAACATATGGAAGAAGGTACTCTGGTCAGATGAGACTAAAATTGAGCTTTTTGGCCATCAAGGAAAACGCTATGTCTGGCGCAAACCCAACACCTTTCATCACCCCGAGAACACCATCCCTATAGTGAAGCATGGTGGTGGCAGCATCATGCTGTGGGGATGTTTTACATCGGCAGGGACTGGGAAACTGGTCAGAATTGATGGAATGATGGATGGCGCTAAATACAAGGAAATTCTTGAGGGAAACCTGTTTCAGTCTTCCAGAGATTTGAGACTGGGACGGAGGTTCACCTTCCAGCAGGACAATGACCCTAAGCATACTGCTAAAGCAACACTCAAGTGGTTTAAGGGGAAACATTTAAATGTCTTGGAATGACCTAGTCAAAGAAGAGACCTCAATCTTATTGGATTTAAAGATTGCTGTACAGTCGTGGTCAAAGGTTTTGAGAATGACACAAGTATTGGTCTTCACAAAGTTCGCTGCTTCAGTGTTATGAGATATTTTTGTCAGATGTTACTATAGTATACTGAAGTATAATTACAAGCATTCCATAAGTGTCAAAGTCTTTTATTGACAATTACATTAAGTTTATGCAAAGAGTCAAGTTTTCTGTTTTTTATCTTATTTCTTGTTTGTTTCGCAAAAAAATATATTTTGCATCTTCAAAGTGGTAGGCATGTTGTGTAAATCAAATGATACAAACACCCAAAAAATCCATTTTAATTCCAGGTTGTAAGGCAACAAAATAGGAAAAATGCCAAGGGGGGTGAATACTTTCGCAAGCCACTGTATGCTTGGGGTCATTGTCCATTTGGAAGACCCATTTGCGACCAAGCTTTAACTTCCTGACTGATGTCTTGATGTTGCTTCAATATATCCACGTAATTTTCTTTCCTCATGATGCAATCTATTTTGTGAAGTGCACCAGTCCCTCCTGCAGCAAAGAACCCCCACAGCATGATGCTGCCACCCCTGTGCTTCACGGTTGGGATGATGTTCTTCGGCTTGCAAGGGACTCCAAACATAGCGATGGTCATTATGGCCAAACAGTTCTATTTTTATTTCATCAGACCAGAGGACATTTCTCCAAAAAGTACGATCTTTGTCCCCATGTGCAGTTGCAAACCGTAGTCTGGCTTTTTATGGCGGTTTTGGAGCAGTGTCTTCCTTGCTGAGCGGCCTTTCAGGTTATGTCAATATAGGACTCGTTTTACTGTGGATATAGATACTTTTGTATCTGTTTCCTCCAGCATTTTCACAAGGTCCTTTGCTGTTGTTCTGGGATTGATTTTCACTTTTTGCACCAAAGTACGTTCATCTGTAGGAGACCGAACGCGTCTCCTTCCTGAGCGGTATGATGGCTGCGTTGTCCCATGGTGTTCATACTTGCGTACTATTGTTTGTACAGATGAACGTGGTACCTTCAGGCATTTGGAAATTGCTCCCAAGAATGAACCAGACTTGTGGAGGTCTACAATTATTTTCGAGGTATTGGCTGATTTTCTTTTGATTTTCCCATGATGTCAAGCAAAGAGGCACTGAGTTTGAAGGTAGGCCTTGAAATACATCCACAGGTACACCTCAAATTGACTCAAATGATGTCCATTAGCCTATCAGAAGCTTCTAAAGCCATGATATCATTTTCTGGAATTTTCCAAGCTGTTTAAAGGCACAGTCAACTTAGTGTATGTAAACTTCTGACCCACTGGAATTGTGATACAGTGAATTATAAGTGAAATAATCTGTCTATAAACAATTGTTGGAAAACGTACTTGTGTCATGCACAAAGTAGATGTCCTAACCGACTTGCCAAAAAATTTGTGGAGTGGTTGAAAAACAAGTTTTAATGACTCCAACCTAAGTGTATGTTAACTTCCGACTTCAACTGTGTGTGTGTATGTATGTATGTATGTATGTATGTATGTATATCAATATATATATATATATATATATATTCACAGTGAGGGGAAAAAAGTATTTGATCCCCTGCTGATTTTGTACGTTTGCCCACTGACAAAGACATGGTCAGTCTATATAATTTTAATGGTAGGTTTATTTGAACAGTGAGAGACAGAATAACAACAAAAAAATCCAGAAAAACGCATGTCAAAAATGTTATACATTTATTAGCATTTGAATGTGGGAAATAAGTATTTGACCCCTCTGCAAAACATGACTTAGTACTTGGTGGCAAAACCCTTGTTGGCAATCACAGAGGTCAGACGTTTCTTGTAGTTGGCCACCAGGTTTGCACACATCTCAGGAGGGATTTTGTTCCACTCCTCTTTGCAGATCTTCTCCAAGTCATTAATGTTTCGAGGCTGACGTTTGGCAACTCGAACCTTCAGCTCCCTCCACAGATTTTCTATGGGATTAAGGTCTGGAGACTGGCTAGGCCACTCCAGGACCTTAATGTGCTTCTTCTTGAGCCACTCCTTTGTTGCCTTGGCCGTGTGTTTTGGATCATTGTCATGCTGGAATACCCATCCACGACCCATTTTGAATGCCCTGGCTGAGGGAAGGAGGTTCTCACCCAAGATTTGACGGTGCATGGCCCCGTCCATCATCCCTTTGATGCGGTGAAGTTGTCCTGTCCCCTTAGCAGAAAAACACCCCCAAAGCATAATGTTTCCACCTCCATGTTTGACGGTGGGGATGGTGTTCTTGGGGTCATAGGCAGCATTCCTCCTCCTCCAAACACAGCGAGTTGAGTTGATGCCAAAGAGCTCGATTTTGGTCTCATCTGACCACAACACCTTCACCAAGTTCTCCTCTGAATCATTCAGATGTTCATTGGCAAACTTCAGACGGCCCTGTATATGTGCTTTCTTGAGCAGGGGGACCTTGCGGGCGCTGCAGGATTTCAGTCCTTCACGGCGTAGTGTGTTACCAATTGTTTTCTTGGTAACTATGGTCCCAGCTGCCTTGAGATCATTGACAAGATCCTCCCGTGTAGTTCTGGGCTGATTCCTCACCGTTCTCATGATCATTGCAACTCCACGAGGTGAGATCTTGCATGGAGCCCCAGGCCGAGGGAGATTGACAGTTATTTTGTGTTTCTTCCATTTGTGAATAATCACACCAACTGTTGTAACCTTCTCACCAAGCTGCTTGGCGATGGTCTTGTAGCCCATTCCAGCCTTGTGTAGGTCTACAATCTTGTCCCTGACATCCTTGGAGTGCTCTTTGGTCTTGGCCATGGTGGAGAGTTTGGAATCTGATTGATTGATTGCTTCTGTGGACAGGTGTCTTTTATACAGGTAACAAACTGAGATTAGGAGCACTCCCTTTAAGAGTGTGCTCCTAATCTCAGCTCGTTACCTGTATAAAAGACACCTGGGAGCCAGAAATCTTTCTGATTGAGAGGGGGTCAAATACTTATTTCCCTCATTAAAATGCAAATCAATTTATAACATTTTTGACATGCGTTTTTCTGGATTTTGTTGTTGTTATTCTGTCTATCACTGTTCAAATAAACGTACCATTAAAATGATAGACTGATCATTTCTTTGCCAGTGGGCAAACGTACAAAATCAGCAGGGGATCAAATACTTTTCTCCCTACTGTACACACACACACACACACACACACACACACACAGAAAAATTCCCTACACACACACACTACGAAGATGAAACTTTCTCCCTGTCCCTATTTGAATACACCTTCACCCTTAGCACAGCAGTGTATTGATGTGTGAATCAGGCTGTAATTTCTACTGCTTCTCTTCCTCTTGCTGCAGTGTCTTTGGGTTGTATTTCTGTAATTATATTGATTGTGATCATCTTGTTCTGCTCACTGAGGGATCCACCAAGCCTTGCTTTAAAGGTGATGAACGCTCAAATCAGAGGCCGAACCAAATCTCCATAACATTGTACATTGACCAATGTGTATATGTTTATCTATTTAAGAAATTATCTTGCCATTGATCTGGTTTGAACTGAACTGAACTGGCTTGCCCACACACTCTCTCTCTCGCACGCACGCACACGCACGCACTCCCTTACTTGAGAATGCAGTGATTTTTGACTAGCTAGCTTCTGATTCCTGTTCTGCTTCGAAACCTCATAGACAATCAGATCGAAAACTCTGTTTTCTCTGCTCGGTTGAGATGGGAATCTGTAGTGCGGGGAAATGATTTGGTCTCTTGTCCTCCTTTTCCCTTCACCGTTCCCTGATCATTGAACACTTGGGCCCGTCACAGCTTCTGTGACCCACCGCAGAGGGAGCATTAAACATGTGAGGGTTGTTTTGATGTGCAGCCACTGGTGGCTTAAGTGCCTCTGTTTCCGTGGATGCATTTTTTTCTTCTTTCTCACTTTTTTTCTCTCTCTCTTTTTATTCCAATCAGCCTGTTCTTTCTTTTCTTTCCCCTTATTTCTTCCACTACTTAACTCTTAGGTTAGTGCAAATGAGTACTAAAAGAGATCCTAAGAAAATAAAATAAATCTAACTACTAACCCTCTCCATCTTATCTCTGTTTCCCTCTCATTCTTCCAATCTTTCAGAATGCTTCCCTCTCTTTCCACTTTTTTCTCTTTCTACTTAGTTTCTTCTTTCCCCATCACTCAGTCTGTCCCCTATCATCCCTTCGATTTCATCTCTGCCGGGGTGACACATTCCCGCTTTTGATCATGGCGAATGAGACGGTGGTCGGATTCTCTTTGACTCCGTCTGCACCTATTAGAGCAAGGAGCAATTTTTTTTATCAAACCCCTTTTGGAGATCTGCCTCATCATTTGCTCTTTCTTCAATTTTTTCACACTGTTAAATTCTACATGAAATTAAACAGAACATATTGTTGGGAAGGATTGTGAAATCAAGGGATTTTTTCATTCTAGGTGTAGACATTTGAAATGCACTATGATCATATGAGACAGAGGTGGGGATGAATTTCCTGAGGTTGATCTTTGTTGTCAAATTAATGCTTTTGATAGACGTATGTAATCGGTGTCTATCTCTTCTCTCCTTTCTCTCTCCTTTGTAGGCTGAGAATTCAGCCCTGGCCCTTGCGAATGAGAGCCAGAGAGAGGCCTATGAAAGGTGTCTGGATGAGGTGAGTTTTCATATAGAGCTACAGTATACATTCAGAGAAGGTCATCCTGACACTGTATTCTGTCTGTCACTGTACCCACTACATAAGGTGTCTCAGCTTTTATACCCTGCAATGATTACTGTCCACTCTTAAGACTCTAAAATCAGTCTCAATTTGTGACCACAGACTGTAGCAAAGATGTAACTTTTTATTATATTTAATTCAGGTTGCCAACCACGTGGTACAGGCACTTCTGAGTCAAAAGGTAAGACATCAAGACAAATCAATGATGTTCAGACTCAACAGTCTAACAAGTTAAGGAGCAGTTCTTTACACAAGGTGTGTGTGTGTGTGTGTGTGTGTGTGTGTGTGTGTGTGTGTGTGTGTGTGTGTGTGTGTGGGTGTGTGGGTGTGTGTGTGGGTGTGTGTGTGTGTGTCATTGAGAAGTTTTTTTTATTTGTGTTTTGTCCTAGGACCTGCGGGAGGAGTGTATTAAGTTGAAGATGCGTGTGTTTGACCTGGAGAGACAGAACAGAACCCTGACTGAGCTCTTTGCCCAGAAACTACACCCCCAGGATAGCCCTCTGAAACAGGTACAGAACGTGTGTGTGTGACATTTATTTTCTCAGCAGTAAGTTGGAAATCATGCATAAATGAACAAGTTGCTTTTCATTTTATTTTCAGTAGTTTTTTTGCAAAACTAGATTGAATGTGACAGGAGAAAGCACTTGATAAAGATGAGAATTAGTCATGAGTACTGACAGACAGTTGTTGAATGTGTGACCAAAGAAGGGATTTAAGTCTATCCGTTGGCTCTCAGAACTATGTGTGTGTGTGTGTGTGTGTGTGTGTGTGTGTGTGTGTGTGTGTGTGTGTGCTCGTACGCGGTGCATACAGATGTACTATCTTAATTTGACCCGTTTCTTAGAGCAGGAAAATTATCCTGTAGCAACAGGAAATTTCGATTATAATTAATGGACATTTTTGTATGAGTTGATACATTTTTTGTTAGGCAAAATCAAGTGTAACATTTTGGTGGAAATTACAGTGCCTTCAGAAATTATTCATACCCCTTGACTTATTCCACATTTTGTTGTTACAGCCTGAATTCAAAATGGGTTAAATATTATTATTTTACCCATCTACACACAATATCCCATAATGACAAAGTGAAAACATGTTTTTAGAAATGTTTGCTAATTTATTGAAAGTGAAATACAGAAATATCTAATTTACATAAGTGGCTGTTGATCATTGCCAGACAGCCATTTTCAAGTCTTGCCATAGATATCCAAGCCGATTTAAGTCAAAACTGTAACTAGGTCACTCAGGAACATTCAATGTCATCTTGTTAAGTAACTCCAGTGTTTATTTGGCCTTGTGTTTTAGGTTATTGTCCTGCTGAAAGGTTCATTTTTCTCCCAGTGTCTATGGAAAGCAGAATGAACCAGGTTTTCCTCTATGATTTTGCCTGTGCTTAGCTCTATTACGTTTCTTTTATCCTAAAAAAACTCCCTTGCCGTTGACAAGCATAACCAAAATGTGATGCGGCAACCACAATGCTTGAAAATGTGATGAGTTGTGTTGGATTTGCAGCAAACATGACGCTTTGTATTCAGGACATAAAGTTCATTTCTTTGCCACATTTTTGCAGTTGTACTTTAGTGCCTTATTGCAAACAGGATGCATGTTTTTGGAATATTTGTATTCTGTACAGGCTTCCTTCTTTTCACTCTGCCATTTAGGTTAGTATTGTGTAGTAACTACAATTTTGTTGAACCATCCTCAGTTTTCTCCTATCACAGCCATTAAACCATTGGCTTCATGGTGAAATCCCTGAGCGTTTTTTTTCCCTCTCCAGCAACTGAGTTAGGAAGGATGCCTGTATCTTTGTAGTGACTGGGTGTATTGATACTGTCACGCCCTGGCTCTGGGGACACTGTTATGTTGAGCCAGGGTGTGTAGATTTGTGTTGTAGTTCTAGTTGGTTCATTTCTATGTTGGCCAGTGTGGTTCTCAATCAGAGGCAACGAGTGTCAGCTGTGGCTGGTTGTCTCTGATTGGGAACCACATTTATACAGGCTGTTTTCCCACAGTAGTTGTGGGATCTTGTTTCGAGTTGGTTTGTGTTAGACCGTGAACTGTCACGTTATCGTTTTGTTTATTTTGTCGTTTATCGCTAAATAAAGAGTATGTTTGCCTGCAACGCTGCGCCTTGGTCCTCCTCTCTTACCAACGATCGTGACAGAAGATCCCACCAAGACTGGACCAAGCAGCAAGTCCAGGAGCCATCGCCTGAGAGATCTCTAGCGGATCTCCTTCGCCTCCTCGACTGGGTCAAGCCATGTGAGGAAGAGAGGGGCTTGACGTGGAAGCAGAAGGGTGAAAGGCTGGCAAAAAGTATGGAGACCTGGTCCACGGGTAGGAGTGAAGCCCATAACATTTTTAGGGGGGGGCTAACGCCGTGGACGACGGGGCAGCAGGAGACCGCGACAGAGCAGCCCAGCGGGTTGGCAGAGGAGGCCGCCAGGTTACGGGGGCCACTGGTCGAAGAGGGGAAGGAAGGTGTAGAGGCACGGCGAGAGGTACTGGGGTGTGTTACCAGTCCGGTCCGGCCCGTTCCTGATCCCTGCATAGGGCCAGTGGTGTGTGTCCCCAGTACGGTCCGGCCTGTTCCTGTTCCTCGCATCGAGCCAGTGGTGTGCGTCGCCAGCCCGGTCCGGTCCGCTCCTGCTCCCCACACCAAGCCAATGGTGCGCGTCGCCAGCCCGGTCCGGTCCGCTCCTGCTCCCCACACCAAGCCAGTGGTGTGCGTCGTCAGTCCGGCACGGCCCGTGCCTGTTCCCCACACCAAGCCAGTGGTGTGCGTCGTCAGTCCGGCACGGCCCGTGCCTGTTCCCCACACCAAGCCAATGGTGCGCGTCGCCAGCCCGGTCCGGTCCGCTCCTGCTCCCCACACCAAGCCAGTGGTGTGCGTCGTCAGTCCGGCACGTCCCGTGCCTGTTCCACCGGTGCCTGGTCCGGCACCGGTCAGATGCTTCGCACCGGAGCTAGAGCAATCCGCTCCACTAGTGTGCAGTCCAGCTCCGGCCAGCGGGGCCAGACCGGATCAGGGGTACTTTGGGGGGTTGGAGAGGGAGCGGGGATCAGGCCCGGAGCCGGATCCGCCGCCTAGGCGGAGTGCCCACCCGGTCCCTCCCCTGTGGTGTTTGGTTGACGCGGTCGGAGTCCGCGCCTTTAGGGGGGGGTACTGTCACGCCCTGGCTCTGGGGACACTGTTATGTTGAGCCAGGGTGTGTAGATTTGTGTTGTAGTTCTAGTTGGTTCATTTCTATGTTGGCCAGTGTGGTTCTCAATCAGAGGCAACGAGTGTCAGCTGTGGCTGGTTGTCTCTGATTGGGAACCACATTTATACAGGCTGTTTTCCCACAGTAGTTGTGGGATCTTGTTTCGAGTTGGTTTGTGTTAGACCGTGAACTGTCACGTTATCGTTTTGTTTATTTTGTCGTTTATCGCTAAATAAAGAGTATGTTTGCCTGCAACGCTGCGCCTTGGTCCTCCTCTCTTACCAACGATCGTGACAGATACACCATCCCAAAGTGTACTTAATAACTTCACCATGCTCAAAGGGATATTCAATGTCTGCTTCCTTTTCTTTTTTTTTACCCATCTACCAATAGGTGCCCTTCTTTGCGAGGCATTGGAAAACCTCCCTGGTCTTTGTGGTTGAATCTTTGTTTGAAATGCACTGCTCGAATGAGGGACCTTACAGATAAATGTATGAGGTAGTCATTCAAAAATCATGTTAAAAACTATTATTGCACACAGAGTGAGTCCTTGCAACTTTATTATGCAACTTGTTAATAAAGCAGATATTTACTCCTGAACCTATTTAGGCTTGCCATAACAAAGGGGTTGAATACTTATTGACGTCAGACATTTCAGCTTTTCATTTTTAATGAACTTGTAAACATTTCTAAAAACATAATTCCAATTTGACATTATGAGGTATTGTGTGTAGGCCAGTGACACAACATCTCAATTTAATCCATTTTAAATGTAACTGTCATAAAACCGTCGTGGATGTGGTGGAGGAGTCAAGCGCAGGAAGCAGAGGTTTAGTCCAACAAGACTTTTAATAGTCTCAAAAGCAATAGTGTACACCCCGACCTCGAATAACACGAAGAGGCGAGGGAAAATTACGCACACGCGTAAAACACTAAACATAGAAAAATGATACGGAAAACAAACACGTATCAAAAATACAAGAGGCAACGGAAAAATAACAACACACAATTACCATAGAGCAAAACAAGGAACTTATAAGACACATAATCAACACTCAAACAGACACAGGTGTGACAGACAGACAAAAGCAATCAAACACAGAAACATAGAGCGGTGGCAGCTAATACTCCGGGGACGGCGAACGCCGAAGCCTGCCCGAACAAGGAGGAGGAGCAGCCTCGGCCGAAACCGTGACAGTACCCCCCCCCTTGACGCGCGGCCCCAGCCGCGCGCCGACCCCAGCCTCGGGGACGGCCAGGAGGACGCGGACCCGGGCGCGTGGGATGCCCATGGTGAAACTCAGTCAGGAGGGATGGATCAAGTATGTCCCCCCTGGGCACCCAGCACCGTTCCTCCGGACCGTACCCCTCCCACTCCACGAGATACTGGAGACCACTCCTCCGGCGCCTCGAGTCCAGGATGGTCCGGACCCTGTACGCCGGGGCCCCCTCGATGTCCAAAGGGGGCGGAGGGGTCTCTCCTATCTCATCTTCTTGGAGTGGGCCAGCTACCACCGGCCTGAGAAGAGACACATGGAACGAGGGGTTAATATTTTTATACTCAATTGGCAGTTGTAACCTGTAACACACCTCGTTCAATCTTCTCAGGACTTTGAAGGGCCCCACAAACCGCCGACCCAGCTTCCGGCAGGGCAGGCGGAGGGGCAGGTTTCGAGTCGAGAGCCAGACTCGATCTCCCGGTGTGTACACCGGCCCCTCGCTGCGGTGGCGATCGGCGCTCGCCTTTTGTTGACGTATGGCACGCTGCAGATGGACATGGGCAGCGTCCCACGTCTCCTCCGAGCGCCGAATCCACTCGTCCACCGCAGGGGCCTCGATCTGGCTCTCGTGCCACGGTGCCAGGACCGGCTGATAACCTAAAACACACTGGAAAGGTGTTAAGTTGGTGGAGGAGTGGCGGAGAGAGTTCTGGGCCATCTCTGCCCAGGGGATGAACCTCGACCACTCCTCCGGCCGGTCCCGGCAATAGGACCTCAAAAACCTACCCACATCCTGGTTGACACGTTCCACCTGCCCATTACTCTCTGGGTGGTACCCCGAGGTAAGGCTTACCGAGACCCCCAACCGTTCCATGAACGCTCCCCAAACTCTGGAAGTGAACTGGGGACCCCGGTCAGACACAATATCCTCGGGGACCCCATAGTGCCGGAAAACATGGGTGAATAGGACCTCAGCGGTTTGTAGGGCAGTAGGGAGACCCGGCATGGGAAGGAGACGACAGGCCTTGGAAAACCGATCCACAACGACCAAAATGGTGGTATTCCCCTGGGAGGGGGGAAGGTCGGTTACGAAATCCACCGATAGGTGTGACCATGGTCGTTGCGGAACGGGCAGGGGATGTAGCTTACCCCTGGGCAAATGTCTAGGCGCCTTACACTGGGCACACACCGAGCAGGAGGAGACATAAACCCTCACATCCCTGGCTAACGTTGGCCACCAGTATTTCATGCTAAGACAGTGCAATGTCCGGCCAATACCAGGATGTCCAGAGGAGGGTGATGTATGAGCCCAATAAATAAGTCTATCACGAATCTCGAGCGGCGCGTACGTCCGCCCCACAGGACACTCGGGGGGAGTAGGGTCGGTACGCAGTGCCCGCTCGATTTCTGAATCGACCTCCCACACCACCGGAGCCACCAAACAAGACTCCGGCAGTATGGAAGTAGGCTCGTTGGACCTCTCCTCTGTGTCATATCGCCGGGACAGGGCATCTGCCTTACCATTCTGGGACCCAGGGATGTATGTGATCTTAAAAACGAACCGGGTTAGGAACATGTTCCACCTAGCCTGACGAGGGTTCAATCTCCTAGCTGCCCGGATGTACTCCAGGTTACGGTGATCCGTCAGAATGAGGAAAGGGTGTTGAGCCCCCTCAAGCCAATGCCTCCACACCTTTAGGGCCTGGACTACGGCTAACAGCTCCCTGTCCCCGACATCATAGTTACTCTCCGCCGCACTGAGCTTCTTAGAGTAGAACGCACAGGGGCGGAGTTTAGGTGGCGTGCCGGACCGTTGTGATAGAACTGCCCCAATACCAGTCTCGGACGCGTCTACCTCAACCTGGAATGGTAAAGAGTGATCCGGATGCGCCAGCACAGGAGCCGAGGTGAACAGGTTCTTAAGTTTGACAAATGCCCTGTCCGCCTCAGCCGACCACTGCAAGCGAACCGGACCCCCCTTTAGCAGGGACGTAATGGGAGCTGCAACCTGTCCAAAACCCCGAATAAACCTCCGGTAGTAATTAGCAAAACCCAAGAACTGTTGCACCTCTTTTACAGTGGTTGGAGTTTGCCAATTACGCACGGCCGATACCCGGTCTACCTCTATCTCCACACCAGACGCGGACAACCGATAACCCAAAAAGGAGACGGACTCCTGGAAGAACAGGCATTTCTCTGCCTTGACATACAAGTCATGCTCCAACAGTCGTCTCAACACTCGGCGTACCTGGGCTACATGCTCGGCTCGAGTAGCAGAGTACACTAGGATGTCGTCTATGTACACTACTACTCCCTGCCCATGCATGTCCCGGAAAATCTCGTCAACAAAGGATTGGAAGACTGAAGGAGCATTCATTAAACCGTATGGCATGACGAGATACTCGTAATGACCCGAGGTGGTGCTAAATGCTGTCTTCCATTCATCCCCCTCCCTAATGCGCACCAGATTGTACGCGCTCCTGAGATCCAACTTTGTGAAGAACCGCGCTCCGCGTAATGACTCCGTCATCGTCGCAATCAGTGGAAGTGGGTAGCTGTATTTAACTGTGATCTGATTGAGACTACGATAATCAATACACGGGCGCAATCCCCCGTCCTTCTTCTTCACAAAGAAGAAACTCGAGGAGACTGGGGAAGTAGAGAACCGTATGTATCCCTGTGCCAAGGACTCGGCTATGTAGGTCTCCATAGCCGCAGTTTCCTCTTGAGACAGGGGATACACATGACTCCGGGGAAGAGCCGCTCCAGTCTGGAGATTTATCGCACAGTCCCCCTGTCTATGAGGAGGTAGCCGTGCTGCCCTCGATTTGCTAAACACGAGTGCTAAATCCTCATACTCGGGGGGAATGCGCAGTGCGGGCCCTTGGTTCGGACTCTCTACCGAGGTCGCCCCTATGGAAACACCTAGACATCTCCCTACACACTGGGCAGACCACTCCATAAGAGCCCTCTGTTGCCACGCTATGGTAGGATCATGGGTACTTAACCAGGGAAGGCCCAACACCACTGGGTACGCAGGAGAGTCAATCAGATAGAACTGAATGATTTCCTCATGACCCCCCTGCGTCGTCATAGTCAGTGGTGCTGTGACATCCCTGATCAGACCCGACCCCAACGGCCGGCTGTCTAATGCGTGGACAGGGAATGGAACTTCTACTGGCCGAAGGGGAATTCCTAACCTAGCACAAAATGCTCGATCAATAAAGTTCCCAGCTGCGCCTGAATCTACTAGCGCCTTATGCTGGGAATGAGGTGCCACCTGTGGAAACCTCACAGGAATACTCATGTGACCAACAGAGAGCTCTGGGTGAGTGGGGCGCCTACTCACCTGAAATGACTCCCCAGTGCGTGGCCTGTTGTCACCTCTCCCAGGAGACCCTCCCCAGCACCTGGCCGCAGTGTGTCCTCCACGACCGCAGGTGGTGCAGTGGATGGCCCCCCTCGGGTTCCCTCTCCTCCTCTCTCTAGCGCCAGCACCCCCTAGCTCCATGGGAATCGGCTCGGGGGTGCTAGAGGGTGGACTGGACGACCCCCACTCGGGACGTCCGCGGGTAGCCAGCAGGGTATCCAGACGGATGGAAATGTCCACCAACTGGTCAAACGACAGGTTGGTGTCCCTGCAGGCCAGCTCCCTACGAACGTCCTCTCGTAGACTACATCGGTACTGGTCGATGAGGGCCCTCTCATTCCACCCCGCATCCGCCGCTAGTGTCCGGAACTCCAGTGCGAACTCCTGTGCGCTCCTCTTCCCCTGTCGGAGGTGGAATAGCAGGAGGAATCCCTGACACCCGGCTGCAGAACCGTCATATGCCCTCGGGAGTGAGAGCCGAATGCCACTGGGTTCCGGTACTGAGAGAGGAGGACTGGCCGTTGGTGATGCGAAGTTGTAAGGGTCCTTGGCCACCTCAGAGTTCACCAATCGGCGCAGGGCGTTGGACACCTCGTCCATGACGGTCCCGAGTTGCTGGATCATGGCGTCCTGGAAATTGATCCGGTCCAGCAGGGATTCGGGTGCCGTCGCTGATCCTGCTGACTCCATAATGGTGTGTTGTTCTGTCATAAAACCGTCGTGGATGTGGTGGAGGAGTCAAGCGCAGGAAGCAGAGGTTTAGTCCAACAAGACTTTTAATAGTCTCAAAAGCAATAGTGTACACCCCGACCTCGAATAACACGAAGAGGCGAGGGAAAATTACGCACACGCGTAAAACACTAAACATAGAAAAATGATACGGAAAACAAACACGTATCAAAAATACAAGAGGCAACGGAAAAATAACAACACACAATTACCATAGAGCAAAACAAGGAACTTATAAGACACATAATCAACACTCAAACAGACACAGGTGTGACAGACAGACAAAAGCAATCAAACACAGAAACATAGAGCGGTGGCAGCTAATACTCCGGGGACGGCGAACGCCGAAGCCTGCCCGAACAAGGAGGAGGAGCAGCCTCGGCCGAAACCGTGACAGTAACACAACAAAATGTGGAAAAGGTCAAGGGGGTGAATACTTTCTGAAGGCACTGTAAAAGCCTTTTTAAACCTTGAATACACTACAAGTTTGTACACTGCTCAAAAGAATTAAGGGAACACTTAAACAACACAATGTAACTCCAAGTCAATCACACTTCTGTGAAATCAAACTGTCCACTTAGGAAGCAACACTGATTGACAATACATTTCAAATGCTGTTGTGCAAATGGAATAGACAACAGGTGGAAATTATAGGCAATTAGCAAGACACCCCCAATAAAGGACTGGTTTTGCAGGTGGTGACCACAGACCACTTCTCAGTTCCTATGCTTCCTGGCTGATGTTTTGGTCACTTTTGAATGCTGCCGGTGCTTTCACTCTAGTGGTAGCATGAGACGGAGTCTACAACCCACACAAGTGGCTCAGGTAGTGCAGCTCATCCAGGATGGCACATCAATGCGAGCTGTGGCAAGAAGGTTTGCTGTGTCTGTCAGCGTAGTGTCCAGAGCATGGAGGCGCTACCAGGAGACAGGCCAGTACATCCGGAGACGTGGAGGAGGCCGTAGGAGGGCAATAACCCAGCAGCAGGACTGCTACCTCCGCCTTTGTGCAAGGAGGAGCAGGAGGAGCACTGCCAGAGCCCTGCAAAATGACCTCCAGCAGGCCACAAATGTGGATGTGTCTGCTCAAACGGTCAGAAACAGACTCCATGAGGGTGATATGAGGGCCCGACGTCCACAGGTGGGGGTTGTGCTTACAGCCCAACACCGTGCAGCCCAACACCAATATTGGCAAATTCGCCACTGGCGCCCTGTGCTCTTCACAGATGAAAGCAGGTTCACACTGAGCACATGTGACAGACGTGACAGAGTCTGGAGACGCCGTGGAGAACGTTCTGCTGCCTGCAACATCCTCCAGCATGACCGGTTTGGCGGTGGGTCAGTCATGGTGTGGGGTGGCATTTATTTGGGGGGCCGCACAGCCCTCCATGTGCTCGCCAGAGGTAGCCTGACTGCCATTAGGTACCGAGATGAGATCCTCAGACCCCTTGTGAGACCATATGCTGGTGCGGTTGGCCCTGGATTCCTCCTAATGCAAGACAATGCTAGACCTCATGTGGCTGGAGTGTGTCAGCAGTTCCTGCAAGAGGAAGGCATTGATGCTATGGACTGGCCCGCCCGTTCCCCAGACCTGAATCCAATTGAGCACATCTGGGACATCATGTCTCGCTCCATCCACCAACGCCACGTTGCACCACAGACTGTCCAGGAGTTGGCGGATGCTTTAGTCCAGGTCTGGGAGGAGATCCCTCAGGAGACCATCCGCCACCTCATCAGGAGCATGCCCAGGCGTTGTAGGGAGGTCATACAGGCACGTGGAGGCCACACACACTACTGAGCCTCATTTTGACTTGTTTGAAGGACAATACATCAAAGTTGGATCAGCCTGTAGTGTGGTTTTCCACTTTAATTTTGAGGGTGACTCCAAATCCAGACCTCCATGGGTTGATAAATTTGATTTCCATTGATCATTTTTGTGTGATTTTGTTGTCAGCACATTCAACTATGTAAAGAAAAAAGTATTTAATAAGATTATTTCATTCATTCAGATCTAGGATGTGTTATTTTAGTGTTCCCTTTATTTTTTTGAGCAGTGTATTTCAAGTGTGCAGGAAAATTCTCAGAGTGATCAAATTAAGATCGTACATCTGTATCTAAACCACTGCCTTGCTTGTCTCCTGTTCATTATGATTATATCGTTATGACTATATTGCTGTTTTAGAACACTATCAAAGTTTTATATAAAAGAGAATATGGTCCTATGTGTCATGCTGTTTCAAGCTTCCTGCCATCCAGGACCTCTATACCAGGCGGTGTCAGAGGAAGGCCCTCAAAATTGTCAAAGACTCCAGCCACCCTAGTCATAGACTGTTCTCCCTGCTACCGCACGGCAAGCGGTACCGGAGTGCCAAGTCTAGGTCCAAAAGACTTCTCAATAGCTTTTACCCCCAAGCCATAAGACTCCTGAACAGCTAATTATGGCTACCCGGACTATTTGCACTGCCCCCCCACCCCATCCTTTTTACGCTGCTGCTACTCTGTTAATTATTTATGCATAGTCACTTTAACTCTACCCACATGTACATATTACTTCAATTATCTCAACTAGCCGGTGCCCCCGCACATTGACTCTGCACCGGTACCCCCCTGTATATATAGCCTCCCTACTGTTATTTTATTTTACTTCTGCTCTTTTTTTCTCAACACTTTTTTTGTTGTTGTTTTATTTTTACTTTTTTTGTTAAAATAAATGCACTGTTGGTTAAGGGCTGTAAGTAAGCATTTCACTGTAATGTCTGCACCTGTTGTATTCGGCGCATGTGACCAATAACATTTGATTTGATTTGATTTTATAATAAGCACAGTGTTTCTGATTTTAATCATTTGAGAGGGAGATGAGAAGTTCTCCCTCATCTCATCTCTGTTGTTGCTTGGGTGACTGTTGTCATGGTGAAATGTGGAACGGTTACTTCTAGTGAAGTGTAGCTAGTGATGTATTATGCATTGATATGAGGTCCGATAGATGTTTAGATATCCCAATGAGGGCTGATGTCTTGCTTTTCTTTTGGATTTATTTAATCCCAACTGATATCTAACATCAATTGTAACATGGACTGTAGCTTGGAGCCCAAAAGCTCTTTGGAGCTCTTACTCTATCCATTTTGGCCTTGTTGAAAGAAACTAAGGACAAAAGCGCTGTTGTGATAGTATAGTTTTAGAATCCCCTGCTGAGGTGTTTATACAGCAACTATCAAGTTTCTGAGAATTTGGCCTCAAAAGAACAGAGGCAGAGATTGTCTTTGATAAAGATGTTCAGTGACCTTGGTCATATTTTTCATTTCTTTGAAGTGTGTGACACAGGGCACCTCTTTCTCCACTTGTCTCCCTCCCTCTCTCTTTCTTCAGCTCTGTTTATTAACACCAACTCCTTCGCTCTCTCCTTCTTATCAACTCTATTAGTATTCCAACCGCTCCACAGTAGCGAGGGGATAGGAGAGAGAAGCAATCTGCTGCAGAAATCTCAAGTATTTAATCTAAACAAATGTGCCCTGTAATTGCCAGGAGAGCAAAATGGCACATTCTATTACTGTAAATGAAAATTTCAACTGTCCCCAACTCCCCCCAAATCTAACCCCTTCTCCCTCCCTCCCTCTCTTCTCCCCCACGCATATTTTTTTCTGTATTCTTCAGTCGTTCTCTTTGCGTCTCTTACCTGTGAGCAAAAAAAAAACATATTTCCTCGCATACGGAGTGAGTGCCTCTTCCCCCGCTGTTGCCTTTCTTTGTGATGAATATAATAATCATAAGGAAAACTGATGCCATCTCACTGCCGAAGCAATTTAATTATTCAGGGCTGAGATAGGAATGAAAAGAGGCTGGCCCGCTCCAGTAATGTCATTTTTATCTGTGTATTAGGAGGCAGGTTAAAGGAAATCAGGAGAGGGTGCAGAGAATGACAATAGTCAATATGGTGCCCTTACTGTCATTACTCTTTCTCTGTTCTCTCCCGTTCCAGTTGCAGTTGGTGTCTGTCCCGGAGGACAGCACAGAGCCCCTGACCATGGACAGTGACAAGCTGCTGGTGTCCCAGAGACAAGGGGAACTCAAGGTGAGCAGCTGACCACACACAAACCCTGACCCCTGACTAAAACTTCACTTTGACCATAGAATTACGAACACATATACTGAACAAAAATATAAACGTAACATGCAACAATTTCAACGATTTTACTGAGTTACAGTTCATATAAGGAAATCAGTAAATTGAAATAAATTAATTAGCCCCTAATCATCAATGGATTTCACATGACTGCACAGGGGTGCAGCCATGGGTGGCCCTGGGAGGGCATAGGCCCTCCCCCACTTGGGAATATGTTTTTCCCCACAAAAGGGCTTTATTACAGACAGAAATACTCTGCAGTTTCATCAGCTGTCCGGGTGGCTGGTCTCAGACGATCCCGTAGGTGAAGAAGCTGGATTTGGAGGTCCTGGGCTGGCATGGTTATACGTGGTCTGCAGTTGTGAGGCCAGTTGGATGCACTGCACAAATTCTGCACAATTCTCTAAAACGATGTTGGAGACTGCATATGGTATAGAAATGAACATTCAATTATCTCGCAACAGTTCTGGTGTACATTCCTGCAGTCAGCATGCCAATTGCACGCTCCGTCAACTTGAGACATCTGTAGCATTGTGTTGTGTGACAAAACTGCACATTTTAGAGTGGCTTTTATTGTCCCCAGCATAAGGTGCACCTGTGTAATGATCATGTGGTTTAATCAGCTTCTTCATATGTCACACCTGTCAGATGGATGGATTATTTTGGCAAAGGAGAAATGCTTACTAACAGGGATGTAAGCAAATTTGTGCCAAAAATTTGAGAAAAATAAGCTTTTCGTGTGTATGGAAAATTTCTGCGAACTTTTATTTCAGGTGAAAGCTATGATCGCTTATTGATGTCACTTGTTAAATCCACTTCAATCAGTGTAGATGAAGGGGAGGAGACAGGTTCAAAAATATTTTTAAGCCTTGAGACAATTGAGACATGGATTGTGTATGTGTGCCATTCATAGGGCGAATGGGCAAGACAAAATATTTAAGTGCCTTTGAACGGGGTATGGTAGTTGGTGCCAGGCGCACCGGTTTGTGTCAAGAACTGCAACGCAGCTGGGTTTTTCACGCTCAACAGTTTCTTGTGTGTATCAAAAATGGTCCACCACCCAAAGTACATCCAGCCAACTTGATACAACTGTGGGATGCATTGGAGTCAACATGTGCTAGCATCCCTGTGGAACGCTTTCAACACCTTGTAGAGTCCATGCCCCGACTAATTGAGGCTGTTGTGAGGGCAAAGGGGGGTGTCAGCCCTCTGTACCACCCTTAATCAGCTCAGCAAACTCATATTTTGTTTACCTCTGCTTCACCAGCATTGGACACCTTCTGTTAGTAATCACAATGTTTATTTTCATACTCATACACTACATGACCAAAGGTATGTGGGTTTGATTCCCATGGGGGGCCAGTATAATTTTTTTTTTTTTTTAATAAAAAATATACAAAAATTGTATGCACTCGCTCTGGATAAGAGCGTCTGCTAAATGACATAAATGTAAATGTATGTGGACACCTGCTCATCGAACATCTCATTCCAAAATCATGGGCATTAATATGGAGTTGGTCCCTCCTTTGCTGCTATAACAGCCTCCACTCTTCTGGGAAGGCTTTCCACTAGATGTTGGAACATTGCTGCGGGGACTTGCTTCCATTCAGCCACAAGAGCATTAGTGAGGTCGGGCATTAATGTTGGGCGATTAGGCCTGGCTCGCAGTCGGCGTTCCAATTCATCCCAAAGGTGTTCGATGGGGTTGAGGTCAGGGCTCTGTGCAGGCCAGTCAAGTTCTTTCACACCGATCTCGACAAACCATTTCTGTATGGACCTCACTTTGTGCATGGGGGCATTGTTATGCTGAAATAGGAAAGGGCCTTCCCCAAACTGTTGTCACAAAGTTGTAAGCACAGAATCATCTAGAATGTCATTGTATGCTGTAGCGTTAACATTTCCCTTCACTGGAACTAAGGGGCCTAGCCCGAACCATGAAAAACAGCCCCAGGCCATTATTCCTCCTCCACCAAACTTTACAGTTGGCACTATGCATTCAGGTAGGTAGCGTTCTCCTGGCTTCCGCCAAACCCAAATTCGTCCGTCGGACTGCCAGATGGTGAAGCGTGATTAATCACTCCAGAGAATGACAGTTGCCTAGCGACAGGCGGTGGACCTGATGATCAGCGATGCAGAACGAATGGAATTGATTGTTTTTCTTCACCTTGTTGTTTTGTTTACCTGTTCCAGAGTCCAATGGCAGTGAGCTTTACATCACAGCTGACGGTTGGCATTGCACATGGTGATCTTAGGCCATGGAAACCCTTTTCATGAAGCTTCCAACGAACAGTTCCTGTGCTGATGTTGCTTCCAGTGGCAGTTTGGAACTCGGTAGTGAGTGTTGCAACCGAGGACAGACTATTTTTACGCACTTGAGCACTCGGCGGTCCCGCTCTGTGAGCTTGTGTGGCCTACCACTTCGCGGCTGAGCCATTGTTGCTCCTAGACGTTTCCACTTCACAATAACAGCACTTACAGTTGACGGGGGCAGCTCTAGCAGGGCAGAAATTTGACGAACTGACTTGTTGGAAAGGTGCCATCATATGACGGTGCCATGTTGAAAGTCACTGAGCTCCTCAGTAAGGCCATTCTACTGCCAATGTATGTCTATGGAGATTGCATGGCTGTGTGTTCGATTTTTATACACCTGTCAGCAACGGTTGTGGCGGAAATAGCCAAATCCACTAATTTGATGTGTTCCAAGGATTTATTATGTTCCAAGGAGGTCCCCCAGTGAACCAAGTCCATTCGCATTCCCAGGATTAATTCAACCACAAATTAATATAATTTAAAGGGGATTGGCTTGCTCAATGTTCTAGCGCCACCACAACATTTTCTGCTGTGAAAGTTCCTCCTGTTTTGCCCCCACTCACCGAAGTACCCCCAACGGCGCTCACCGAGCACCTCTGTAATGTTCTCTCTTAAAATAGGCCGGTGTTATTGCTGCCCCCAGGAGCAGCACTAGACTCCTGCTGACAAATGACTGAGAAACAAGTGGAAGAAAGGAACAAGAGAGACCCCTCATTTCAACCCTGAGGGCAACTGATTGGTTTCTTGTTATCAGGCAGGGAGAGAGGTGTCAAATTGAATATAGATTTTTGTTTCCCTCTGAACAAACACTCGCCCTATGCATTCCTCTCTGTCTTTCTCTCCCTCCATCTCCTCTCCTCCGTAATTCTTTGAGGTTGAGGCTTTATTTCGTTCAGATCTCCTTGGGCAATGGTTTCTGTCTGGCCCCAAGTTTCAAAGCAACCCAGCCATCATCCCATAGTCTCCACATTGCATTTAGTATACCCTCCATATAGCCCTGGGATTTTAAACAAAAATATAGTGGGATGGAGGTTTTGGGTAAATGCGGCACCCCTTAAGAGAGCCCATTAACCCATCACACACATTGATGGAGTCCACTGTTGAAAGGCTACTTTACAACATAAAGCCTCTCTCATGGATGCTGAGGTGGCAACTCAATATTAGGAAGGTGTTCCTAATGTTTGGTATAATCAGTGTATATCAAACATAGGGATGCAAAATTCTGGCAACTTAGGAAGCAGAACTGTATGGGATTCAGTCAGTCAATACATTTCTCTACTCAAAATTCCAGGAACTTTCAATAAATTCCCTGGTTCTACAGAAATCCTGGTTGGATGATTCCCGGAATCAGGAGGGAATAAGCAGGAAATGCGGAATCCTGTTTATCCCCTCCTGACTCCGTGAAGCCTCCAACCGGGATTTAGGGAAAACCAGGGAATTTATTGAAAGTTCCTGGAATATTGCAACCCTACTCAAACACAGGAAAATCATGTTTTTGACTGCACTGGGCCTTTAATGAACCATGAGTAGAGAAATGTATTGACTGAATCCCGTTCAGTTCACCATACCCACATCCTCAGCTAAGCTCTGCACCACTCCCAGCTCCCCTGATCCAAGTGCAGCATCCGTCCAGATTGTATATATACATGCTGCATATATATGGGTTTATCCGAGCTCCCAGGTGTAGACTGAGAATTTATTAGGTGGACGTAAATCATTGCATCAGAATAGGCACTTTGCAGCGTTGGCAGAGGGGTTTTCAAAGTCACCTCATTCGACTGGATTTGTCAAATTTACACGCAATAGCTCTTTGGGTTCACTTGGGAGAGATGGAGGGAGATTGAAAAGGGGTAAACAATGCACAGTGTATGCTGAGGTAATCAAGTGGGCCCTCACCTATAGAAACTAGGCCTGTTGCTTGGATTCATCAAATTGACGTGCCATGGCTTTGGGGAATGCCAGTGGAGTAGTATTGGAAATAATGACAGGGGAAGAGAATGAATGGTCTGTGTAAGCTAAACAAGTGGCTCTGTCCCACCCCCCTCTGTCTTCATTTGATAATCACAGAGGTCCCCACTGGCGGTGACTATTTTAGTTAACAGATTGGCTCCTCTCCAAGAAGAGGGGATGAGGAGGAGGAGGGTGGAGGAGTAGTTTTCTCACTGATTACAGAATGAATTGCTTCTTTAATTAAAGATAACGACTGCTTCCTATGGTTGGCCGGACATGTGTAACCAAAGTGGCTTCAGTTGCCTCTCCACTCTTCTCTCCTTCGTTCATTTATTCCTCCCCCTGTATGGACTGGGGTGCTCAGCATTCTCAGGATGTCCTCTTTTGCTGTGACGGTCATTGGGGACTTGGGCAGTTAGTTCAATGCAGTACATTCACTTGAAACATGAGTTGCAGGCCCACTCAAAAAGTCCTGAAGTATCCAAGCAAGTTTTGTTCTAATCAGGGTAAAAAGGAACCTCCACAATCGATTGTCAACATGAAATCAATACATATGACTCCTGGTGCGCTGTGCACGCAATGTGTTAGATGTTGGAGGCAGCATGAATTTTCTTTTGATTTTAGCCATACTGTACTTAACTTGAAGTGTTGTTTTTAGTTTGTATTGTTTGATGAAGATGTAGTAGAGTTACAAACTGATGTCCTTGTTTATGCAGAGCAATGGGGACCACACACAGAACGGAACAGCCGGCTCAGCCCCGGCCCCTGCCACCTCCATAGAGGCCCTGTCTCCATTCTTTAAAAAGAAAGCACACATCCTGGAAGTATTGCGCAAGCTGGAGGAGTCAGACCCCCTCAAGTTCCACCCCTCCTCCTGCCTGTCCCCACACCACGACCTGGGTCAGGCGCTGGTCTCCATGGAGAGAGACCAGATGTCCCTGATGTCCTCTGTGGGGTTACCCTCTTCTCAGTGCCTGGTAGCACATCCCTCGTCACGCTGCCGCCACTCCAGCTCAGACTCAGACATCCATGATTACACCAACGGAGAAGGGGCTCTCCAGGAGGACCATGCCCTGCACAGACAGCACCAGCAGAGGGGCTGCCAGTCCTGCCAAATGCTCTCCCAGAAGAGTAGCCTGGACAGCCTGCTGAAGTGTGCCCAGGGCCACGGCGCCACACACCCGGGCAGAGTGGAGAGCCTCAACGGGCAGGCCTGGGCAGAGGACCAGGGGGCGTCGGCACAGAGCACAGGCCTTCCCCAGGCAGCAGCTCTCCACCACCTCCTCTCTGCTGACAGCACAAGCCAGTGCTACATGAACAAAACAGCAGTAGACTCTCTAGAGCAGCCTCCAGAACTTCTGGTTTCTTCTGATCCAATCTCCTCGCTAATCCAAGCCAACCTCAACGGGATGCTAGGGAAGGAGACCAGGAACTTTCAAAGACACAAAGACAGGCATCCGTTTGGCAAACCGCCACCTCTGTCTCGGGTCGAGGTGCAACCCTCTCACAGTGAGGATGTGAAGCACATAAAGGCTGTCATTGCAACATCGCTGACCCAAAACGGGGACAGTCCGGAGGAGTGCTGCTACGTGGAAGAAGAGGCCGTATCAGTGGTGCACAATGTGAACAACAGCCTACACACCTCTACCTCACACACAGACCCTGTTGCCATGGAGACGGATCCAGGGTATCACGAGGAGCAGGAAGTGAGCGAGCAGGTCTGCAACGGGCTCTACTTCTCCTCCAATGAGACGTCTGTCTGCAAGAAGGTGGCGGTGGAGTTGTACTCTCCAGCCCCGGTTCCCGAGAGGACCAGCTCAGCTCAGGCCCTGCCTCCCTCTGGGAAGAGCAAGCTTGCACTCAGCCCCACCTTTTCCTCAGGCCTGGGTGAAGTCAAGCCCTCCCCCATTTCCTCCCCGGCACGGCTGCTCAAGTTCCTGAAGATCCCGACGGGGATCAACAAGGCACAACCAGGCAACCCCCTCCGTCTAAGTCCCCAGCTCACCCGCAGCTCCAAGATCCCCTGCAGGAACAACAACTATGAGGTGTACCACTCGCCTGTAATGACACGCAAAGCCACCACCACAGAGAGGGAGAAGCAGCTGTCCTCATCCTCCTCCAAAACAGACCCCTACCCTGCCACGCACTCTGCCCCCACCTCGCCACCCAAGCCAGAGGACAGCGCGGGCCCCCCTCCCACAGTCAAGGAGATAGCTTTCAGCAGCCACTTTGCGCCCAAACCCAGCCGCAGTACAAAGGCAGCCCCCTCCTCCTCCTCTTCTCACGCACAAAGGGGCTCTCAGAAGGTGGCCCACTATGAGAATGTCTGCCCGTCAGATGGGACGCCCCAGTACCTCCCTTACACCCAACCTGAGGGGCCTGTAGAGAATCAGCAGCAGGAGGAGGAGAACCTCCTCAGCCACCCATCTTCACAGCACCCTGACTCGTCCCCAGAACCAGATGACCAGGACACTGACCAGGACACTGAACAGGACACTGACCAGGACACTGACTCAGAAAGCCCCGTCAGGCACAAGCCCGACCAACACTTCAGCCTACCCTCCTCGTCCTCCGCCACCGCTAGTAAAGCACACAGTAGTCGCCCCAGCTACTCCAGCATGAGGGACAGGCACCAGGAGCACCGTGCAGCTCTGGAGCCCAGTCAGACGATCTGTGAGCCAACCCAGTCTGCAGCCAGGCGAGGTGACCCGTCGCCTGGGTCTTCCACCCCCAAGAGGCTGGTGCAGGGAAAATCCCAGAGTGAGTCCAGTCACCACCCATTCAAAGAGCGCCTGGCTGCTCTGGGGAAACTGAAGAGCACAGATAACCTGCCAGTAGGCGCACAGTCCGTGGACAAGAAGGATGCACAAAGTAACGTGGGTAAACCCCCCACCAACAATATTGAGAAAACCAAGACTCCTGAAAGGGAAGGCGAGAGAACTGGGACAGAGCAGCACAAACATCAGAAATACACAGATTCCCTGGAAGGGAAGCCCTACCCCAAAACCAGCCTCGGCAGTCACCCCAGGGTGCCAGGTCCAATACATGAATCAGGCGCCAAATCATCAGCTACCCCATCATCCATACCAAAGGTAGAGCAGGAGACATCATTCTCTCCCCGGATATATGTAGCGAAAGCAGAGGGTCCAAAGATCAAGATGGGCACATCATCCTCCAACACAGAGACCCCTCCAGTGGTGCGGAGCTACGGGAAGTGCCCCATCACCCAGAGCCACCACAGTAAAACTGCCCCTAGCCCCCAAAACAGCCCCGCTAAAGTCCCCTCAAAGTCCCCTTCAAAGGTCGGCCAGGCTTCCTCTTACCCCCGAGGGGTCAAGCCTGCTCACGAGGACCGCGCCCTGGCTCAGAGACACCCGCCCAGGCCGGAGGACAAAAGTAAGCTCCTGGCCAGCAAGAAGAAGAACTTTGTCCATGCAGAGAGCTTCCCACCTCCTCCTCCTCTGCCACCTCGGTCGTCTACTGAAGCCATCGTGAAAGACGACAAGAAGCAGTACTCATCCGGCCCACCCGTACCCCAGTCGGCCATCGAGCAGAAAGTAATGCGTGGCATCGAGGAGAACATGCTTAAGCTGCAGGAGCAGGACCGGGGCCAGGCGGTTGAGCCCAAGCAGAAGGCCTCCAACGGCATCGCCAGCTGGTTCGGCCTGAGGAAGAGCAAGCTCCCCGCCCTCAGCCGTAAACCAGACGTGTCCAAGCTCAAGAACAACATGTCGTCCTCTCCTTCGTCGTCCTCTGCCTCTGGCGGAGGGGCTAAGGACACTAAGTCAGGTGGGCCCCAGAAGGTGGTGGAGAGCCTGAACATCTCCAAGCTGATGGAGAAGGCAGAGGACCTGCGGAAGGCATTGGAGGAGGAGCGGGCTTATGTGAACGGGGTCGAGATGGACCGCTCCGGCAGGGGACACTCCTGTGAGGTGGTGATGGACCAGGCCCAGGGCCAACTGTCACTCATGTACAGAGGAGTGACCGCAGACAACTTCATGCAGCAGCTCCTCAACAGGTAAGAATGATATGTAATCTTAGATTATGTTCCTAAGAATTAATTAAATACATCAGAACTCTGGCACAAATATATAATACTGCAGCCATGAGTGTACTGAATGATGAATACAAGATACTGTGGGGGAAAAAAGTATTTAGTCAGCCACCAATTGTGCAAGTTCTCCCACTTAAAAAGATGAGAGAGGCCTGTAATTTTCATCATAGGTACACGTCAACTATGACAGACAAAATGAGAAGAAAAAAATCCAGAAAATCACATTGTAGGATTTGTAATGAATTTATTAGCAAATTATGGTGGAAAATAAGTATTTGGTCAATAACAAAAGTTTCTCAATACTTTGTTATATACCCTTTGTTGGCAATGACACAGGTCAAACGTTTTCTGTAAGTCTTCACAAGGTTTTCACACACTGTTGCTGGTATTTTGGCCCATTCCTCCATGCAGATCTCCTCTAGAGCAGTGATGTTTTGGGGCTGTCGCTGGGCAACACAGACTTTCAACTCCCTCCAAAGATTTTCTATGGGGTTGAGATCTGGAGACTGGCTAGGCCACTCCAGGACCTTGAAATGCTTCTTACGAAGCCACTCCTTCGTTGCCCGGGCGGTGTGTTTGGGATCATTGTCATGCTGAAAGACCCAGCCACGTTTCATCTTCAATGCCCTTGCTGATGGAAGGAGGTGTTCACTCAAAATCTCACGATACATGGCCCCATTCATTCTTTCCTTTACACGGATCAGTCGTCCTGGTCCCTTTGCAGAAAAACAGCCCCAAAGCATGATGTTTCCACCCCCATGCTTCACAGTAGGTATGGTGTTCTTTGGATGCAACTCAGCATTCTTTGTCCTCCAAACACGACGAGTTGAGTTTTTACCAAAAAGTTCCCAGCTCTCTGCAGGTCATTCACTAGGTCCCCCCGTGTGGTTCTGGGATTTTTGCTCACCGTTCTTGTGATCATTTTGACCCCACGGGGTGAGATCTTGCGTGGAGCCCCAGATCGAGGGAGATTATCAGTGGTCTTGTATGTCTTCCATTTCCTAATAATTGCTCCCACAGTTGATTTCTTCAAACCAAGCTGCTTACCTATTGCACATTCAGTCTTCCCAGCCTGGTGCAGGTCTACAATTTTGTTTCTGGTGTCCTTTGACAGCTCTTTGGTCTTGGCCATAGTGGAGTTTGGAGTGTGACTGTTTGAGGTTGTGGACAGGTGTCTTTTATACTGATAACAAGTTCAAACAGGTGCCATTAATACAGGTAACGAGTGGAGGACAGAGGAGCCTCTTAAAGAAGAAGTTACAGGTCTGTGAGAGCCAGAAATCTTGCTTGTTTGTAGGTGACCAAATACTTATTTTCCACCATAATTTGCAAATAAATTCATAAAAAATCCTACAATGTGATTTTCTGGATTTTTTTTTCTCAATTTGTCTGTCATAGTTGACGTGTACCTATGATGAAAATTACAGGCCTCTCTCATCTTTTTAAGTGGGAGAACTTGCACAATTGGTGGCTGACTAAATACATTTTTCCCCCACTGTACAGTGCATTCGGAAAGTATTCAGACCCCTTGACTTTTTCCACATTTTGTTACGTTACAGCCTCATTCTAAAATCGATTACATTATTTTTTCCCTCATCAATCTACAAACAATACCCCATAATGACAAAGCGAAAACTGGTTTTTAGAAATGTTTGCAAATGTATTAATAAAAACAGATACCTTATTTACATAAGTATTTAGACTCTTTGCTATGAGACTCAAAATTGAGCTCAGGTGCATCCTGTTTCCACTGATCATCCTTGAGATGTTTCTACAACTTGATCCGAGTCCACCTGTGGTAAATTCAATTGATTGGACATGATTTGGAAAGGCACACACCTGTCTATATAAGGTCCCACAATTGACAGTGCATGTCAGAGCAAAAACCAAGCCATTAGGTTGAAGGAATTGTCTGTAGAGCTCCTAGACAGGATTGTGTCGAGGCGCAGATCTGGGGAAGGGAACCAAAAAATGTCTGCAGCATTGAAGGTCCCCAAGAACACAGTGGCCTCCATCATTCTGAAATAGAAGTTTGGAACCACCAAGACTCTTCCTAGAGCTGGCCTTAGACAGGGAGGTGACCAAGAACCTGATGGTCACTCTGACAGAGCTCCAGAGTTCCTCTATGGAGATGGGAGAATCTTCCAGAAGGACAACCATCTCTGCAGCACTCCACCTTAATGGTAGAGTGGCCAGACGGAAGCCACTCCTCAGTAAAAGGCACATGAAAGCCCGCTTGGAGTTTCCTAAAAGGCAAGATTGAACTATTTGACCTGAATGCCAAGCGTCATGTCTGGAGGAAACCTGGCACCATCCCTACGGTGAAGCATGGTGGTGGCGCTCAGGACCTCAGACTGGTGCAAAGGTTCACCTTCCAACAGGACAACTACCTTAAGCACACAGCCGAGACAACGCAGGAGTGGCTTCGGGACAAGTCTCTGAATTACCTTGAGTGGGCCAGCCAGAGCCCGGATTGAACCCGATCGAACATCTCTGGAGAGACCTGAAAAGAGCTGTGCAGTGACGTTCTCCATCCAACCTGACAGAGCTAGAGATTATCTGCAGAGAAAAATAGGAGAAACTCCCCAAATACAGGTGTGCCAAGCTTGTAGCGTCATACCCAAGAAGACTCGAGGCTGTAATCGCTGCCAAAGGTGCTTCAACAAAGTACTGAGTAAAGGGTCTGAAAACGTATTTAAATGTGATATTTCAGTTTTTTATTTTTAATACATTTGCAAAAATGTCTAGAAACCTGTTTTTGCTTTTTCATTATGGGATATTGTGTGTAGATTGATGAGGGGGAAAAAATTATTTAATCCATTTTAGAATAAGGCTGTAACGTAACAAAGTGGAAAAAGTCAAGGGGTCTGAATACTTTACGAATGCACTGTAATTACAAAACTTGCCTGACGATTAGAAAACTCTTTCTCGTATGATAAAATCTGATCTAATTTGATTAGTATAAGTCGAAAGCTAGTTCCCCTATGAGTTTTTTGTAACTTCTTCTTTCTTAAGTCCCTCGACGTCTTGTTCTGGAAACAGGGTGGACGAGAGGGGAGCTATACCTACCACTTTTGGAATGGCACACAGACGCCTCTCCTTTGACTCAAAGAGGTCGCGGCCCATCTTCAGTCACCAGAGGGACAGGATCAGCCACACCAAGAGCAGGGACGAGATGGACCAGGTAAACTCTCTCTTTTTTTTCCTCTTATACACTATAGAAAATTAATAAATGACATCAGTAATATGATTCAATCTTACGTGGAGTGTAACCCTTGCTGTTTCAGGCTTCAGATATGATCGGCAAGGATGAGGTCACATCAGACGAGAGCTTGGCAGAGTCCATTAGTTCCCAGCACTTTACAGGTGAGAGCAGCATGATGCTGAGTCATGATAATGTCTGTCATCCATTTCCCTTGACTAACACTCCCCCGTTCCTTCCGCACTGTTTAGGTTCTGGGGCATCCATGCGTACCCTCGACAGTGGCATCGGCACATTCCCCATGCCAGACTATGCCAGTAACGCAGCAGGGAAGAGCATCACTAAGGGGAAGCCACAGGGAGAGCAAGTGTTTTCAGGCTCCCAGGGAAAACATGGGGCAAAGATGAAAGTTCAGCGTAAGGCCCGTACACTGGAGAGAGAGCTGTCATCTCTGGATGAAGTCAACCCATCTGTCCTGTATGGCTCAGGACTGGAGGGAAAATGTCCCAACATGCACCTGTCCAGCACAATCCACGAGGGTCAGCTTGGACTCTTGGACTTTGTATTCCCATAGGACTTGTTGTGTTCCCATATAGACCATTTTAATGCAGTCATTTTACATAAGTGGTTTAGATATGGTTGCGGAAGTTTGTTTTATCAGTTCTGCAAAACCAACATTTTGTGTGTCATTAATACTGTGGACTAACTATTCACACAAGCTTAAATCTTCAACAAAACACCTGCGCTAAGCTCTTTTTTACATCTTGAATTGCATTTGCTCTTATGCAGACATAGATGCCTACGGGGCTCATATGCAAAATCCCCCAACCAAGAACTGGACCTTTCCCAACCTGAAAGGCTCTGCAGGAGCCAGTGATGTTTACCTGGACATGCAGGGAGAGGGCAGCCAGAGGACCCCCTCCAGAAGGGTGAGTGAGTCAGAGAGCTGAGTTCATCTCCATCGTAACAAGAAATTTAGAAGAAGACATCCCTGTACTCTGTGCTGACATGTGCCAACTTTCTAATCTACAGTGAAAAGATGAAAGCTCTGCTCTTTATTAATATTTTAAGAGATGAGGCTGATAGACAGCTGGGGCCTTGATCACTCTCGCCTGTCAGTTGTCATCCCTTGTCAGCACTTTAGACCATAGTCCCATTAGCTGGCATTATTATCCTCAAATTTTGAGTGAGAGAGAGATCAATCTAAATGCAGATAACTAACTCCTCCTGCCACTTCTCAGGGATGGGGGAGGTGGGGGGGTTGCTGTGGAAACGAGATGGAGCGGGAGAAGGGCTTTTGACTAGTGATGGGAAGGTCGGCTTACAGACTCAGATCTTTTCGACTCGTTCAGTCAAAACAACTCGACTCGTTTCGTTAATTCCATTCAGTAATGCTCAGAGCACGCAGGACCCCCTACCGGCGAATGATAAACTGAAAACTCGAAAGGGTCATGATTCGGCAAGCCTCTCGTTCACCATAAGGGGCTTATTGGAGCAGTTATTTGTGACAGACTTGTAAAAGTGTGTTTTAAACAATGTACATTTGTGATAGCTCTGCATAAAATAAGATTATTTCTTGATTCCTTTGAAATTAGGTCTAGTTGCGGCCGTAACCGGACTAGATTGTGAAAGATTTTTGGCTGAATACTTGACTGCCGAGAGGGTGATAAGCACAGTATCGTTTGCAACAGCAGCAGACCCACAAATTATTCATTCTCGAGTTGCATGTTTTAGTTCTACAAAGCTGTGTCCATTAAAACATTCCATAATCAAGTAATTGTATTCATTCTCGCATCATGCGGTTGATTATCAATTCTAAACATGCATTTTTCTTCTCTACGATGCTTGTGCGCACATATGATAGACAGTAGTTGGTCGGAGCATTCTGGAGCCACTGAGCTGGAGGAGCATATATCAGTCCTGCTTTAGGCAGGGACTTAGGCACTGGGGAGCTAGGCCCACCCAATCAGATTGAGCAAAAAAAATATATATATACCAGTCAAAAGTTTGGACACACCTACTCATTCCAGGGTTTTTCTTTATTTATACTATTTTCTACATTGTAGAATAATAGTGAAGACATCAAAACTATGGAAAAACACATATGGAATCATGTAGTAACCAAAAAAGTGTTAAACAAATCAAAATATATTTTATATTTGAGATTCTTCAAAGGAGCCACCCTTTGCCGTGTTGACAGCTTTGCACACTCTTGGCATTCTCTCAACCAGCTTCACCTGGAATGCTTTTCCAACAGTCTTGAAGGAGTTCCAACATATGCTGAGCACTTGTTGGCTGCTTTTCCTTCACTCTGCGGTCCGACTCATCCCAAACCATCTCAATTGGGTTGAGGTCGGGGGATTGTGGAGGCCAGGTCATCTGATGCAGCACTCAATCACTCTCCTTCTTGGTAAAATAGCCCTTACACAGCCTAGAGGTGTGTTGGGTCATTGTCCTGTTGAAAAACAAATGATAGTCCCACTAAGCCCAAACCAAATGGTTAAGTGTGCCTTGAATTCTAAACAAATCACAGACAGTGTCACCAGCAAAGCACCCCCACACCATAACACCTCCTCCATGCTTTACGGTGGGAAATACACATGTGGAGATCATCCGTTCACCCACACCGCGTCTCACAAAGCCACGGCGGTTGGAACCAAAAATCTCAAATTTGGACTCCAGACCAAAGGACATATTTCCACCAGTCTAATGTCCATTGCTCGTGTTTCTTGGCCCAAGCAATACTTCTTATTGGTGTCCTTTAGTAGTGGTTTCTTTGCAGCAATTCGACCATGAAGGCCTGATTCACAGTTGATGTTGAGATGTGTCTGTTACTTGAACTCAGTGAAGCATTTATTTGGGCTGCAATTTCTGAGGCTGATAACTCTAATGAATTTATCCTCTGCAGCAGAGGTAACTTTTTTTATTTATTTTTATTTCACCTTTATTTAACCAGGTAAGCCAGTTGAGAACAGGTTCTCATTTACAACTGCGACCTGGCCAAGATAAAGCATAGTAGTGCAATAAAACAACAACACAGAGTTACATATGGGGTAAAAAACATAAAGTCAGAAATACAACAGAAAATATATATACAGTGTGTGCAAATGTAGCAAGTTATGGAGGTAAGGCAATAAATAGGCTATAGTGCAGAATAATTACAATAGTATTAACACTGGAATGCTAGATGTGCAAGAGATTATGTGCAAATAGAGATACTGGGGTGCAAATGAGCAAAATAAATAACAATATAGGGATGAGGTAGTTGGGTGGGCTAATTTCAGATGGGCTGTGTACAGGTGCAGTGATCGGTAAGGTGCTCTGACAACTGATGCTTAAAGTTATTGAGGGAGATAAGAGTCTCCAGCTTCAGAGATTTTTGCAATTCGTTCCAGTCATTGGCAGCAGAGAACTGGAAGGAATGGCGGCCAAAGGAGGTGTTGGCTTTGGGAATGACCAGTGAGATATACCTGCTGGAGCGCAGACTACGGGTGGGTGCTGCTATGGTGACCAATGAGCTAAGATAAGGCGGGGATTTGCCTAGCAGTGATTTATAGATGGCCTGGAGCCAGTGGGTTTGACGACGAACATGTAGTGAGGACCAGCCAACAAGAGCGTACAGGTCACAGTGGTGGGTAGTGTATGGGGCTTTGGAGACAAAACGGATGGCACTGTGATAGACTACATCCAATTTGCTGAGTAGAGTGTTGGAGGCTATTTTGTAAATGACATCGCCGAAGTCAAGGATCGGTAGGATAGTCAGTTTTACGAGGGCATGTTTGGCAGCATGAGTGAAGGAGGCTTTGTTGCGAAATAGGAAGCCGATTCTAGATTTAACTTTGGATTGGAGATTCTTTATGTGAGTCTGGAAGTTGAGTTTACAGTCTAACCAGACACCTAGGTATTTGTAGTTGTCCACATACTCTAGGTCAGACCCGTCGAGAGTGGTGATTCTAGTCGGGTGGGCGGGTGCCAGCAGCGTTCGATTGAAAAGCATGCATTTAGTTTTACTAGTGTTTAAGAGCAGTTGGAGGCTACTGAAGGATTGTTGTATGGCATTGAAGCTCGTTTGGAGGTTTGTTAACACAGTGTCCAATGAAGGGCCAGATGTATACAAAATGGTGTCGTCTGCGTAGAGGTGGATCTGAGAGTCACCAGCAGCAAGAGCGACATCATTGATATACACGGAGAAAAGTGTCGGCCCAAGAATTGAACCCTGTGGCACCCCCATAGAGACTGCCATAGGTCCAGACAACAGGCCCTCCGATTTGACACACTGAACTCTATCTGAGAAGTAGTTGGTGAACCAGGCGAGGCAGTCATTTGAGAAACCAAGGCTATTTAGTCTGCCAATAAGAATGCGGTGGTTGACAGAGTCGAAAGCCTTGGCCAGGTCGATGAAGACGGCTGCACAGTACTGTCTATTATCGATCGCGGTTATAATATCGTTTAGGACCTTGAGCGTGGCTGAAGTGCACCCGTGACCAGCTCGGAAACCGGATTGCATAGCGGAGAAGGTACGGTGGTATTCGAAATGGTCAATTATCTGTTTGTTAACTTGGCTTTCGAATACTTTCGAAAGGCAGGGCAGGATGGATATAGGTCTGTAGCAATTTGGATCTAGAGTGTCACCCCCTTTGAAGAGGGGGATGACCGCGGCAGCTTTCCAATCTCTGGGGATCTCAGACGTTATGAAAGAGAGGTTGAACAGACTAGTAATAGGGGTAGCGACAATTTCGGCGGCTAGTTTTAGAAAGAAAGGGTCCAGATTGTCTAGCCCAGCTGATTTGTAGGGGTCCAGATTTTGCAGCGCTTTCAAAACATCAGCTGTCTGAATTTGTGTGAAGGAGAAGCGGGGGGGGCATGGGCAAGTTGCAGCAGAGGGTGCAGAGTTGGTGGCCGGGTTAGTGGTAGCCAGATGGAAAGCATGGCCAGCTGTAGCAAAATGCTTGTTGAAATTCTCGATTATTGTAGATTTATCGGTGGTGATAGTGTTTCCTAGCCTCAGTGCAGTGGGCAGCTGGGAGGAAGTGCTCTTATTCTCCATGGACTTTACAGTGTCCCAAAACTTTTTGGAGTTAGTGCTACAGGATGCAAATTTCTGTTTGAAAAAGTTAGCCTTTGCTTTCCTGACTGCTTGTGTATATTGGTTCCTAACTTCCCTGAAAAGTTGCATATCGCGGGGGCTATTTGATGCTAATGCTGTACGCCACAGGATGTTTTTGTGCTGGTCAAGGGCAGTCAAGTCTGAGGAGAACCAGGGGCTATATCGGTTCTTAGTTCTGTATTTTTTGAATGGGGCATGTTTATTTAAGATTGAGAGGAAATTACTTTTAAGGAACAACCAGGCATCCTCTACTGACGGAATGAGATCTATATCCATCCAGGATACCTGGGCCAGGTCAATTAGGAAGGCCTCCTCGCTAAAGTGTTTTAGGGAGCGTTTGACAGTGATGAGGGGTGGTCGTTTGACCGCGGACCCGTTACGGACGCAGGCAATAAGGCAGTGATCGCTGAGATCCTGGTTGAAGACAGCTGAGGTGTATTTAGAGGGTATGTTAGTCAGGATGATATCTATGAGGGTACCCATGTTTACGGATTTAGGGTTGTACCTGGTAGGTTCGTTGATAATTTGCGTGAGGTTGAGGGCATCTAGCTTGGATTGTAGGATGGCTGGGGTATTAAGCATATCCCAATTTAGGTCACCAAGCAGTACAAACTCTGAGGATAAATGGGGGGCAATCAATTCACATATGGTGTCCAGGGCACAGCTGGGGGCTGAGGGGGCTCTGTAGCAAGCGGCAACAGTGAGAGACTTATTTCTGGAAAGGTGGATTTTTAGAAGTAGAAGCTCAAACTGTTTGGGCACAGACCTGGATAGTATGATAGAGCTCTGCAGGCTATCTCTACAGTAGATTGCAACTCCACCCCCTTTGGCAGTTCTATCTAGACGGAAAATGTTATAGTTGGGGATGGAAATTTCAGAATTTTTGGTGGCCTTCCTGAGCCAGGATTCAGACACTGCTAGAACATCAGGGTTGGCAGAGTGTGCTAACGCAGTGAATAACTCAAACTTAGGAAGTAGACTTCTGATATTTATGTGCAAGAAACCAAGACTTTTGCGAATACAGAAGTCATCAAATGATAGCGCCTGGGGAGTAGGAGTGATACTGAGGACTGCAGGGCCTGGGTTAGCCTCTACATCACCAGAGGAACAGAGGAGGACTAGAATAAGGATACGGCTAAAGGCTTTAAGAACTGGTCTTCTAGTGCGTTGGGTACATAGAATAAAGGGGGCAGATTTCCGGGTGTTATAGAAAAGATTCAGGGCATTATGTACAGACAAGGATATGGAAGGATATGAGTAAAGTGGAGGTAACCCTAAGCGTTGGGTAACGATGAAAGAGATAGCATCGCTAGAGTCATCAATTGAGTCGGTCTCCGCGTGTATAGGGGGAGGTGCAAAGGAGCTATCTAATGCAGGTTTAGCTAGGCTGGGGGGTCTACAGTGATATAGTACAATTAGAAATAACCGAAACAACAATAAACTAACCATGTTTGGGCTGAGGCTAAACATAAACAGGATGTAGTACCGTAAAAAGGAACAGTCCAGCAGATATCAGCTGTATAGCTGAGTTATCATAAGGTCCGGTGGTGAAGCACTAGTAAGAGGCCACGGCTAGCGGGCCAGGGCTACCAGATGGATGGAATCTTCGTGGTTAACGTCGTAACCACATCAGACGATTTCGTCCGCAGACCAGTCCTGTAGAATCGGCGGGGCTCCGTGTCAACACTAGGTGGTCCCGTCCGGTTGACAGAGAGGTAGATAGCCGGGAGATGGGCGATGGGCCTAGCTCAGGATGATTTGATTAGCCAGACCACAGCGTCCGTTTTGTTGAAGCTGGCTGGTGGTAGCTAGCTGGTAGCGATGAAATCCGGAGTTAAAGGTCCAGTGATTCAGGCGGAAAAACGGATATGTTCTGGGTCGATAACGCGCTGTGCAGACTGGCCGAATATCCGGTGATCAATGTCCAGTGATTAAAATTAATCCCGCAGAAAAAAATCCAATGTCCTGGGTGAAACACCGCTAGCTGTGGCTAATAGCAAATAGCAAGTAGCTAGTTAGCTGGCTAGCTAGTTTCAACTGGAGATTCTAGATTCTAGATAAAGGTAAGTCAAGGTAAGTCAATAATAGAATCCGTTCCACATTGAGTGAGGCGGGTTGCAGGAAAGTATATCTTGTAGAAGGATGAAAAGTCTGATAGGGAAATATGTACGAAAAATAGGGTATTTACAGGCTATTTACAGACAGACGATAAAAACACAACTGCACTACTACGCCATCTTGGAAACCATTCCTGTGGCGGTCCTCATGAGAGCCAGTTTCATCATAGCGCTTGTTGGTTTTTGCGACTGCACTTGAAGAAACTTTAAAAGTTATTGGCACTTGAAGGAACTTGAAGTTATTGACATTTTCCGGATTGACTGACCTTCATGTCTTAAAGTAATGATGGACTGTCGTTTCTCTTTGCTTTTTTGAGCTGTTCTTGCCATAATATGGACTTGGTCTTTTGCCAAATAGGGCTATCTTCTGTATACCCCCCTACCTTGTCACAACACAACTGATTGGCTCAAACACGTTAAGAAGGAAAGAAAATCCACAAATTAACTTTTAACAAGGCACACCTGTTAATTGAATTGCATTCCAGGTGACTACCTCATGAAGCTGGTTGCGAGAATGCCAAGAGTGTGCAAAGCTGTCATCAAGGCAAAGGGTGGCTATTTGAAGAATCTCAAATCTCAAATATATTTTGATATGTTTAACACTTATTTGGTTACTACATGATTCCATATGTGTTATTTCATAGTTTTGATGTCTTCACTATTATTCTACAATGTAAAAATAAAGAAAAACCCTTGAAAGAGTAGGTGTGTCCAAACTTTTGACTGGTACTGTGTGTCATTGTGCTTCTATGGCTATATGCACCATGCCACTGCCCATTTCATTTGTTCATTTTCCAAACAAGACAACTCATAATCCAGTGCCTTTATCACAATCAACACACATTGTAGCTTGAATTAGCTTTAAAATGAAAAATTATCTCAACCTCATGGCAAAATGTGTAGAATAGCATGAGATGAGCTATACAACTGAAAAATGTCCTCTGATCTATGGCAAAATGTGTAGAATTGCAGGAAAGTCATTTTAAAACTGCAAACAGGTTTCAATCCCATTTATCGAAATAGTTTAAAGCAATACATTTGCACAAAGAAATATGTGCATTTTCTCAGCAGCAGTGTGTTTCAAACAAACTGTCTTTTTGCAAATAAAGAGCTGTGCATAATGACGTACAGTTGAAGTCGGAGGTTTACATACACTTAGGTTGGAGTCATTAAAACTCGTTTTTCAACCACTCCACAAATTTCTTGTTAACAAACTATAGTTTTGGCAAGTCGGTTAGGACATCTACTTTGTGCATGACACAGATTATTTCACTTATAATTCACTGTATCACAATTCCAGTGGGTCAGAAGTTTACATATACTAAGTTGACTGTGCCTTTAAACAGTTTGGAAAATTCCAGAAAATGATGTCATGGCTTTAGAAGCTTGTCACGGTTTCGGCCGAGGCGGCCCCTCCTCCTTGTTCGGGCAGGCTTCGGCGGTCGTCGTCTCCGGAGTACTAGCTGCCACCGTTCGATGTTTCATGTTTGATTGGTTTTGTCTGTTTGTCACACCTGTTTAGTGTTTAGTCTCATTAGGCACCCTATTTAGTTCCTTGTGTTAGTTTAGGTGTTGTGTGTAATTGTTTTACTGTCGTGTGGTAGTTTTGGTCCGCTGTATTTTGTTCTCTCTTTATTTCGTGTTGTATTAGAGAGTCCTGCACTTTGTGCACACTTACTTTGTTCAGTTTAGTGTGCGTTTATTTCGCCTGTGGCCTGTGGCCGTTGTTGGCGTGTTTCTACGGACTTCACTAAAGACCTTTGGATTTATATCTCTGTGTCCTGCGTGTGATTCCACATCCCACTACACTCCACTCTTGACAAAGCTTCTGATAGGCTAATTGATATCATTTGAATTGGAGGTGTACCTGTGGATGTATTTCAAGGCCTACCTTCAAACTCAGAAGAAAATCAAAAGAAATCAGCCAAGACCTCAGAAAATAAATTGTAGACATCCACAAGTCTGGTTCATCCTTGGGAGCTATTTCCAAACGCCTGAAGGTACCACGTTCATCTGTACAAACAATAGTACGCAAGTATAAACACCATGGGACCACGCAGCAGTCATACCGTTCAGGAAGGAGACGCGTTCTGTCTCCTAGAGATGAACATACTGTGGTGCGAAAAGTGCAAATCAATCCCAGAACAACAGCAAAGGACCTTGTGAAGATGCTGGAGGAAACGGGTACAAAAGTATCTATATCCACAGTAAAACAAGTCCTATATCGACATAACCTGAAAGGCCGCTCAGCAAGGAAGTTGAGTTGATGCCAAAGAGCTCCATTTTGATCTCATCTGACCACAACACTTTCACCCAGTTCTCTTCTGAATCATTCAGATGTTCATTGGCAAACTTCAGACGGGCATGTATATGTGCTTTCTTGAGCAGGGGGACCTTGCGGGCGCTGCAGGATTTCAGTCCTTCACGGCGTAGTGCGTTACCAATTGTTTTCTTGGTGACTATGGTCCCAGCTGCCTTGAGATCATTGACAAGATCCTCCCGTGTAGTTCTGGGCTGATTCCTCACCGTTCTCATGATCATTGTAACTCCACGAGGTGAGATCTTGCATGGAGCCCCATGCAGTTATTTTGTGTTTCTTCCATTTGCGAATAATCACACCAACTGTTGTCACCTTCTCACCAAGCTGCTTGGCGATGGTCTTGTAGCCCATTCCAGCCTTGTGTAGGTCTACAATCTTGTCCCTGACATCCTTGGAGAGCTCTTTGGTCTTGGCCATGGTGGAGAGTTTGGAATCTGATTGATTGATTGCTTCTGTGGACAGGTGTCTTTTATACAGGTAACAAACTGAGATTAGGAGCACTCCCTTTAAGAGTGTGCTCCTAATCTCAGCTCGTTACCTGTATAAAAGACACCTGGGAGCCAGAAATCTTTCTGATTGAGAGGGGGTCAAATACTTATTTCCCTCATTAAAATGCAAATCAATTTATAACATTTTTGACATGCGTTTTTCTGCATTTTTGTTGTTGTTGTTCTGTCTCTCACTGTTCAAATAAACCTACCATTAAAATGATAGACTGATCATTTCTTTGTCAGTGGGCAAATGTACAAAATCAGCAGGGGATCAAATACTTTTTTCCCTCACTGTACATGTTGAGATTATGAATACAAGCTAGATAATTTTTATTGGTCAATTGGCAGCGATCATCATGTCACCACCATACAAGTTAAGACCCTCGATATTTATTTATTGGAAAGGATAATCTATCTTATGACAGTGCACATTCACCACCCTGTGAAGTTCATCATAACTTATTTCATCGGTAGCCTAATAAACTGTGCGTGCTTTTCCAAGTCGTAGTGGCAGGACCAGACAACTTAGCATTACTTGACTGCAAATTTACCGCAATATGATGGTTATTCTATCAACAATTGCAATATCAACAATATTCAATAAAATACAAATGTTTTCACTGCCATTTGTAGCATGATCTATTTCACCAACAAAAAAAGTATCCACTCCTGTCAAATATATATTTTCTGTTGGCATTTAGGAAATTTACCAACATTAGGCCTGTCATGAGTTTTTTTTTTATCCGACAGGTAGTTTACTCCCATCAAAATGGTTGGATGGAAACATGGTTACTGACAAAAGCATTTCTTCAAGTGGCAGATATAAATGCATGTTTTGCCTTAGAACCTGGTAAATTTCACGTCATCCTAAAATAACTAACTATAGCATCCTTCTGTCCCTTGTCTATCCCTACCATCCATATCCTCTCCTTTTTTCCCATCCGCCCTCCCCCTTCTTCGTGTGCCCACCTTTCCTCTCCCACAAGAGTTTGAAACAGTGTGTCCCCCAGGGCCCCCTGGCTGCTGACCCAGGCAGCCTCCCCCTGCCACCCCAGACAGGGCTCAGCCCACGTGGTAAGGGGCGGACGCCCAGCGCCCCAGAGGTGGGGAAGGACAGAGGGCTGGAGCTGGTGAAGGAGAGACCAGAGGACATCCTGTCCCCGAGAGAGACGCCTGAATCCCTCAGTGACTCCCTCTACGACAGCCTTTCCTCCTGTGGCAGCCAGGGCTGACCGGCCTAAGGACCCAGGGACAGAGAGGGGAGCAGATGGAGAGACAGACCGACCGACACCCTTTAAACCCCTGCTAATGAGGCACACCCATCCCTTCTTGTAGTGGTGGGCCCAGCCCCTGAGGCAGACCGAGTTGAAGTACCTCTTCCACATACACCTCTTTCTGCTGACCCTCTCTGTATTACTGAGATCTGGTTAGAACTGCTGGAAAACTCACCCTCAGGTTGACTGATGTTCACACACACATACATAATTTGAGGAACTAGACTGAGAATTGGACACTGCTGTCCTCCAAGCAACAAGCATCATATGACAGACCAGCGCAACTCAAATGTACACACACACAGACACAGACACACACACACACACACACGAGGGTTGGGCGGTATCCAGATTGCCATACCTTCATACTGACCTTGTGCCATACTGGGATATTCTGTAATACTGGCACTGAACACAAGGGGCACTATTTTCAAATCCCACTGAGCCTAATCCGAAGGTTAGCAATGCTAACAACTACATGTCAAGTCCCATAGAGAATGCTAACTAAATGCTAACATTTTATACAGTCTCTGACCTAAACTGTTTTCAGGACAGACATCCCAGCTCATAAAGTTATACAAGTAAATGCTACTCACAGTTTACTGCATGCACAAAACAAATATTAGACAGCAAGGCTCTTGATCCAGGAGGTGATTTTCTGCTGTTACTGGCAAGCGAAGCTCGATTTGGGAAAAAGCTAACCACTTAGCTAGATAGCTAACTAGCTACTGCAGCGCATTTAGCACATTTTAGACAGGTAACTTAATAGTTAAAAGATATCTAGCTGGCAAACATTTAGTTGTGAATTCCATACTGTAACTAGATCACATGGCGCGTGCTGTACAACAGTGAGTGACTCACAAGGCTCTGGTCTCTCATCATTGTGTGCTTGTAAACAAACACCACGTGACTGGGGACTACGGTAAGCTTCATAATGAATAATTATGTGACAGGTGAAATGAAGAACGCAATTTTCTTTATCTCCTAACAGATTGCACAAGTTGACTGTAGGTATTTACAAAAATAATTGCTACAAATATTCACATTTTATTTTAAAAACTTCAAAGAAATAGGTTCAACGGTATTGACTGTATTGAAAAACCATCCCGTGGCTATTTCCAAAAACCCCGGTATATGGTATACCGCCCAAGCCTAACACACACCGAGATGAATGGAAAAAATGTCACCTTGTTCGAGACAGGCAAACGCTCACTATGGTCTGGATCTGAAGAATCGTTGTTAAATAATGTAATTGGGATCATCGGTCCCCAAGAAGTGGCTGGTATCAGGGGTTTATCTTGTCTGCCCTGAATGTGGACATGTTTTGGTCACGTAGAACTGGGCTGCCTTTAATGCCAGATAAAAATAACACTAAATGTAGTGATGCAATGCAATGTAGTGATCGATCATAAATATGTCATAGACTTCCATGGTTTCAGTCGTAATGTAATTTTAAAAAACTGTTGTGCTTTATGTCATATGTTATATATCATGTTATTTTAACCCTTTACACTCATACACATATACGGGTTGAAAATAGCAGATTTGGGCACTGATAAACGGCTAAATTGGAATGCAGTGGCTGTAAAGTAACATGCTAGACATAACGTCAGAGCTCTGGCTCTGTGCTTCACAGCGCAGTATGGTATTTGACTGACAGCTGTTCTGAATTTGAGCACCTCGCGCGACAAGATGTTGCCCCCATCCCTCCTGCTAATTGGGCAACTTTTACACATTTATGTTGTCTGAGTGAGGGAAATGCTGTAAATTTAAGAGGACTCTATGTATTTTGAAAGATGGATTATAATAAATACAGCTTTGATGTCATACAAGCAAGCCAAACACCCATGAATCCAAATGTGCACTTCACATTTCCATAGCATAAAACTCATGTCATATATAGTGTTAACGTTTATGATCACTATGTTTGATGTACAGTTACAAGATAAGGCGTCATACCCTGGGTTATTCTGAACAGAATAAGCCTATGTTTGTCTATTGTGAAGAAAATTTGACGCGGCACACGCACCTGAATGCACTCATGATGACTCCTTTCTATGCACACCAAAATTACGATCTGTTTCCCTGAATTGCATTGTGAAACTAACACTGTAATATCGTATTTTATAACTTAGCTAGTCATGTTGGAAATAGAATAAGCTTTCAAATGATGCCCACCTGACCCAGATTGCAATTTATAATTAACCGTTTTTGGATTGCATTAAAAACAACAGTAATTGTGTGTGAGGGTGGGGATGCAGGGTTGTGTTCCAACCAAAACAACTACAAGTGTGCTTGCTTTAGTTCCTGAACGGCACAGCTAGGAGAGCTCAAAAAGCACCTTATAGTTGAAGACTCTTCTTTGAGTCATAAAAGTGCATTGAACTTACTTAGGAACTGTGCCCACTTTGGAGACGTGTGTAGCCACTCTCACTCAAACCGTTGTAATTTTTTTTATCTTATGTTGCACCTACCCCACATTTTCCAAGAAAATTCTCATCATGTTACTGAATGTATCCAGAGTATTTTCAGATTTCGTTATCAACAAATGCGGCGAAATGTACAGTAAATGTAAAATGCACATATAATCAAGTGTAATGTTTGGATACAGTCTTGTGTCAGATGAACTATTGCCCTCACCTTTTGGTCTAATAATTTCCCCATAATCTTCAAAACGTTCCCTTTCAATTGCTACCATGGTTATGCATTTCATATTTCTTCTGTAAGAAGCATTTCAATTTAGCCCTATCCATCTAGGCCAATTCCCACAAGTGTAAAGGGTTAAGTTAAAGAAAAAAGTGTGGGTATGTATGGATCGATGGATGAGTGTATGTGAGTGAGACTTAATGCAGTGTGTCCACAATAGCTTTGACCATGTCAATGAGCTCTTGAAGTTCACACTTTCCCTGAAGCTGCCATATACTGTATTGTATCACAACTTACTGAAACACTGTCAAAGAAATCGACCTACTATCTGAAGTAACAGATAGTGGCAGATCAAGACAACAGCCATTATATTACAGTTATGGCCAGACATTACCTAGTAGTGTATGTGTTATGGACAATGAAATGCTAAGAATCTCAACCAAGAGTCAAATGTTTTACATGTGTTTGATCCATTGTCAGACTGTTTTACGTACTGAAACAGTTATGTCAGGAATAATGCCATTATAACAGCATTATAAAGGCAGCCTGTGACTGCAGCCATTAAAAATGTAATTCTCAACTGAGCTGCCATTTAATACTCAAAATGAGAGTTTGACGTGCTGAAAGAGTAAACAAGTATTTATACGACTATAGACTGAGTTTACATACATGGGCCAGGATTCAATCCAAGGCGTGTTAAAGAGCAGCGTAATGTAACAGACTTTTGACGATAATTTGTGCTTTATCTGAAATGCAGCGTTTACCATGAATGTGATCTCCGTGAACGTCAGGGAAATGCCTTTAAAAGGTGCATTGTTGGCTGTTTAGTCCACTGCTCTATAACTCACCTTGGATTGAATCTTCTGACATTTCGTTTGGCACAGGGTACATCTTTATTCTGCCAGAAACAATTAAACCGATAACCCTACTTTGTGTCTACAAAATGCTCCACTAAAGCAAAAATATATAAACTCAGCAAAAAAAGAAACGTCCTCTCGCTGTCAACTGCGTTTATTTTCAGCAAACTTAACGTGTCAATATTTGTATGAACATAACAAGATTCAACAACTGAGACATAAACTGAACAAGTTCCACAGACATGTGACTAACAGAAATTGAATAATATGTCCCTGAAGAAAGGGGGGGTCAAAATCAAAAGTAACAGTCAGTATCTTGTGTGGCCACCAGTTGCATTAAGTACTGCAGTGCATCTCCTCCTCATGGACTGCATTATATTTGCCAGTTCTTGCTGTGAGATGTTACCCCACTCTTCCACCAAGGCACCTGCCAGTTCCCGGACATTTATGGGGGGAATGGCCCTAGCCCTCACCCTCCGATCCAACAGGTCCCAGACGTGCTCAATGGGATTGAGATCCGGGCTCTTCGTTGCCCATGGCAGAACACTGACATTCCTGTCTTGCAGGAAATCACGCACAGAATGAGCAGTATGGCTGGTGGCAGTCATGCTGGAGGGTCATGTCAGGATGAGCCTGCAGGAAGGGTACCACATGAGGGAGGAGGATGTCTTCCCTGTAACGCACAGCGTTGAGATTGCCTGCAATGACAACAAGCTCAGTCCGATGATGCTATGACACACTGCCCCAGACCATGATGGACCCTTCACCTCCAAATCGATCCCGCTCCAGAGTACAGACCTCGGTGTAACGCTCATTCCTTCGACAATAAATGCGAATCCCACCATCACCCCTGGTGAGACAAAACCGCGACTCGTCAGTGAAGAGCACTTTTGCCAGTCCTGTCTGGTCCAGCGATGGTGGGTTTATGCCCATAGTCGACGTTGTTGCCGGTGATGTCTGGTGAGGACCTGCCTTACAACAGGCCTACAAGCCCTGAGTCCAGCCTCTCCCAGCCTATTGCGGACAGTCTGAGCACTGATGGAGGGATTGTGCGTTCCTGGTGTAACTCAGGCAGTTGTTGTTGCCATCCTGTACCTGTCCCGCAGGTGTGATGTTCGGATGTACCGATCCTGTGCAGGTGTTGTTACACGTGGTCTGCCACTGCGAGGACGATCAGCTGTCCGTCCTGTCTCCCTGTAGCGCTGTCTTAGGCGTCTCACAGTACGGACATTGCAATTTATTGCCCTGGCCACATCTGCAGTCCTCATGTCTCCTTGCAGCATGCCTATGACGTTCACGCATATGAGCAGGGACCCTGGGCATCTTTATTTTGGTGTTTTTCAGAGTCAGTAGGAAGGCCTCTTTAGTGTCCTAAGTCTTCATAACTGTGACCTTAATTGCCTACCGTATGTAAGCTGTTAGTGTCTTAACGACCGTTCCACACGTGCATATGTTCATTAATTGTTTATGGTTCATTAAACAAGCATGGGAAACAGTGTTTAAACCCTTTACAATGAAGATCTGTGAAGTTATTTGGATTTTTACAAATTATCTTTGAACAACTGGGTCCTGAAAAAGGGACGTTTCTTTTTTTGCTGAGTTTATGTAGGCCTTCCTTGTGAAGCCCCACTGGACATAGAGTAGTTACTTACTTCTGCAATATGGGTCAATGTTTGCCTTGCACAAGCATAGACAGAGACACATTCAATCAATTTACTGTTGGAGAATTAAGACAACATATGTGCTATTCAATCACCATTGCTGTACTGCAGATGCTACACCACGATACACTCAAAAGTGTTTAGGTAGACTTACAGATGTTTGTTGCAGGAGGAAGAGTATTGTGTTTCTACACTCATTTAGCATTCATAAGAATCTGAGGTTATTCTAATGGGGAAGTGCTGTATTTAAATGTATTTTTATATTCCCTCTGGCTGCCAAAAACATGTTCTTTATGTTAAACGTTGTGTAGTTTCAGGTTGTGGCAACCCTGGCTGTGGCCAAACACCTATAGTTAAACAGTGAAAGGATGTCATCGCCCTATGAGCGGAACTGTAAAAGATAGGAGGGCGCTGGAAAGCAATACATTGGTTTTTGCTACAGCTGTTTCATTCTTCTTTTGCGAACAGAAAATAAGCTGATAGGAGATCCAAGCCGATCTGGGAACTTTTCTGCATCTCAAATGGTACCCTATTCCCTATATAGTGCACTACTCTAGTCAGAAGAAATGCACTATAGGGAATGGGGATCCATTTGGGACACAGACCTTGTTTAAACACCCACTTCAGAACAGCACCAAGAGACACTAAGAAGGACATGGACTCCTCCCTTCCTTCCTGCCCATGTACTTGATTATGTCCTCATAAATATACTGAACAAAAATATAAACGCAACATGTAAAGTGTTGGTCCCATGTTTCATGAGCTGAAATGATTCCAGACATTTTCCAGACGCATTTCTCTCAAATGTGTTTACATCCCTGTTAGTGAGCATTTCTCCTTTGCCAAGATAATCCATCCACTTGACAGGTGTGGCATATCAAGAAGCTGATTAAACAGCATGATCATTACACAGGTGCACCTTTTACTGGGGACAATAAAAGGCCACTCTAAAATGTGCAGTTTTGCCACACAACACAATGCCACAGATGTCTCAAGTTTTGAGGGAGCATACATTTGACATGCTTACTGCAGGAATGTCCACCAGAGCTGTTGCCAGATACTTTAATGTTCATTTCTCTACCATAGGCATCCTACAACGTCGTTTTAGATAATTTGGCAGTACGTCCAACCAGACTCAAGCAGACCACGTGTATGGTGTCATGAGGGTGAGCGGTTTGCTGATGTCAATGTTGTGAACAGAGTGCCTCATGGTGGGATTATGGTATGGGCAGGCATAAGCTACGGACAACGAACACAATTGCATTTTATCAATGGCAATTTGAATGCACAGAGATAACGTGACGAGATCCTGAGGCCCATTGTCGCCGCCATCACCTCATGTTTCAGCATGATAATGCACGGCCCCATTTCGCAAGGATCTGTACACAATTCCTGGAAGCTAAAAATGTCCCAGTTCTTCCATGGCCTGCATACTCACTAGACGTCACCCATTGAGCATGTTTGGGATGCTCTGGATCGACGTGTACGACACCGTGTTCTAGTTCCTGCCAATATCCAGCAACTTCGCACAGCCATTGAAGAGGAGTGGGACAACATTCCACAGGCTACAATCAACACCCTGATAAACTCAATGCGAAGGACATTGGTCGTGCTGCATGAGGCAAATGGTGGTCACGCTATAGATACTGACTGGTTTTCTGATCCACGTCCCTACCTTTTTTTAAAGGTATCTGTGACCAACAGATGCATATCTGTATTCCCAGTCATGTGAAATCCATAGATTAAGGCCTAATGAATTGTAACTCATTCAAATCTTTGAAATTGTTGCATGTTTCGTTTTATATTTTTGTTCAGTATTGTTCCATCTGCTTCAACTTCATAACTCCCCAGAAATTCCTTCAGGGATAAGACATCCTTGTGCTTCCAAACTCTGAGCTTTCAGAAGTGAGTGATCTTTCAAAACTGACATGAATTTGACCTTTTTCTAGTTGAAAATTCTTCATAATCCCACTTTGAACCTTGCCTGTCCTTTAGCTCCCCCCTCTCTGAGTTAACAAAATAACTACTGTGTTATACCATGGAAATGGAGATCTGACTGTTACTGTATACAATCCTCTGTGAGAATAGATAGATTTGAGTTGAAGAGGTAGTCTTCCAGAATATATGCTACCATTCTACCCTTTCAAGGCCATCTGGTTTATGTCAAAATTAAAACAAGGGTTTGACATGAAGGCCGTTCGCTTTACAATCATCTCATGAAACATTGTTTCCTGTGTTCTAAGTTGCAGGCCAAACTCCAAAAAACTAAATGACAACTAAAAAACTACAGTACTTCAGATGGTAGCAGTTTTCATTCCACCATATCTCTCTTACATACGTAGGACCCAATAACCCAATACTTTCTTTACCATACCTTATATTGTATTCTTCTGGATCTAACTGGGGGATCCATAGGTAGCTCCATGGTAACACACATGTCATCTATCTGCAGGGAAGCCTCTATTGTCTGCTTCTGTCAGTCAAACATGGGTCAAGCCCCGGTCAGGAGTCTTCGCAACACCATGTACAATAACCATGGCAATGCTGACCAGTATGGAGTGGCGTGGCGATGTAGTGGAATCTTTACTTAGTACGTTTGCTAAATTGGACTCGTGATTTATCTCTATCTGTTGTATTTATTTACTTATTTATTTTTGAGGGCAAATCATACTCAAATGACATTTTTGTTTCTGACGTCATTGATGTTATTGCTGTTTTTATTCTGATACCCGTTATTTTTGTACTATACTCTTATTTTATACTCATTTTATTCTATCGAATGAAAGGTTATTATTTTCATCAGAGGTCTGTCTTTTTGTTCTGTTGACTGGGGTATTTTCATTTTATTACTCTGATTTTGTAAATAGTATTTCAAGGTGTTATGTACATAGAATTTCTACCAGATCTTAAATGAAGCCATAAACCGTAATGTATTTTATCAATGCAGTAAAAACACGATGATGATGATTATGTTAATTTTATGTCTCTAAACAAATGCAAGAACCCAACAAATAAAAATCTCTGAGCTCGCTTGACATTCTTCATTTATTCATTCAAGACTATTGATTGAACGCCTCCTGGTAAAAGCTCACCTGCTATGTATGTAATATCCACAAAGCATCAGCGCCTGCTATGATTTTGACACAAAACTTTCTTGCTGTTTCAATACTCTGCATATGCAATACTCTGGATTAGGGTTGAGCCAGGGTTAAACATAAGGCTAGAGTTAGGGTTGAACTGGGTTGTGGCCATGAAGCTAGGGTTAGGATTGTGTTTAAAGCTAGGTTTCGGGATGCAAAGAGTTTACCAGTAAACTACCAGAATCTTGGTATTTTTCAACAACAAAAAAAAGAATTATATCAGATGACATCTAGTGATCTTTTTGGGTACTTCAGACAATTACGTTTGACATTTTAGTAATTTAGCAGACGGCTTGGGGATTCGAACCAGCGACCTTTCAGTTACTGGCCCAATGCTCCTAACCGCGAGACACCTGTGATGATTATCACACAAATACAATGGCAAAGCTGTAAAACACTAAATATAAACCATCAACTTAGTGAATACCATTGGTTTTTAATATGAGGGTTTCCGCATGAAATATCCTTTTTTTTTTTTTTTTACACACTTTTTTTTTTACTATGTTAATGTCTTCTGTTGTAAATGTTTTTGGGCCAAACTGGTGGCAGTTGTGAAAAAAAGTCAATAGTCTGCAGTTAATTGAAAATAATGCCATTATTGATTGATGCTTTTTTCATTAAGATTACTTATGGTAAATTACCGGTAGCATTGCAACCCTAATTGGGGTTAAACCAGGATGTGGACATGAAGCTAGGATTAGGGTTGTGGTTAAAGATTAGGGTTGAACCGGGATGTATAGATGAAGCTAGGATTTGGGTTGTGGTTAACTCCTAACAGTGCATCTCTTTATTCTCACATGCTCTTACAAAGATTGTAGAACTGACAGTGTTAAAACATAACCATTAACCACTTAAACTGGCACAAATACACAAAATTCAGTAAATTGTTGTTTTTTATTTTAAAGCTTCATGTCCACATCCTGGTTCTAGCCTAACCCTGACCCACAACACTAACCTTAAAGCAAAGTTTCACCCATTTTTGGTCCTGTGTGGCTCAGTTGGTAGAGCATGGCACTTGCAACGCTAGGGTTGTGGGTTTGATTCCCACGGGGGACCAGCAAGAATGAAAATGAATGCATTCATTACTGTAAGTCGCTCTGGATAAGAGCGCCTGCTAAATGACAAAAATTTGAATTTTGTTATGTTATATGTATTTTGGGCATCTCTGAGTGATGTTATATAGATTCCCCGGGTCATTTCATGTTCTCATGTGTATCTGAGTTATTGGCTTTCAAGCAGGCAGAAATCCGGCCGGTATGACCAAAGCCCCATATACTACCCACCACTGTGACCTGTACGCTCTTGTTGGCTGGTCCCCACTACATATTCGTCGCCAAACCCACTGGCTCCAGGTCATCTATAAATCACTGCTAGGCAAATCCCTGCCTTATCTTAGCTCATTGGTCACCATAGCAACACCCACCCCGTAGTATGCGCTCCAGCAGGTATATCTCACTGGTCATCCCCAAAGCCAACACCTCCTTTGGCCGCCATTCCTTCCAGTTCTCTGCTGTCAATGACTGGAACGAACTGCAAAAATCTCTGACGCTGGAGACTCTTATCTCCCTCACTAACTTTAAGCATCAGTTGTCAGAGCACCTTACCGATCACTGCACCTGTACACAGCCCATCTGAAATTAGCCCACCCAAATACCTCATCCCCATATTGTTATTTATTTTGCTCATTTGCACCCCAGTATCTCTATTTGCACATCATCTCTTGCACATCTATCATTCCAGTGTTAATACTAAATTGTAATTATTTTGCACTATGGCCTATTTATTGCCTTACCTCCATAACTTGCTACATTTTCACACACTGTATATATATTTTCTGTTGTATTTTTGACTTTATGTTTTGTTTACCCCATATGTAACTCTGTGTTGTTGTTTTTTTTATCGCACTGCTTTGCTTTATCTTGGCCAGGTCGCAGTTGTAAATGAGAACTTGTTCTCAACTGGCTTACCTGGTTAAATAAAGGTGAAATTAAAAAATAATAATAATAATGACGTAGCACTGTGATAGTTGCTCTTACCACACTAGAAGTGCATAGGAATACGACTTTTAGATCGCGAAAACGTTTATTATACATGTCAGATTTCAATACTGGACGATGTTATAACTCGGGAGGATGTTTTCTCTCGATGAGCAATTGATCATATTTTTGCGATATGCCTACCCGCCTTTTCAGTCCAGGGTGCAATGCATGGTGCCGTTGCCAGAGATATTAGAGAAAGGAGATAGGAATCCAATTAATGAAGGAACGCAAAACGTCCCCACCCCCAGCAGACTGTTGACCAATCGCGTTCACGTTGTCATGCTGCGTCACTCGGTTGCTAGGCTAATAGTCACGCAATCCCTTCTCAAAGTCAGTGTATATGTCGACAAATGTGCCTATTTTCCTCGAAAGTACATAATGTCACGATTCCAAAGCTATACGATATTACACATAGCAAGTTAATTATCTCACATCTTGGAAAATATTTGTAATTTACTTCCTGTTGACAAAATTCGTGCTAATGTTGGGTTTTGGAGCTAGCGCACAATAGACTCCCATTCACACCTTGAAGGAGGGCGCTCCTTGTCCCAGAATCTCCCAGAATGCACCGCGCGATCCACTGACATAGCATGGGCAACGTTTCCCATCTCCTCAAAAGTATATCTGCCGTTGCGAATGTCAGACTCCACTCTGTGGGGCACATCGATCTGCAGGTTGAACATGGTAAGATTGTAGACCCCTAAATTGATAGTGCAGTTTGTTTAGGCGATTTTACTGCTAACTAACTACTTCACATGATGATATTGTATTTGGTATTATTGTGTGGCTACGTTTGCTAGCTAGCTACCTAACCCCTTGGGTGCCGCCATATTAAAGTGCCCATCTAAGAAGGCTCAAGGTCATTGGTCACAGATAAAATGACATGAAATCACGTTATATCTACAGTAACTTTGATTGGATTGATCATATCAACGTCATACTTTCAAAATCTTTGCTAGCAAGCTAGCAGTCATCATCATGAATCAATTCGACAATTTACTGGCCAATCCTTGTCATATGAAGAGAAATAATGAAGAGAAATTATAGATAAAATGTATCGGTGCTCATCGGCCATTGGACATAAACATTACACAACAAGTTGGTAATCGCAAATTCAACAATGAGTGGTTTGGAAGGAATCAGTGGCTAACTGCAAGCATTGCAAAGCAATCACTAGCCGGCTATTCAGTGGAGTGGGTGTGTGGTCCAAGTCTGGGTGTAAGGGTCTCTTTTCCAAGCTTAAAAAGATAAACATTCAACATTGGCCATGCTGTCAATCCAGCATGACTTCTGCCCCACTCAAAACAACTGGAAACTCGGAACTGGGAAGTCTCAGACTTCAGTGAGTTCAAGACAACTAGGAACTCTGGAAAAAAACTCCAACTGGGAAAATAAGTTTTGAATGGTCATCCAACTCGGAATTGCAAGTCGGGAACTCTGGCCTCTTTCTAGAGCTCCGACCTGAAGATCACTGACATCATCATGAGCCGACCTTGTTTTTTCCGAGTTGCCAGTTGTCTTGAAAGCACCAAAAATCCAGAGAATGCCAGACTTTGATGACAAAGTTTGATGACAAAATTTGCCCACGAAGGACCCGCTACGACACCTTCCTGTTCAAGTGAGCGCAGCACAACAAGGTGAGTCCAAAAGTGTTGTGTATGCTGCTGCATAAATGATGTAATATGCCAGGGAGATATGCATACTGTAGCTAAGAAATTTTAATACTAAGTGTATGTTGTGTAGTAAGCTGTTAGTAGCCCATGTGCCTCACCCTAATAATTTGGTACAGTTTCCCCACATAATTTAGCCTACTGTTCTGACTTGGTAGTGCACATGTAGCCTATAGCCTGTTTTAGAGAAATGTAATCATCAAATATTGTAAGAGCTTTCATTGTCTGCTTATATGCCCCCTTTATTTATTTTACGGTTCTGACTTGGTGTACAGGGAGAACACGGTAAGTATAACAAATAGTTATATTGACTACGTCCGTCCTAACTCGCTCATTAACGTCTTAATCGAAATTACGGTTTGCCTCTTATCCGCTTGTCGTCCCCTTATGCCATAGTTTGTACATCTCAATTGTCAGTATAAACCACATTTGTTTAAGCAAGTCAGCCATATCATCTATGTTTTTTTTAAGGCAGTAAATGAGGCTGAATGAACTGTTTCGCTGCCAGACAAGGCTCCGCTGATAGCCAGGTGTAGCAGTGGTAAGGTGTTGGGACTCTGCTGTTGGGACAGTTTTATGTAGGCCCTAACAGTTTGTGGGCACGGTTTGTCACTGTTATAGTGCAATTTAATGTATTGTTTAGTGTTGTGTTGTGGCTTTGCTGGCATGCATCAAAAACATATGTATATATTTTTTACATGCTAAAATCGCCACTGGTTGCTACCAACCTTATTATAACGCCAAAATGAAACATTTGTTCTCAAAAATATTTTTCTCACATATTAGTGTTATTTAACACTGTAAATGAAAGGCTCTGCTAACAACCAGCTTTCAGTAAGTTATTGTAAAATTCACATTAACTTAATAGCCAGTAACTGCTAGTAACTTACTTGCAACTTACGGCTCTGTCGTAGCCGGCCGCGACCGGGAGACCCATGGGGCGGCGCACAATTGGCCCAGCGTCGTCCAGGGTAGGGGAAGGAATGGCCGGCAGGGATGTAGCTCAGTTGGTAGAGCATGGCGTTTGCAACGCCAGGGTTGTGGGTCCGATTCCCACGGGGGGGCAGTATGAAAAAAATAAATAATAATAATGTATGCACTCACTAACTGTAAGTCGCTCTGGATAAGAGCGTCTGCTAAATGATTAAAAATAAATAAATAAACTAGCTGCCAGTAACTGACTGTACTTTCACAGAACTTTTCTGATTACAAGATAGCTTTAAGGATCGGACCCTTTTTTTCAATTTTCAACTAAAATGACATACCCAAATCTAACTGCCTGTAGCTCAGGACCTGAAGCAAGGATATGCATATTCTTGATACTATTTGAAAGGAAACCCCTTGAAGTTTGTGGAAATGTGAAATTAATGTAGGAGAATATAACACATTAGATCTGGGTTTTTTTTGTTCCATCATCTTTGAAATGCAAGAGAAAGGCCACAATATAATATTGCAGTTTAGGCGCAATTTAGTGTGTGTGCAAAGTTTCAGATTGATCCAGTGAAGCATTGCAATACTAGACTATTTTGTATCAAGGTCAATTGATACATTTTCAAGTACATAACTATAGAGAACATACTAAAATTATATGGTAACACAAAATGTAAGTTTACACACTCCCAGGAATGTCATACATGATTGATCATTAGCTTATACACTAACTTTCACACATCTAGATGGCCGGGCGGGGTGGGTGTGGAGCCATAGACATCAGGGGTTCAAACTGTAGAACCCAGTTCCTACATTTGAATATAAAAATTGATTTTATCAAACAAAACTATGCTACATTTTATCTCTGGGACCCTTAGGATGACAAATCAGAGCAAGATTACTGAATGTAAGTACATTATTTACCTTCAGAGGTGAATGTATCAAACCAGTTGCCGTGATACGTTTTTTGTTGTTGTGCAGTCTCCTAAAACAATAGCATGGTATTTTTTCACTGTAATAGCTACTGTAAATTGGACACTGCAGTTACAGTGGGGAAAAAAAGTATTTAGTCAGCCACCAATTGTGCAAGTTCTCCCACTTAAAAAGATGAGAGAGGCCTGTAATTTTCATCATAGGTACACGTCAACTATGACAGACAAAATGAGAAAAGAAAATCCAGAAAATCACATTGTAGGATTTTTAATGAATTTATTTGCAAATTATGGTGGAAAATAAGTATTTGGTCAATAACAAAAGTTTCTCAATACTTTGTTATATACCCTTTGTTGGCAATGACACAGGTCAAACGTTTTCTGTAAGTCTTCACAAGGTTTTCACACACTGTTGCTGGTATTTTGGCCCATTCCTCCATGCAGATCTCCTCTAGAGCAGTGATGTTTTGGGGCTGTCGCTGGGCAACACAGACTTTCAACTCCCTCCAAAGATTTTCTATGGGGTTGAGATCTGGAGACTGGCTAGGCCACTCCAGGACCTTGAAATGCTTCTTACGAAGCCACTCCTTCGTTGCCCGGGCGGTGTGTTTGGGATCATTGTCATGCTGAAAGACCCAGCCACGTTTCATCTTCAATGCCCTTGCTGATGGAAGGAGGTTTTCACTCAAAATCTCACGATACATGGCCCCATTCATTCTTTCCTTTACACGGATCTGTCGTCCTGGTCCCTTTGCAGAAAAACAGCCCCAAAGCATGATGTTTCCACCCCCATGCTTCACAGTAGGTATGGTGTTCTTTGGATGCAACTCAGCATTCTTTGTCCTCCAAACACGACGAGTTGAGTTTTTACCAAAAAGTTCTATTTTGGTTTCATCTGACCATATGACATTCTCCCAATCCGCTTCTGGATCATCCAAATGCACTCTAGCAAACTTCAGACATGCCTGGACATGTACTGGCTTAAGCAGGGGGACACGTCTGGCACTGCAGGATTTGAGTCCCTGGCGGCGTAGTGTGTTACTGATGGTAGGCTTTGTTACTTTGGTCCCAGCTCTCTGCAGGTCATTCACTAGGTCCCCCCGTGTAGTTCTGGGATTTTTGCTCACCGTTCTTGTGATCATTTTGACCCCACGGGGTGAGATCTTGCGTGGAGCCCCAGATTATCAGTGGTCTTGTATGTCTTCCATTTCCTAATAATTGCTCCCACAGTTGATTTCTTCAAACCAAGCTGCTTACCTATTGCAGATTCAGTCTTCCCAGCCTGGTGCAGGTCTACAATTTTGTTTCTGGTGTCCTTTGACAGCTCTTTGGTCTTGGCCATAGTGGAGTTTGGAGTGTGACTGTTTGAGGTTGTGGACAGGTGTCTTTTATACTGATAACAAGTTCAAACATGTGCCATTAATACAGGTAACGAGTGGAGGACAGAGGAGCCTCTTAAAGAAGAAGTTACACGTCTGTGAGAGCCAGAAATCTTGCTTGTTTGTAGGTGACCAAATACTTATTTTCCACCATAATTTGCAAATAAATTCATAAAAAATCCTACAATGTGATTTTCTTGAAAAAAAAATATCAATTTGTCTGTCATAGTTGACGTGTACCTATGATGAAAATTACAGGCCTCTCTCATCTTTTTAAGTGGGAGAACTTGCACAATTGGTGGCTGACTAAATACTTTTTTTCCCCACTGTAGATTAACAATAATTTAAGCTTTCTTCCCATATAAGACATGTCCTGGAAAGTTTGCTGTTACTTACAACAGTCATGCTAATCACAGCGCACGTTAGCTCAACCGTCCCGTATACGGGACACCGATCCCCTAGAGGTTAACATTAGTTAACGACTACTATGCATTCTTTGTGGTGAGCACACTTGGGACTACTGCTGTCCCTGACCCCAAAAAAATCTTAGTCGACCAAGAGTCGTCTGTTGTTTTGACCAATCGATTGGTGGACATTTTAAAACGTGTATTTTTCCATATATAGACACCCTGTTTGAATACAATCAAATATATGTAGGCTACTGAGCTTGTCTGATGCTTTAAGCAATGCGATTAAAAGTGAAGACACAAATTACTAAAGAGGGCGCCAGAGATCAATATAGCCTAACCAGAAGAAAAAAACCTGTTCCCGACCCTCTCCCGACCCTCTTCCGCCCGCTGCTGCTGGCCTTCGCAGATTCTGCCATTATGCTCCTGAAGTTGGCGATAATAGGCTACACCATCGGTCGGCAACCTTTTTAATTTGGGGCGACAAGTTATAGTACCATTTCGACTGATCTGCGTGCCAGTTATGGTTTTCATATGCACACTTTCGTGGAACAGTTTAATTTATAATAAAGTCACCATATCTCAAAATCAATGTCATGTGGTTAATAAAAATTATATCTAAATGAAAATTATACAAATCTAAAAGTAACTTCTATTGCCATTGCCAATATGTAAAAATAACCTACATAAAGCCAACAATTAAAAACATTGCAGCCCACAGGTAGAACATATCCTGATAAAAAATAAATATCCTATAAATCACATTGGCTACGCATGGCCTGTCTTCAAGGAACTTGAAACATTGTATAAACTATTGTATTAACTTGGTCAGGCCAGAAGCTCATGCTAGCAAACTTGCAACATTGTATAAAATATTCTGGGCTCTCAGTTCCCAGCGCCAGTGAGCTCGGGACAGACACTGCTGTAGGCTATTTCCGCAAGGGATAAGAAGTAATCAGGTAGGCCTATTTTTATGTTTCCACCGGATCAGAGCATGCCATTTTTTTCCCCATTTCATGCTGAGTGGTAATCGAAAGGGAGAGAGCTGGAAAGATTACTTTGAGGAACTATTGTCATTCTCAATGGATGTAAAAACAGACTTTGTTTTTCTTTGCTTCAAACAGCAAGTAAACATACTTTGAGAAGCTCCACAGTGATGATGAGTTAAGACAATCAGAAATAGTATCAGATCCCCAAATGGGGACATTTATAGGCACACAGGCCAGGTAGACTAGTCCTACTTCTACATGCGTAATCAGGTGCATGTCCTTACTCAAGATTGACAGGAGCGCTCCAAACAAAATGCAATAAATTGACAACTCGTAAATGGAATGAAATAAACAAACTTTTTTCTCACAAGTGTAGCCTAGGTTGCATGCTCTGTAAACAACGTGTCCACTCCTACAATGACCATGGTAAGACTGTAATAATAATATATTGAATGCATTAACAGAAATTACCGTAACCAAACAAACATTGTAGATTAGAAATTATGGGAATTAATGGTAAATGTACTACTGGTGTGCCATCCCTGCGGCCTCCCAATGGATTAGTCCACTCAGACAGGCGTGAATCAGACAGGTGTCTCGTACCATAATTTATTTTAAATATATTTGCCACTGCTCGACTAAAGAAATCTTGGTCGACCAAAATCCTATCAACCAAACAATCAACCAGTTGACTAAATGTGGTCAGCCCTACTTGGCCTTCCTGCCAGCAAGCTGACAGTATATTATTGAAAAAATAAATGTGAACTTCCTGGTGACCAACTGCCATTAAGTTACTGGAGAATGCACATTTGTTGATTGTCACAAGCTCTTACATAGATTGTAGCATTGGGAGTGGACAAATGATGTGCTCAACCTCCATCAGCATAATGATAAAACCACTTAAACTGGTATAACACTTCCACTAACGGTTGGCACAAATACAACATTTTAGACCATGTCCCCAAATATGTTAATGAGCCACCCCACCTACATTTCAAAGTACAGTAATGATTGTACCTTTTATATTGAATATATTGGGTCGAAAAATGTACCATTATACTATTATACTTTGCATGCCATAAGCGCATCCTGAAGTATCCTATAAGTATAACTGTAGAATAGGCCATTGGTTCTACCTGGAACAAGAGTGTTCTTCATGAGAGGGTTCTAAAAAATCTAAGGGTTCTCCATGGCAGCAGAAAGGGTTCCCCCATTGGAACAAATGACAGAATGTCTATTGGTTCTAATCTCTATTATACCCACAGACACAGTGGCGTAGCAGGAAATTCAGGTCGCGGGCAACCGAGAGGTTGTGTGTTCAAATCCCAAGTGACGTTGACTCCCAAGTAATCAGAATACAGCAGCACACTGTCCCTTTCAGCATTAATACCTTAATTCAGATCTAAAAATACAGTAACTCACTCCAACCAGTCGCAGGGAAATTAACAAGTGTAATGAAGAACCCTCCCACTGGGCATGTCATGTAATTTCAACACAGAAATGTGGGTAATATTTGGTAGAGATGTTGATCTGTCACGGATTCAGCCGAGGCTGCTCCTCCTCCTTGCTCGGGCAGGCTTTGGCGTTCGTCGTCCCCGGAGTACTAGCTGCTACCGATCTATGTTTCGGTGTTTGTCTTGTTTGGTCTTTATTGTTTACACCTGTTTCCTATTATGTTGCATTGTATTCCCTTTAAATACCAGTCTCTCATAGTTTATTGTGTGTGATTGTTTTTCGTGAGGTCGGCAAGCTGTTGTGTGCTAGTATTGTTTCCTCCCTGTTAGGAGGTATTTTGGTTTTGTACTTTCTATACTGTGTTCAGTAAAGTACGTCTGCCAGTAGCTCGGTGTCCTGCGCTTGACTTCGTTACCGCATACACGTCAGCCTGACAGAATCACACACCACACATGGAGTCAGCAGGAGCGGCGGTGCCAGCTGGATCAATGGAGGAACGCATCGAACAACAAGCGGCCATGATCCAGGCTCTCGGCACCGCCATGGAATGGGTGGTGAGCACTATGGAGCGATGGGAAAGAGGGGGTCTGCCTACACCTTCTCCGACGATACCACCACCATCGGCGATGCCCATCGCTTCACCTCCGGGGTCCAGTGGGATTCGGCTCTCGCTCCCAAGGGCTTATGATGGCACAGCTGCCGGGTGTCAGGGTTTCCTGCTCCAGGTTGAACTCTACCTGGCAACTATCCACCCGGTGCCCTTGGTATACGAGAGCGTGTCCGCCCTCATCTCCTGTCTGTCCGGCAAGGCACTGGAGTGGGCCAACGCCGAGTGGGGGGAATAGACGCCGCTACTGTCAACTATGCAGAGTTCACCCGCCGCTTCAGGGCAGTATTCGATCATCCACCAGCGGGTAAAGCGGCGGGTGAGCGTCTATTCCACCTCAGACAGGGGAGGAGGAGCGCACAGGAGTTCACACTGGATTTCCGGACGCTGGCTGGCAACGCGGGATGGAATGAGATGGCCCTCATCGACCACTACAGATGTAGCCTGAGGGAGGACGTGCGTCGGGAATTGGCCTGTAGGGACACCAACCTCAGCTTCGATCAACTAGTGGACATGTCAATTCACCTGGATACCCTGTTGGCTACCCGTGGACGTCCGGATTCAGGGCCGTCCATTCCATCCCCCAGCACTTCCGAGCCGACCCCTATGGAGCTCGGAGGTGCTGGAGCTAGGGAGACCAGGAGAGAGACCAGGAGAGAGGCCGTCCCCTGCACCAACTGTGGCCGCAGAGGACACACTGCTGGTCGGTGCTGGGGAGGGTCTCCTAGGAATCGAAGCAGTAGGCAGCGCACTGATGAGTCATTCCAGGTGAGTAGGCACCCAACTCACCCAGAGCTCTCTGTTGCGCATATGTGTATTAAAGTGGTGTTTCCCGAGGTTTCTCCTCATTCCCAGCATAAGGCGCAAGTAGATTCAGGCGCAGCTGGGAATTTTATTGATCGCCAGTTCACCTATAAGTTAGGGATTCCTATTGTACCAGTTGATGTGCCCTTCCCCATCCAGCCGCCCTTTGGGGTCAGGATTGATTAGGGAAGTCACAGCGCCTCTCAGGATGAAAACGCAGGAGGGTCATGAGGAGATAATTCGTTTTAATTTGATTGATTCTCCTGCATTTCCCCTGGTGTTGGGGCTTCGCTGGTTAACATGACCCCAACATTTCATGGCAACAGAGGGCTCTCAAGGGGTGGTCTGATCAGTGTTTCGGGCGGTGTGTAGGTGTTTTCGTAGGGCAACGACGGTGGAAAGTCCGAACCAAGTTCCCACCATGCACATTCCACCTGAATATGCCGATTTGGCACTCGCCTTCTGTAAAAAGAAGGCGACTCAATTACCACCTCATCGACAGGGGGATTGTGCGATAGACCTCCAAGTAGGCGCTGCGCTTCCTCGTAGTCATGTGTATCCTCTGTCTCAGGAGGAGATGGCGGCTATGGAGACATATGTCACCGAATCTCTGAGACAGGGATACATACGGCCGTCCACTTCCCCTGCGTCATCGAGTTTCTTTTTTGTGAAGAAGAAGGATGGGGGTTTACGCCCGTGTATTGATTACCGTGGTCTCAATCAGATCACAATCAAATACAGCTATCCTCTCCCTCTGATTGCTAGTATGACGGAGTCATTACACGGGGCGCGATTCTTCACAAAATTGGATCTCAGGAGCGCGTACAATCTGGTGCGCATTAGGGAGGGAGATGAGTGGAAGACAGCATTCAGTACCACCTCGGGTCACTATGAGTACCTCGTCATGCCATACGGTTTAATGAATGCTCCTTCAGTCTTCCAATCGTTTGTGGACGAGATTTTCCGGGACTTGCATGGACAGGGTGTAGTGGTGTATATTGATGACATTCTAATATACTCCGCTACGCGAGCCAAGCATGTGTCCCTGGTTCGACGGGTGCTTGGTAGACTGTTGGAGCATGACCTGTATGTGAAGGCGGAGAAATGTCTGTTCTTCCAGGAGTCCATCTCCTTCCTGGGACACCGGTTGTCCACGTCAGGGGTGGAGATGGAGATTGACCGCGTTTCTGCCGTGCGTAATTGGCAGACTCCCACCACGGTGAACGAAGTGCAGCGGTTCTTGGGTTTTGCCAATTACAACCAGAGGTTTATCCGGGGCTTTGGACAGGTAGCAGCTCCCATTACCTCCCTGCTAAAGGGGGATCCGGTACGTCTGCAGTGGTCGGCTGAGGCGGACAGGGCTTTTAGACATCTGAAGGACCTGTTTACCTCGGCTCCGGTGCTGGCACATCCGGATCCCTCTTTGGCGTTCCAAGTTGAAGTGGATGCGTCCGAGGCTGGGATCGGTGCTGTACTGTCTCAGCGCTCGGGTACGCCACCAAAACTCCGCCCCTGTGCTTTCTTTTCTAAGAAGCTCAGTCCGGCGGAGCGCAATTATGATGTGGGGGACAGGGAGCTGTTAGCTGTGGTTCAATCCCTGAAGGTGTGGAGGCATTGGCTTGAGGGGGCTAAACACCCTTTTCTCATTTTGACTGACCATCGTAACCTGGAGTACATCCGGGCGGCGAGGAGGCAGGCAAGGTGGGCTATGTTCTTTTACCCGATTTTGTATTTAAGCTCACCTATAGACCAGGGTCACAGAACGCTAAGGCAGACGCCCTGTCCCGACTATATGATACAGAGGAGAGGTCCATTGAGCCCACTCCCATACTTCCGGAGTCTTGTCTGGTGGCACCGGTGGTGTGGGAGGTTGATGCGGACATCGAGCGGGCGTTGCGTACCGATCCTACTCCCCAACAGTGTCCAGAGGGTCGGAAGTACGTGCCGCTCGAGGTTAGTGATCGATTCAAATATTGGGCTCACATGTCATCCTGGTATTGGTCGGACAGTGCACTGCCTTAGTGGGAAGTACTGGTGGCCCACTTTAGCTAAGGACGTGAGGGTTTATGTTTCCTCCTGCTCGGTGTGCGCCCAGTGTAAGGCGCCTAGACACCTGCCCAGAGGGAAGTTACAACCCCTACCCGTTCCACAACGGCCGTGGTCTCACCTATTGGTGGATTTTGTCACGGACCTGCCCCCCTCCCAGGGGAACACGACGATCTTGGTCGTTGTGGATCGGTTTTCGAAGGCCTGCCGTGTCATTCCTATGCCAGGTCTCCCTACAGCCCTACAAACTGCTGATGCCCTGTTTACACACGTCTTCCGGCACTACGGGGTACCTGAGGATATAGTGTCTGATCGGGGTCCCCAGTTCACCTCTAGAGTCTGGAGGGCGTTTATGGAACGTCTGGGGGTCTCGATTAGCCTTACCTCAGGTTTTCACCCCGAGAGTAATGGGCAGGTGGAGAGAGTGAACCAAGATGTGGGTAGGTTTCTGAGGTCCTATTGCCAGGACCGGCAGGGGGAGTGGTCGGGATATATCCCCTGGGCAGAGATAGCCCAAAACTCACTCCGCCACTCCTCCACTAACCTTACGCCTTTTCAGTGTGTGCTAGGTTATCAGCCGATCCTGGCACCTTGGCATCAGAGCCAAATTGAAGCCCCTGCGGTGGATGAGTGGTTTCGGCGCTCGGAAGAAACCTGGAACGCTGCGCATGTCCATCTGCAACGGGCTATCAGGCGGCAAAAGGCGAGCGCCGAGCGCCACCGCAGTGAGGCTCCGGTGTATGCACCGGGAGATCGGGTCTGGCTCTCGAACCGAAAACTGCCCTTTCGCCTGCCCTGCCGGAAGCTGGGTCGGCGGTTTGTGGGGCCATTTAAAGTCCTGAGGAGATTGAACGAGGTATGTTATAGGTTACAACTGCCCATTAATTACCGCATTAACACCTCGTTCCATGTGTCTCTCCTCAGGCCGGTAGTAGTTGGTCCACTCCAGGAGAGTGAGGTACGAGAGGTTCCTCCGCCCCCACTAGACATCGAGGGGGCTCCGGCGTACTCAGTCCGTTCCATCTTGGATTCGAGGCGTCGGATGGGGGGCCTGCAGTATCTCGTGGAGTGGGAGGGGTACGGTCCGGAGGAGAGGAACGGTGCTGGGTCCCTAGCAGGAACGTCATAGATCCCTCCATGTTGAGGGATTCCTAGATCCTAGATTTCCACCGGAGTCATCCGACTCGCCCTGCTCCGCGTCCTCCTGGCCGTCCCCGAGGCCGGGGTCGGCGCACGGCTGGAGCCGCGCGTCAAGGGGGGGTACTGTCATGGATTCAGCCGAGGCTGCTCCTCCTCCTTGCTCGGGCAGGCTTTGGCGTTCGTCGTCCCCGGAGTACTAGCTGCTACCGATCTATGTTTCGGTGTTTGTCTTGTTTGGTCTTTATTGTTTACACCTGTTTCCTATTATGTTGCGTTGTATTTCCTTTAAATACCCCTGTCTCTCATAGTTTATTGTGTGTGATTGTTTTTCGTGAGGTCGGCAAGCTGTTGTGTGCTAGTATTGTTTCCTCCCTGTTAGGAGGTATTTAGATTTTGTACTTTCTATACTGTGTTCAGTAAAGTACGTCTGCCAGTAGCTCGGTGTCCTGCGCTTGACTTCGTTACCGCATACACGTCAGCCTGATCTGATCAATGAAATTTCAACCTTTATTCACCTATTAAAAAAAGAAAACAGTCAGAGGTTTGTTGAATTCCCAATCTGTTATCACTATGCTTTCAACCATCTAAAAGCACAACCAAATTCCAATGGAAAAACAATGTCTGAGTTTTGGTTAAGTTGCCATCTAAATGTGTTATCACTGGACGTTCAACCATTTAAAAGCACAACAAAGTTCAAATGGGAATACACTATTTAATTTGTATTTATACAACACTTTAATGTGTTATCACTGTGCTTCATCAAATTACCTGGATTACGTGAAAAGTACATGGTGCAAGTAAGCAAAGCTGTTCGAGATTCTGCACAGATAATTAAAGCAATTGTGAAGATATCCACAGACCTGCGACCTTTGCATGCTATCTTGAACAATACACGCATTCTATGATTACATAAGACATTTATAGTTACAGTAGGCTAACTTCAAAATGTGGCCATGGATGTGTTACTCATTTAAAGTTGAATAAATACTGTTACATTAGTTGATAAGATAGCCGTAACTTATTACTGCTAATTACTGTATTACAAAAGTAATATTGAGTTTGTTTGGTTGCCAACACAACCACGTATCAACATTTAAAGGATATCTAATGCTTCGATAGTTTCATCTGAGCCACTGGCTTAATCCTATTCTTTAACTTTTATTTTTGGTTTAGTTGGAGATGTGAATCCAACATATATTCTTTAACTTTTGTTTTTGGTTTAGTTGAAGACGTGAATCCAACATATCATTTGTTAACTTGTCGGCAAGTTAATAGGCCAATAACTGTATTGCAAAAGTGATATTGAATTGTGTTTGGTTGTCAGTGCAACCAAATATCAACATCTGACTTAGTCTGTTTTTTATTCCAGTTTGTCTACAAATTAATAGTTGATATGTTGGATTCACTTCCCGGGACCACCCATACGTAAAAATTTATGCACACATGACTGTAAGTCGCTTTGGATAAAAGCGTCTGCTAAATGGCATATTATTATTATTATTATTATTATTATTATTATTATTATTACTTCTCCATCTCAACCAAGAATCAACGTTAGAGAATAGGACTAAATCTAATCTAACTTTAAATGCACTTTGAATAAAGTTGGATTTGATTTAGTCCTATAGCTTAGATGTTTGGTTGGGATGGAGTTGTGAATCCAACGTATTAATGATTAACTTAAAGATTACATTTGAAATCAACCAAAGCTTGAAACCCTAGGCCTACAGTACCAGTCAAAAGTTTGGACACACCTACTCATTCCAGGGTTTTTCTTTATTTGTACTATTTTCTACATTGTAGAATAAAAGTGAAGACATCAGAACTATGAAATAAAACATATGGAATCATGTAGTAACCAAAAAAGTGTTAAACAAATCTAAATATATTTTATATGGCAAGAACAGCTCAAATAAGCAAAGAGAAACGACAGTTCATCATTACTTTAAGACATGAAGGTCAGTCAATCCGGAAAATTTCAAGAACTTTGAAAGTTTCTTCAAGTGCAGTCGCAAAAACCATCAAGCACTATGATGAAACTGGCTCTCATGAGGACCACCATAGCAAAGGAAGACCCAGAGTTACCTCTGCTGCAGAGGATAAGTTCATTAGAGTTACCAGACTCAGAAATTGCAGCCCAAATAAATGCTTCACAGAGTTCAAGTAACAGACACATCTCAACATCAACTGTTCAGAGGAGACTGCATGAATCAGGCCTTCATGGTCGAATTGCTGCAAAGAAACCACTACTAAAGGACACCAATAAGAAGAGACTTGCCAAGAAACACGAGCAATGGACATTAGACTGGTGGAAATTTGAAATTTGAGATTTTTGGTTCCAACCCCTGTGTCTTTGTGAGGTGCAGAGTAGGAGGCATGGAGGAGGAGGTGTGGGGGTGCTTTGCTAGGGACACTGTCTGTGATTTATTTAGAATTCAAGGCACACTAAACCAGCATGGCTACCACAGCATTCTGCAGCGATACGCCATCCCATCTGGTTTGCGCTTAGTGGGACTGTCATTTGTTTTTCAACAGGACAATGACTCAAAACACACCTCCCAGGCTGTGTAAGAGCTATTTGACCAAGAAGGAGAGTGATGGAGTGCTACATCAGATGACCTGGCCTCCACAATCACCCAACCTCAACCCAATTGAGATGGTTTGGGATGAGTTGGACCGCAGAGTGAAGGAAAACCAGCCAACAAGTGCTCAGCATATGTGGGAACTCCTTCAAGACTGTTGGAGAAGCATTCCTCATGAAGCTGGTTGAGAGAATGCCAAGAGTGTGCAAAGCTGTCATCAAGGCAAAGGGTGGCTACTTTGAAGAATCGCAAATATAAAATATATTTTTATTTGTTTAACACTTTTTTGGTTATTACATGATTCCATATGTGTTATTTCATAGATTTGATGTCTTCACTATTATTCTACAATGTAGAAAATAGTACAAATAAAGAAACACCCTGGAATGAGTAGGTGTGTCCAAACTTTTGACTGGTACTGTATATGTATTGCCTATGTTTTTGTTGAACCCTGGGTTAAATTGCAACAAAAGCTGTTGATGACTTTGCAAATGCTATATAGGTCTAAATGGTTGTATTGATGATATGTGACTTACAAAGTATGGTTACTTTTCATTTGCTCGGTTAAACCCACCCTTTAGAAGGATTTCGACAGTAACATTGAATATACACTGCTCAAAAAAATAAAGGGAACACTTAAACAACACATCCTAGATCTGAATGAATGAAATAATCTTATTAAATACTTTTTTCTTTACATAGTTGAATGTGCTGACAACAAAATCACACAAAAATTATCAATGGAAATCAAATGTATCAACCCATGGAGGTCTGGATTTGGAGTCACTCTCAAAATTAAAGTGGAAAACCACACTACAGGCTGATCCAACTTTGATGTAATGTCCTTAAAACAAGTCAAAATGAGGCTCAGTAGTGTGTGTGGCCTCCACGTGCCTGTATGACCTCCCTACAACGCCTGGGCATGCTCCTGATGAGGTGGCGGATGGTCTCCTGAGGGATCTCCTCCCAGACCTGGACTAAATAATCCGCCAACTCCTGGACAGTCTGTGGTGCAACGTGGCGTTGGTGGATGGAGCGAGACATGATGTTCCAGATGTGCTCAATTGGATACAGGTCTGGGGAACGGGCGGGCCAGTCCATAGCATCAATGCCTTCCTCTTGCAGGAACTGCTGACACACTCCAGCCACATGAGGTCTAGCATTGTCTTGCATTAGGAGGAACCCAGGGCCAACCGCACCAGCATATGGTCTCACAAGGGGTCTGAGGATCTCATCTCGGTACCTAATGGCAGTCAGGCTACCTCTGGCGAGCACATGGAGGGCTGTGTGGCCCCCCAAAGAAATGCCACCCCACACCATGACTGACTCACCGCCAAACCGGTCATGCTGGAGGATGTTGCAGGCAGCAGAACGTTCTCCACGGCGTCTCCGGACTCTGTCACGTCTGTCACATGTGCTCAGTGTGAACCTGCTTTCATCTGTGAAGAGCACAGGGCGCCAGTGGCGAATTTGCCAATCTTGGTGTTCTCTGGCAAATGCCAAACATCCTGCACGGTGTTGGGCTGTAAGCACAACCCCCACCTGTGGACGTCGGGCCCTCATACCACCCTCATGGAGTCTGTTTCTGACCGTTTGAGCAGACACATGCACATTTGTGGCCTGCTGGAGGTCATTTTGCAGGGCTCTGGCAGTGCTCCTCCTGCTCCTCCTTGCACAAAGGCGGAGGTAGCGGTCCTGCTGCTGGGTTGTTGCCCTCCTACGGCCTCCTCCACGTCTCCTGATGTACTGGCCTGTCTCCTGGTAGCGCCTCCATGCTCTGGACACTACGCTGACAGACACAGCAAACCTTCTTGCCACAGCTTGCATTGATGTGCCATCCTGGGTGAGCTGCACTACCTGAGCCACTTGTGTGGGTTGTAGACTCCGTCTCATGCTACCACTAGAGTGAAAGCACCGCCAGCATTCAAAAGTGACCAAAACATCAGCCCGGAAGCATAGGAGCTGAGAAGTGGTCTGTGGTCACCACCTGCAAAACCAGTCCTTTATTGGGGGTGTCTTGCTAATTGCCTATAATTTCCACCTGTTGTCTATTCCATTTGCACAACAGCATGTGAAATGTATTGTCAATCAGTGTTGCTTCCTAAGTGGACAGTTTGATTTCACAGAAGTGTGATTGACTTGGAGTTACATTGTGTTGTTTAAGTGTTCCCTTTATTTTTTTGAGCAGTGTATTTAGCTATTAATAGATTGCTCAATAATCATTCTCACAATAGCACATTGGTAGTAGTCAGTGATAAATATCAAATCTAAGCAGGACTGGGCTTGGTTAAAACCCTGTACCAGTACGAGGTGCTGCCCATCCTATAGTATTTTTTTCTGATAGTGGGTATAATGTTGAAGATCTGACATTGTTTCAAATGTACAAATTCAACATATTTTATGCAAGGTTTGTCTATGTTGAAAATTCATTAGAATAGCTAGGTTTCCATCCAATTGGTGACAGATTTTAATTTGAATATTCTAAAATCCGCATTTTGCCACCAGATGTGTTTACATCAAATTGACTTGTTGCGGGTTAAATGCTGTGCGTGATGACGTAGTGCACATAAAAACTTCTGTGGTTAAATTCCCATGTAGGCTAGTGATGGGCATTCCGAGTCTTTTCTTTGAGCTGGCTCATTAGGCTCTGTTCACGTAAAAGAGCCTGCTAATTTGGCTCCCAAACGGCTCTTTGTTCAAAATGCTTAAAAAACGACCTAGAACTGTGAAAAGAATTGCAAATCTCCAATGTTAAGCCCAAAAGGTAGGCTACCATTTAGGCCTATGTCAGATCGTGAAATGTGCGTTCAAATACATTTTTACCTAGCCAGATTATTAAATGACCTGCAAAAAAAGTACGTTTTTTTACAAACTGAAAAAATCACCGTGGACCAGATTGAGGCGCTCTCCCCGCTATTTATTGTTTATTCAGTGAGGATTCACCCTCTTAAGAGCAAGGCTCTCCAACCCTGTTCCTAAAAAGCTACCCTCCTGTAGGTTTTTACTCGAACCCCAGTTGTAACAAACCTGATTCATCTTAATAAACCAGCTAATTATTAGAATCAGGTGCAATAGATTAGGGTTGGAATGAAAGCCTACAGGATAGTAGCTCTTCAGGAACAGGGTTGGAGACCCCTGACTTTAGATAATTATTTTGTAACTTATCTGCAGAAAAACATTGTTTTAGCTCAAAAAGCAGTAGTAGCAGTATGCAAATCAGGGAGCGATGGAAACCCATTTAACTTGTATTTTTTATTCGGTAGCCTACGTTAGTGATGGGTCCTTCGCGAACGAACGGCTCTTATTGAACATATATTTTTGGTGAACGTCGGGAACCGAATCGCATCGATGAAAGAGCCGTCACTATATGATGCTTATTATATCGATATTTGTGCATAAAGTCCACCGCCATTTCTCGCATAATTAATTTGTCAGGCACAAAGGCACACCTTCTCTAGTGTATTTTGTTTTGTCGACATTCTGAAAGATTACCGATAAATTTGCTGTTTTCATCAGACCTGGCATGACATTTTTTATCCAACATACTTTAGCATAAAAAGGTTGGATGGAAACCTGGTTAGAGATCACATAATCATGTATTTTCAAATCCAATGTATTTTCCACGTATATTCAACTTCACAATATGTTGAAAAATTACATTGAAACAACGTTTATTCAACTAGTTTGTGCCCAGTCGGCTCTGGTTCTAACAGTTTAATGACGAACCATACACATGGCTAAACAAAGGTTTATTCAAAGAACTGATAAAGGTTCTCCACAGCACAAAAAAGGGTTCCCCTACATGGACAAAATGAAGAATCCTTTTTTTGGGGTACTAACAAGCACTTATTTTGAGCGTTTAGGGTTGAACCGGGATGTGGGCATGAAGCTAGGGTTAAGGTTCGGGTTGTGGTTAGGGTTGAACCAGGATGTGGAGCTGCTGCTGCTGGGCTGGGATATGAACCGATAGGGTAAGGGTTGTGGTAAAGACTAGGGTAGTCACACTGAATAGGGATTCATTTTGTAGGGATGAACTGTGTATTGATGAATTCGAGTTATACAGACATTTCCTCATTTTCTGCTATTGAGAAATGTTCTAGCATTTGTTGTTTATCTGAAACCACTGAACCGGAGCACGTTACAGAACTCTGAAGCCTCGATCACACCAACAGTGTTTCTGCGTTTTGGTACACCAGAAGTATGTACATTAATTTCCAATGGAACGCTGTGTTTGCCTTGCAGCATTGCATTGCAGTGCGTTCTGTGTGGCACATACATTGGATTTATCGAATATGCATCAAACTGTATGTGTAGAAGGCTTGACAGAAATGGTAGCAGAAGTTGAATGTTGCACACATTCAGATGATGCTGCGTACCATTTGGCGCAAAAATACTGTCGGTGTGATCGAGGCGTCAGATTGAGATTGAGTCTGTGACGCTTGCCAAACAGCGCACTCAAAATTAGGAGACGCAAGACCCTCGGAACCAATTTAGGCGTAACACTGGATGCTTACTGGTGATATTACTGCTCATACTTAATCAGAAGTGGATTCAAGTTGTGGCTGACCTTACAACTGTGTAATGTTTTTTTGGGAGACAAAGTAACCTGATGGAGTTTGACGATGCAATCGTTTGTTCTCCTCGCTTCTCTGTGTGGATGCGTCCTTTGCTCAGGTACATAACTACTGTTTCTCTTTTGTAAAAGTCAGTGTAGGTTTATTTATATTATGTATAACATTTGCAATCCCAAGTAATAATTTCTTAATTATTGTCTCGTTGCCCCAAAATCTCTCAATTTAAAGCCTATAGGCTACATTTTAGAATAAAACAAGATATTTTTGAGAAGCTAAGCCTCTATTCTAATATAATGTATACATTATGTTCTAAAATGATGCAAATATGAATGCAATCGCTTTAAATGTAGTCTTTACACACATTGACAGAAATGAATGATTTAACTTGTTTTACCTTCGGAGTCTGAGCCTACCTGTCGTAATCATAATACCAGTCAGTGAACATTATTAAAATGGTCAATCTGTCATTCAGACAGACGCATTAATAATTTCTGCTCCAACACCCTTATAGTTAGACAAGTTTATATTTTTGTTTGAACTATGGCTAATGCAATAATAATGTTTGGCCACACTGCATTCATATTTTATAGTAGATGACCCGACACACAGGCAGACAAAGTAGGACATAGGATGTAATCAGATTGTATTTTCTTCAAAATAGTGATGTATAGCGATGTGTTTTACAAAGTGCTGCTATAATGTTTTTAATGTGTGACTGTACTGATTACCAATAAGGCAGCAAGGTTGAGTGGGTCAAGGATTCTTCATACTAATGATTATCTGTATATTAGCTGTTGGGATTTGGCATTTCACCAGAAGTGACAGTGATTGGATAGCCTTCACACTTAAACATGCGTCTGATGATCTCCTTTTTCTGAGACAGTGGTCATACTAATTTTAACACCTCATTATTATTAACAGTGTAGTTGAAAAAGCAGTGGCTATAGCATTTTTAACGGGTTTAAACCTCTGTGCTGTTTTACTGTCCAATCTGATTGAAAAGGGCGCTGGACAATGGACTTGTCTATGTATTAGAGAGGGAATAGAGACATCAACAGAAGGAAATGGCTCCCTCTTATGGAGTTTCTGCTCTGCATTATCTTCATGGAGGTTGCTTGGAAACACATGTGCTTCCATGTAGTGCACTGTAACTAGATATTTCCTTCCATGTATTTTAGGCATCACAATTAGTGTGTGTGTGCGCGTTTCAGTCTGGCCTTTTCAGATGCAGTGTTACCACTGTGAAGAGACACTGTTGGACAATGACTGTTCAGCTCCAAAGTTCATTGTCAACTGCACAGCAAACATCCAGAATGCCTGTCAGAAGGAGGTGATTGTGGATGAAAATGGTGAGCCTTGCTGAATTTATTCTAGTAGGTTAATAGTAAATAACTTTTTTTTTACAAGATCGAAAATGGGCACCCTTTGACATGTGTAATTTTTGGTCAAGGCTTTGTCTTCTCTCTCTCCCTAGGTGTGATTTACAGGAAGGCTTGTGCCTCTTTCTCCACCTGTCTGATTGTGTCAGCAGGGTATCAGTCTTTCTGTGTCCCGGGCCGGGTGGGCTCTGTCTGTATTAGCTGCTGTAACACCCCCCTCTGCAACGGACCCCGCCCCCCTAGGATCTCCCTGGCCCCCAGCCATCCTCCCACCAGCCCCACTACCCTCCTCATCATCACTGTTTCCATGGCAACACTGGACTGAAGGTTCTCAGGTGTGGAGGTGCCTGGCGTTGGAGTAAACACTGTCCTGAGAGATGACTGTGGACAGAGATTCTGCAATCTATCAAGGCAACAGAGCTGACCGACCCATACTGGTCCATTGACGGACGGGAGTGACAAATTCATGAGAAATGTAGGCAGTGAATGAGAATTGACCCAAAAGTTTATAAAAATAAAATGTTGCCTCCATAGTAAATTAAGTATTCGCATAGGGAGATTACATTTTAATATCATTATTGCAGGCTGCGCCAAATCAAAGAACTAGTGTTTGTATCCCAGAGATGACTGATGAGTGTATAGTACTGAATGTACCCTATGTTCACGGTTAGGATGACACACACTTGGTGTACAAAACATTAGGAACACTTTCCTTATTACAGCCTCAATTCGTCAGGGCATGGACTCAAGGTGTCGAAAGTGTTCCACATGGCTGCTGGCCCATGTTGATGCCAATGATTCTCACAGTTGTGTCAAGTTGGCTGGATGTCCTTTGGGTGGTGTACCATTCTTGATACACACAGGAAACTGTTGAGCGTGAAAAACCCAGCAGCTTGCATACCCTGTTCAAAGGCACTTAAATCATTTGTCTTGCCCATTCACCCTCTGAATGGCACACATACACAATCCATGTCTCAAGGCCTAAAAATCCTTTAACCTGTCTCCTCCCCTTCATCTACACTGATTGAAGTGGATTTAACAGGTGACATCAATAAGCATTCACCTGGTCAGTCTGTCATGGAAAGAGCAGGTGTTCCTAATGTTTTGTACACTGTCAGATAGAAGTGATCTAAGCCCTGTTAAAAATCCCCATAGGGATGTATGTGCTACTTTGCAACCAGTTATTAAAACATGAGCATAAGTCTCATTGACTTAATCAAACTTTATTTTAACAAATTACATTAATGTAGCAGAATTACAACAGTAATTCCTGTAAAAGCAAAACAAATTTCACAGTATAAGATATGCAGTTATTTCATTTCTTAAACAGTAAAATCCTCAAGTTGAGAAGCAACAGGTGATTAGTTTGGTAAACTTGTTATTGGCACTAAGAAAAGAAAGCCTTGAGCTGCATATCAAAGAGGATGTTTGACTGCCAGATTCTGTTCAATGTCATTCAACTAAGGTTAACCTAAGGAATACAACCCATATCAGAAAGGAAACAGTGAATTTAACTTCATCTTGATTCCCCCAACATCAAGGAAGAGGATGAAACATTTGTAATGGCTAATCCTTTATCCAAGGACATGGGTAGTTGAGGACCAGTTCTGACTGGTAACTGGATGCTATGCCATGTGATTCAATGAGTTAATGACTAGAATGGTTTGAATTTGGCAGAAATGCCATACCTTCTCAATTAATCCCATAACCCCTGTCACAAGAAATTACTTAATTAAAACTGTAAGTGCACCTTGTAAATAAATGTCACCCCTGCACCTTGGGCATACCATGAAGATTAGTGGGATTTCTTTCATTTCACCTCAATACATGAAACAGGTTCTAGTGATCACCTCTATTTCAAGCACTGAATCTTTGTTAGTAAGGGAAAGAGAACAAGCTTGACAAGAAATATATTACACTTGTCAATCCATAAACATCACTTTCTTGACACCATAGCGGACAACACCACCACCAGCAATTACCATTGACAAATATCATACAACTGCTATAGCAATCATTTGTGTTTTAATGAGTCCTGTCAGGTCTAGATATTTAACATTTAAGATGCAAAGCTTGGTCTGCTCTATCATTTGCATCTTATTAAAAAAACTAATATCCCCTAAATGGCACAACCTACAACATAAAAAGACTGGTTAGAGCAGCCTCACTTTGAGACAATCAATGCCTTAAATTAAACCAGTAAATTACTCTGATCAGTCAAGGGGAAATGTTAAACGCATGACTTCAGTAAAATGGGATTGTACTGTAATAGCAGTAGTAATATTTGTCATGTGCTAATAAATGATAAACCATGTAAATGACCACCTTACAAACTCATGTTCTTCATTACTCATCGCAACGCTGAAAGCCTGTGATGTCATAATTGAGACTAATAATGGTGTGGGGGGGTTAAGTGGCAGAATTCCCAAATGGACATTCACAGAATTAACAACCTCCCACAACTCCAAACGGATACTGCACTTTTATCAGTAGGTATATAAAAAGTGGCCTTTTAAAATTATTTGAGGCATTGATTTCCTACTTAATCAGATGGAAGAGCAAAGAACAAACAAATTGTCTCCTCAAATCGTTACCTGACAACGCAAAAATAACTATCTAAATAAGTCTGTTAGTTAACTTCACAAAACTACACCATCCCTTCAAAACGGGAGTTCTTTAAGAAAACACCAAAAAAAAACACGGGGACGTCTAGGACCTTCACATCTACTTTTAAATACATCAAACCTTACGCCAAATTCCAAATCCAACCAATCGATTCCTAAAAATTAAGACACTATATCAAAGTACAAAATCAAATATGGTCTAAATAATGATTTAGAATAATTAAGCAATTAATGTGAATGCAGCAGAAGCACTCCTGATGCAATTCCAGGTCACAGATATTTTATTTGCTTGCATTCCTCCACATTTACTTCTTCTCCTTCTTCTTGTTGTCCTGCTAAATAAAGAGAACAATACAGCTCTTTATAAAACAGACATCCATTTTCACTTCAGCTAATTGACATTAAACCATGCAAAGTACAACACTACAATATGCTGGTTAATCGTACACATTGTATTTAGAATGCTTTCTGGTCCTAGGTTCATGTTTTTATATGGTTCAAAACATAGCAATGTGTATGAGAGATAGTGGAAGTATCATATAGTCGGTATACTATATAAAAAGCAATACACTGTCAATATTGTACCTTCTCATTCATGGCCAGAATAACCATGAGCTTCCTGAAGATGGTCACAAAGTCCAAGAAGAGATCCACAGAATGCCTTCAATAGGGTGAAGAGAGAAGTGTTATCAAATATCTTCTAAAACTTTTGATGAGCCACAATACCAAGTGCATTGTATACCCTACTGTATGTTTTTCTGTGTTTGAGAAGGAAAGATTGCGTGGGCAATCTAAAGTGCGACCATATGCTCCTTAATATTCTGTTGTGCGACCTGGAATTTTAATTTGGGAGCACCAGTGAGCCTAGAAAAAAAACAAGCAGATAATAATAGTTGTAATGATTAGGCTTCGCTGTACTGTTGTTTCCGAGTGCCTTAGAGAAAAAAGCCAGCACAGCGTTATGGTTGCACCATTACTAGGCTACATCCAACGGATTGTTTCTAGCCCAAACATTTCAAGATTAATTAAATTAGCCCAAGTATAATCATTTACATTTTAGTCATTTAGCAGACGCTCTTATCTAGAGCGATTTACATGAGCAATTAGGGTTACGTGCCTTGCTTAAGGGCACAGACAGATTTTTCACCTAGTCGGCTCAGGGATTAGAACCAGCGACCTTTCGGTTACTGGCACAACGCTCTTACCCACTAAGCTACCTGCCACCCATATCATGAGACATAAACAGAATGCATCAGTGATTCGTATTTCCTGCAACTTTCTGAAGATGCAAAGCACAGGAATGTCCTGTCTGTGTGCGCGCTGTGCCGTTTGTGCGTATGTCTACCACTTTGTGTAGCCGTTAGCGATGCTAATGATAACTGCTTTCTGGTAGATGGAAAGGCTCTCTCAAAAACCTTTTCAATTAAATGTTAACTACAAAGTAGCCTATCCCTACCTGGCAGAAAGATATCATGCTTACTTGCATCAATCCATTGAGCATTTGTTTTGCATACTCTGCACACACACACGTGGGCTACAGAAACACTTTGAACCAAACAGTCTATTGCTATAGGTGCATGGTGTGCACTTGAATTAAAAGGTAACTACACTTAAAAATTAAAAATGTCTTATGTGGTCACCTGATGTGGTTTAAGCATTGTTGTGGATTTAGAAAAACAACAAAACTGGATGTTCTATTTAAAAAGTGATTTTGAAAGTGAAAACCTGAAAATAAATTGAAGATCTAAACCTGGAAACGGAATTTGGGCAAAACAAAACGGGAAATACATTTTATAGGGCCCCAACTATGTAGAAATCTAATATTCAACAAATAACTATTTTCAATGACGGGTATTTGTATCAACATTTTTGCTTTTTATCATTAACAAATGTATTTACAGGGTTACCTATAAGTTTCTATGACACAACATGTGCTTCAGAAGTAGGTCGAATTCATATGGGCCCAGTGTAGTTCAGTTGGTAGAGCATGGCGCTTGCAATGCCAGGGTTGTGGGTTCGATTCCCACGGGGGGCCAGTATGAAGAAAAAATTATATGTATGTCGCTCTGGATAAGAGCGTCTGCTAAATGACTAAAATGAAAATATAAGTTATAAGCTTTATCTCAATTTTTTTTTAAATGTATCCTATTTTCTGGTGCTCCTAAATGTTGTTGTGCTCCTAACTTTAAGCTGGGAGTACCAGTGGTACCAATGAAACATTTTAATTTAGAGCCACAGGCTGACAGACACACCCATACAAGTTTCGAAATTCCAGATTACAAAAAATTATGTTTCAACATCTAACCACTCACCCTCCTCACCAGGTCCAGAGAGAGTGTGTGTCCCTTACCAGATGTAGTCTTTGTCTCCCATCTCAGCCTTTTCAATGATGAGTTGAGTGTCAAACAGCACGAATCCACACATGATGGCCAGGCCAAGGTACACGTGAGCCTACACACACAGAGAGAAATGCTTGATTGGTGAAAATGACAACCAGCACACTAAGTCATAGCTAAGTCCATAAAGAGTAGTGTTGGACAGCACTGTGTAGCACTGTGTAGCAATAATAATGGATAAAAAAAAAACAGCAAACATGACAATATTGGGTTGTTTTCCTCTTTACCGTAAACAACATGACAGACCCCAGGAACATGTTGAGGAAAGAGACCAGGAGCAGGATGGACAGTCCGGACATCAGAGTACCTGAAAGACGGAGAGAAGAAAATGTTCGATAAATAAATGAACAGAATAGAAAGTTGGAAACTTCTTTATTAACAACTTGGGGTATGTGCATTTGGTAACATTGGTTTAGTATGACGTTTGTATTTAGTGAGCACAGTCTCCCTAAATCCAGAGTGGTAAGTTTCAGTTCCTTAATAAAAAGGACAACTCCAGCACACGTAATGAGCACACTTTTTTCTCCATGCACCTGGTAGCACTTCAAGGTGTGCGAGTTTACTTTCTATAGTTTCAGTTCCTTTACATTACACAATATCTGGTTAGCAGCACAGAACACTTTGGTATTTATTAGGATCCCCTTTAGCTGCTGCAAAAGCAGCAGCTACTCTTCCTCGGTGCCACATGAAACATGACATAATACATAGTACAGAACATTAGTCAAGGACTGAACTACATACATTTAAAAAACTTCACACATAGACCTTGATATTGTGTGTATGTACTGATATGTAGGCTAATACATAAGTGCAAATTACAATACAATATATATAAAATGGCTTTGTCTCTTCCCAGTCCGTTATTTTATCTGTTGTTTTTTTTAATCTGGTTTTATTGCTCGCTTGAGTTACCTGGTGTGGCAGAGAGTTCCGTGTAGTTATGGCTGTATTTAATACTGTGCGTTTCCCAGCCTCTGTTCTGGACCTGGGGACTGTGAAGAGACCTCTGGTTGCATGTCTTGTGTTGTACCAATGAGTGTCCAAACTGTGTGCCAACTGCTTGAACAGACAGTTCGGTACCTTCAACACATCAATACCTCGCACAAAGACCAATAGTGATGCATTCAATCTCTCCTTAACTTTGAGCCAGGAGAGATTGACATGCATGTTACTGACACTTGCCCTCTGTGTACACCTAAGTGCGATACGTGCTGCTTTGTTCTGGACCAACTGCAATTTACTGATGTCCCTCTTTGCCGCACATGACTACACAGATTGGCAGTAGTCCAGGTGCGACAAAACTAGGGCCTGTGGGACCTGTCTGGTCAACTGAAATGAAAGGAAGACAGACCTCTTCCCATTTTATCAACCATTGAGTCTATATGTTTATGTTTTGACCATGACAGCTTGCTATCTAGAGTTATACCCAGCAGTTTAGTCTCCTCAACTTGCTCAATCGCCACATTATTCAATAATATATCTAAATGAGGTTTAGCGTTGAGCGAGTGATTTGTCCCCAAAATTATGCTTTTAGTTTTTGAGATATTTAGCACCAGCCTATTGCTAGTTACCCATTCTAAAACTGACTGGAGCTCTATGTTAAGGGTGTCAGTTAATTATTTTACTGTGGCAGCCAACGTGTATACTGTTGAGTCATCAGCGTGCATAGACACAGGCTTTATTCAAGATCAGTGGAAAGTCATTAGTAAAAACAGAAAACAATAATGGCCCTAGCCGGCTGCCCTGCGGTACGCACACAACTGAAGTTGCATGAGAGAGGCTTCCATTAACGAAAACCCTCTGTTCTATTAGATAGGTAACTCTCAATCCATAATAAGGCAAATCCATAATACCTACGTTTTTTCAGCAATAGCTTATGATCAATGACATCAAAAGCTGCAGTGAAGTCTAACAGAACAGCTCTGCACTTCCCTATAAGCATGCTGAAAATCGGTTGTTCATTTGTTTTCTGTAAAATAACTAGTGAGGGAAAAAAGTATTTGATCCCCTGCTGATTTTGTACGTTTGCCCACTGACAAAGACATGATCAGTCTATCATTTTAATGGTAGGTTTATTTGAACAGTGAGAGACAGAATAACAACAACAAAATCCAGAAAAACGCATGTCAAAAATGTTATAAATTGATTTGCATTTTAAAATGAGGGAAATAAGTATCAGCAGGGGATCAAATACTTTTTTCCCTTACTGTATATTTGATAAAACATTTTTTTTCTCCAAATGTTTGCTAAGCACTTGTAATAGGCTGATTGGTCGGCTGTTTAAACCATTAAAGGGTGGGTGCTCTGCTATTCTTGTGTAGCGGAATGACCTTTGCCTCCCTCCATGTCTGAGGGCACACACAGTCTTATAGGCTTACATTTAAGATGTGGCAAACAGGAGTCACAATGTATTCCACCACCAACCTCAGCAATTTCCCATCCAGGTTGTCGGTACCAGGTGGTTTGTCCTTATTTATAGATTGCAACAACAACAAAAATGTCACCGCTTCCACACCCACTATGTGGAACTCAAAACTACAGTGCTCGTCTTTCATTACTTGGTACATTATGCATGAATATGAAGGTTCCGCACTTTACCTCCAAGGAAGAGGTAGCTCCTGCGCTGGGCATAGAGGGCACTCAGCGTGAAGCACAGAAAGATTATGGAGGTCCCCAGGAAGGCTGTCACAATGATGCTGGTTGGAGGGGGAAAGCAGAGAGATGTGAGAAAAGACTCATTCAGTCACCTCAGGAGAAACCCCTCATTCAAAAGGAACTAGCTACTATACATATTATTACTGTCATCTTACCTTGGGTTAATAGAGATGACATAATCCATGGCTGGGCCCAAACCAACACCTGAAATGAAGAGGGAAAGGAAAACATAAAACATCAGCTCATGACTACTTCAATAACTAAAAATACATAGGCTGCGTTCCGATTCTCTACCCTTCTTTAGAAGTGTGCAATCGTACCCTCCCCCTCATGGGAATATGGAGGAAACCATAGAATTAGAAATTAGAATAGTAGAATGGACATGAACCTTTTTATGATGGGATAAAGGTCAGCCATTGTGATAAGAAAGTGTAAAATAATGAGTTTGAAGAATGTATATGCATTTTATGTTTGTTCACTAGCTAGCCATCCACTTTTAGAGGAATAATTTCATAAATCTTTCAAATTAACTACCAATATGCAAACATTCCATTCAAACAATGCAGTCAATCCACAGCCATACATTGGCTGAAATCAGTTGATAATAGGACTTAAACAAGTTGTAAATGCAACAAGTACTGATATTGTATCATATAATAGCACTCACAGCTTTCCAAGAAAAAAAAAAAAAATGGAGACATTTGTCTGTTTAAATATTTGAGGATATTTATACAGAATTGTTCTAAAACCTGTATAAACTGTATTTATAATAATATGACAATATTTTAGTTTGACAATTCTATTACACATTTTCTGATATCACATGCCTTACTTTAAATTTTCCTGCTTAAGTCAAATCAAGATTATGCCTCTGACTGATGGGAATCACGTGACATGCAGAAAGATGGCTGCTTATCTTTCTCGCTCCATTCCTTGGATCCCCATTGTTCTACATTTGGCCTGTGAGCACTTATTTTTCGGAACCATTTCAGTTGATTTACACCAGCACACCACCGCAAGCAGCCTGTACCAGGCAGGATGGGTAAATGTACTTACCACACAGACTTCAGGATCTAGTAAATTCTGCTGTACCATAAAAATCTACCAAGTTACGGTCTTGGAACACTAATTTCCTTCTTACTCACATGGCGCTTAGTAGAAAAGTAATCTAACAATACAGAAGTGGCATGCTCAGTCACCAATTTTCCACAATCATTCCCTTCTTTCTGGGGGTATCCCCTTTTCATTCACTCAATGGGAGGATAGGGAGTGCATGTTTTGGATGATCTATTTAGAGATTAAGGTTTGCAAGTCTTGAATGATCTTAGGGCTATATTTCAATTACCTGGTACTTTCTTTTATCTACGTTAAAGATCACCAATGCGGGCGTATGGTGTCCCTCGGGACTCATCCCTCCCACAACATAAACTACATAGAATATTAGATAGACATGGTAACTCAGAGTTTGGTTACTGATCTGTATACTGTTATGTTAGTTGCAGCTTACAAAAATCAGTACCAGTTAAGAATCAATGGATAAGAAAACCATCTACTGTTGATATTTGTTGGGATCCTGTATGGGAGAACTTAGCGGGTTCTTCTAAGAATCCCAATCATCAGCTGACATACTTAATTTCACCTTACACCTAGAAATCATAATCTCTCCTCTGTGTGACCCATGTAACCAAGATACCTTTATGCATGTGTACTGGGAGTTCTCGGGTGTGAAGATATTTTGGAAAGAGGTATCCTCCGTCTTATCTGACGTACTTGATATCACCATACCTTGATCCACCAAACTGTTATTACTTAATGATAATTCACCACTAATGTCATTACAGTAAAGACGTATAACGTTGTCAGGTTTGACAGCAACAATTGACAGCTAGTTATCAAAAGAACTACTGTAGTGAGTTTATTTCCCAACCGATTGCCATTATTTTCTTTACTTGTTACTCATGTGCAAAAGTGTACCCTTCTGATTTTATCACAATTGCTTGATTTTGTATTTAATTTCATGGAGTTCAGGTTGGGTGGGTTGGGGTAGTCGCCAGGAGGGGTTGGAGGGTGGGTTGATGCATCACGGGTGGGCGATATACACGGAGTGTACAAAACATGACCGACTGACCAGGTGAAAGCTATAATCCCTTATTGATGTAACTTGATGAAGGGGAGGAGACAGGTTATAGAAAGATTTTGAAGCCTTGAAACATGGATTGTGTATGTGTGCCATTCAGAGGGTGAATGGGCAAGACAAAATATTTAAGTGCCAGGCGCACCGGTTTGTGTCAAGAACTGCAACGCTGCTGTGTTATTCACACCACAGTTTCCCGTGTGTATCAAGAATGGTGCACCACCCAAAGGACATCCAGCCAACTTGACAACTGTGGGAAGCATTGGAGTCAACATGGGGCCAGCATCCCTGTGGAACGCTTTCGATACCTTGTAGAATCCATGCCCCAACGAATTGAGGCTGTTGAGAGGGAAAAAGGGGGGTGCAACTCAATATTAGGAAGGCGTCTTTAATGTTTTCTACACTCAGTGTATGGATGTATAGGCTATGTGGTCTATTCTAATTGTATTTACCTACTGCATAACCATTCATGCTGCTTTTTGTTATTGTCTGTGTTCCTTTAAAAATAAATAAAAAGGTTGATAACAAAAAAGGGTTATGCCTCGACTGCCATTCATTCCAATTAGACTGGTTTGGATTTCTCCATGACCAATATAGATGCGGTAAAGGAGTCAATGGAACACAGATGTTCCATTGACCAGATTGGCCCACATTCAACAAATCTGATCTAACAAAGTGGATATTCATCATCCGTCAAGGTTTATGTATTGTAACAGGCCCACAATGTGGTTGCTAAAGTCCGATTTGGATATAAACTCAGCAAAAAAAGAAACGTCCCCTTTTCAGGACCCTGTCTTTCAAAGAATTCGTAAAAATCCAAATAACTTCACAGATCTTCATTGTAAAGGGTTTAAACACCGTTTCCCATGCTTGCTCAATGAACCATAAACAATTAATGAACATGCACCTGTGGAACGGTCGTTAAGACACAAATAGCTTACAGACGGTAGGCAATTAAGGTCACAGTTATGAAAACTTAGGACACTAAAGAGGCCTTTCTACTGACTCTGAAAAACACCAAAAGAAAGATGCCCAGGGTCCCTGCTCATCTGCGTGAACGTGCCTTAGGCATGCTGCAAGGAGGCATGAGGACTGCAGATGTGGCCAGGGCAATAAATTGCAATGTCCGTACTGTGAGACGCCTAAGACAGCGCTACAGGGAGACAGGATGGACAGCTGATCGTCCTCGCAGTGGCAGACCACGTGTAAAAACACCTGCACAGGATCGGTACATCCGAACATCACACCTGGGGGACAGGTACAGGATGGCAACAACAACTGCCCGAGTTACACCATGAACGCACAATCCCTCCATCAGTGCTCAGACTGTCCGCAATAGGCTGAGAGAGGCTGGACTGAGGGCTTGTAGACCTGTTGTAAGGCAGGTCCTCACCAGACATCACCTGCAACAACGTCGACTATGGGCACAAACCCACCGTCGCTGGACCAGACAGGACTGGCAAAAAGTGCTCTTCACTGACGAGTCGCGGTTTTGTCTCACTAGGGGTGATGGTCGGATTCTCGTTTATCGTCAAAGGAATGAGCGTTACACCGAGGCCTGTACTCTGGAGCGGGATCGATTTGGAGGTGGAGGGTCCGTCATGGTCTGGGGCTGTGTGTCACAGCATCATCGGACTGAGCTTGTCATTGCAGGCAATCTCAACGCTGTGCGTTACAGGGAAGACATCCTCCTCCCTCATGTGGTACCCTTCCTGCAGGCTCATCCTGACATGACCCTCCAGCATGACAATGCCACCAGCCATACTGCTCATTCTGTGCATGATTTCCTGCAAGACAGGAATGTCAGTGTTCCGCCATGGCCAGCGAAGAGCCCGGATCTCCATCCCATTGAGCACGTCTGGGACCTGTTGGATCGGAGGGTGAGGGCTAGGGCCATTCCCCCCCAGAAATTTCCAGGAACTTGCAGGTGCCTTGGTGGAAGAGTGGGGTAACATCTCACAGCAAGAACTGGCAAATCTAATGCAGTCCATGAGGAGGAGATGCACTGCAGTACTTAATGCAGCTGGTGGCCATACCAGATACTGACTGTTACTTTTGACACCCCCTTTGTTCAGGGACACATTATTCAATTTCTGTTAGTCACGTCTGTGGAACTTGTTCAGTTTATGTCTCAGTTGTTGAATCTTATGTTCATACAAATATTTACACATGTTAAGTTTGCTGAAAATAAACGCAGTTGACAGTGAGAGGACGTTTCTTTTTTTGCTGAGTTTATTTAGCTGTTTTCGCTGCAAACCATGTAGAAGTTGTCCCTTTTCAGGTTTATAAGAAGCGACTGCTAAATGCTAACTCCCGTTCGTATAAGCTGGTAATCATAGCTAGCATACAGAAATCTATTTTTCTGACAGAGCTATGGAGCAGATGAGGTTACCTGTGAAGAAGGCAAAACCGGAGAGGATGGCCAGTCTCTTCTTCTCAGTCTGAGGGCTGTGGGGAGTCATAGCCAGCCAGGCCATCATGGCCAGGGAGCCCAGCATGGTCAACAGCCCACCCTAAATGGACACAAAACACACAGCAATAGTTATTATAAATATGTAATAACATCAATGGTGATCGCCATTCACCAGTTAATGAAAAAACATCAATGCGTTACCACATACAATCAATCGTATGTTATATGGCCATCTTTTGTGAAATCTACCCCCCACTCTCCACACACTTAAGTTTTGTTAAAGGCCTAATGCAGTCAGAAACGTGGTCTTCCTGTGTTATACACTCAGACAGTTTTAGGTACACCACCCCATTCATGAAAATGAATCGCTCCTACAGACAGCGAGTCACGTGGCCGTGGCTTGTTATATGAAGCAGGCAGACATCGAGGCATTCAGTTACTGTTCAGTTGTAAGTTAGAATGGGCAAAACGAGTCACCTAAGCGACTTTGAGCATGGTATGATCGTCGGTGTCAGGCACGCCAGATCCAGTATCTCAGAAACAGTGGCCCTCCTGGGATTTTCACGCACGAGTGTCTAGGGTTTACAGAGAATGGTGCGACAAATAAAAAAACATCCAGTCAGCGGCAGTCCTGTTGGCGAAAACAGCTCGTTGATGAGAGGGGTCGAAGGAAAATGGCAAGAATCGTGCAAGCTAACAGGCAGCCCACGAACAGACAAATAATGGCGAAGTAGAACAGTGGTGTGAAGAACGTCATCTCGGAAAGCACAGTTCGTCGATCCTTGTCACAGATTAGCTATTGCAGCAGACAACCACCCAGAGTTCCACTCCTATCAGCTAAAAACAAGAAGAAGCGGCTTCAGTGGGCACACGATCACCACTGGACAATTGAGGAAAGGAAAAAACGTTGCCTGGTCCAACGCATCCCAGTTCCTGTTGAGTCAGGATTTGGCATAAGCAGCATGAGTCCATGAACCCATCCTGCCTCGTGAAACGGTATAAGCTGGTGGCGGTGGTTTAGGGAATGTTTTCCTGGCACGTTAGGTCCCTTGATACCAACTGAGCAATGATTGAACGCCACACGTAGCTGAACATTGTTGCTGACCAAACCCAATAGAGCATGTTTGGGATGAGATGGAATCGGCTGTTCGCAGCATGAATGTACCGCCGTCCAATCTGCAGCAACTGCATGATGTCATCGCGCCAGCATGGACAAACATCCCTGTGGAACGTTTCCGACACCTTGTAAAATCCATGGGGTGTGTCTTAACAGCTGGTGGGCAATCTCTAATGATTTGTTCTTTAAAAGTAATTTCCTCTCAATCTTAAATAGACATGCCCCATTCAAAAAATACAGAACTAAGAACAGATATAGCCCCTGGTTCTCCTCAGACTTGACTGCCCTTGACCAGCACAAAAACATCCTGTGGCGTACTGCATTAGCATCAAATAGCCCCCGCGATATGCAACTTTTCAGGGAAGTTAGGAACCAATATACACAAGCAGTTAGGAAAGCAAAGGCTAACTTTTTCAAACAGAAATTTGCATCCTGTAGCACTAACTCCAAAAAGTTTTGGGACACTGTAAAGTCCATGGAAAATAAGAGCACTTCCTCCCAGCTGCCCACTGCACTGAGGCTAGGAAACACTATCACCACCGATAAATCTACAATAATCGAGAATTTCAACAAGCATTTTGCTACGGCTGGCCATGCTTTCCACCTGGCTACCACTACCCCGGCCACCAGCTCTGCAACTTGCCCATGCCCCCCCCCGCTTCTCCTTCACACAAATCCAGACAGCTGATGTTCTAAAAGAGCTGCAAAATCTGGACCCCTACAAATCATCTGGGCTAGACAATCTGGACCCTTTCTTTCTAAAACTAGCCGCCGAAATTGTCGCAACCCCTATTACTAGCCTGTTCAACCTCTCTTTCGTAACGTCTGAGATCCCCAGAGATTGGAAAGCTGCCGCGGTCATCCCCCTCTTCAAAGGGGGTGACACTCTAGATCCAAACTGTTACAGACCCATATCCATCCTGCCCTGTCTTTCAAAAGTTTTTGAAAGCCAAGTCAACAAACAGATCACCGACCATTTCGAATCCCACCGTACCTTCTCCGCTATGCAATCCGGTTTCCGAGCTGGTCATGGGTGCACTTCAGCCACGCTCAAGGTCCTAAACGATATTATAACCGCGATCGATAATAGACAGTACTGTGCAGCCGTTTTCATTGACCTGGCCAAGGCTTTCGACTCTGTCAACCACTGCATTCTTATTGGCAGACTAAATAGCCTTGGTTTCTCAAATGACTGCCTCGCCTGGTTCACCAACTACTTCTCAGATCGAGTTCAATGTGTCAAATCGGAGGGCCTGTTGTCTGGACCTATGGCAGTCTCTATGGGGGTGCCACAGGGTTCAATTCTTGGGCCGACTCTTTTCTCTGTGTATATCAATGACGTCGCTCTTGCTGCTGGTGACTCTCAGATCCACCTCTACGCAGACGACACCATTTTGTATACATCTGGCCCTTCATTGGACACTGTGTTAACAAACCCCCAAATGAGCTTCAATTCCATACAACAATCCTTCAGTAGCCTCCAACTGCTCTTAAACACTAGTAAAACTAAATGCATGCTCTTCAACCGAACGCTGCTTGCACCCGCCCACCCGACTAGAATCACTACACTCGACGGGTCTGACCTAGAGTATGTGGACAACTACAAATATCTAGGTGTCTGGTTAGACTGTAAACTCTCCTTCCAGACTCACATTAAGAATCTCCAATCCAAAGTTAAATCTAGAATCGGTTTCCTATTTCGCAACAAAGCCTCCTTCACTCATGCTGCCAAACATGCCCTCGTAAAACTGACTATCCTACCGATCCTTGACTTCGGCGATGTCATTTACAAAATAGCCTCCAACACTCTACTCAGCAAATTGGATGTAGTCTATCACAGTGCCATCCGTTTTGTCTCCAAAGCCCCATATAATACCCACCACTGTGACCTGTACGCTCTTGTTGGCTGGTCCTCACTACATATTCGTCGCCAAACCCACTGGCTCCAGGCCATCTATAAATCACTGCTAGGCAAATCCCCACCTTATCTTAGCTCATTGGTCACCATAGCAACACCCACCCGTAGTCTGCGCTCCAGCGGGTATATCTCACTGGTCACCCCCAAAGCCAACACCTCCTTTGGCCGCAATTCCTTCCAGTTCTCTGCTGCCAATGACTGGAACAAATTGCAAAAATCTCTGAAGCTGGAGACTCTTATCTCCCTCACTAACTTTAAGCATCAGTTGTCAGAGCACCTTACCGATCACTGCACCTGTACACAGCCCATCTGAAATTAGCCCGCCCAACTACCTCATCCCTATATTGTTATTTATTTTGCTCATTTGTACCCCAGTATCTCTATTTGCACATCATCTCTTGCACATCTATCATTCCAGTGTTAATACTAATTGTAATTATTTTGCACTATAGCCTATTTTATTGCCTTACCTCCATAACTTGCTAAATTTGCACACACTGTATATATATGTATTTCTGTTGTATTTTTTGACTTTGTTTTGTTTTACCCCATATGTAACTTGTGTTGTTGTTTTTAATCGCACTGCTTTGCTTTATCTTGGCCAGGTCGCAGTTGTAAATGAGAACTTGTTCTCAACTGGTTTACCTGATTAAATAAAGGTGAAATAAATAAATAAAATAAAAATTAAAAAAGGAAGTCAAAAGTTTTTGCTCGCCTGAGTTAGAATACCTCATGATAAGCTGCAGACCATAATATTTACCAAGAGAGTTTATCGATATTTATCGTAGCTATCTATTTACCAACACAAAACAGATTGTGGCACTAAGACCGCAGTCAATGAGCTGTATTGGGCCATAAGCAAACAAGACAAATGCACATTCAGAGGTGGCGTTTCTCAAACAGGAAGTACCTGTGACGCGCTCAATACGGAAGTGGTCCAGTGAAGCGGATGCTAAGCTACAGGACTGTTTCGCTAGAACAGACTGTATTATGTTCCGGGATTCATCCAATAACATTGAAGAGTTGACCACATCAGTCACCGAGTTCAGTAATAAGTGCATCGACGACGTCGTCCCCACAGTGACCATATCCCAACCAGAAGCCATGGAGTACAGGCAACATCTGCACTGAGCTAAAGGCTCGAGCTGCCGCTTTCAAGGAGCGGGACACTAATCCGGACGCTTATAAGAAATCCCGCTATGACCGTCGACGAGCCATCAAGCAGGCAAAGCTTCAATACAGGACTAAGATCGAATCCTAGTACGCCGGCTCTGACTCTCGACAGATGTGGCAGGGCTTGCAAACTATCACTGATTACAAAGGGAAACTGCCCAGCGATGCGAGCCTACCTGACCAGCGAAATGTCTTCCATGCTCGCTTCCAGGCAAGCAACACGAGCACCATCTGTTCCAGATGACTGTGTGAACTTGTTCTCCCTAGCCGATGTGAGTAAGACCTTTAAACAGGTTAAAATTTGCAAGGCCGCGGGGTCAGACGGAACACCAGGACGTGTATAGTCCCCATTCCCAAGAACGCCAAGGTAACCTGCCTAAATGACTATCACCCCGTAGCACTCACATCTATAGCCATGAAATGCTTTGAGGCTGGTCACGGCTCACATCAACACCATCATCCCAGACACCCTGGAGCCATTCCAATTCGCGTACTGCCCCAACAGATGACGCCATCTCTATTGCACTCCACACTGCCCTCACCCACCTGAACAAAAGGAATACCGCTGTAAGAATGCTGTTCATTGACTACAGCTCAGCATTCAACACCATAGTCCTCTCCAAGCTCATCACCAAGCTCAGGAATCTGTGACTGAACTAGGGCTGACCCCATTTAGTCGACAGGCTGTTAGTCAAGCGAGATTTTTTAGTCGAGCAGTTGCAAATTATTATTTATGTCATGGCACACGAGACACCGGTCTGATTCACGCCTGTCTCAGTAGACTAATCCATTGGAGGCAGCGGGGATGGCACAGTCATCACTCTAAGACAGGCATCGGCATTGTAAGGCATGTGTGCCACGAGGGTATTTTCCTCAGCACGCCAAGCAATTTAATTAAATGGATAAAATAAGTGAAATTGCATTGTTTATCTTGGGCCTACAGTATGTGTGAAGATAATGTGTCTTGGGTATACATTTTAAATGTTGTGTCAAGAAGGGGAGTGTGGCTTAGATTCTCTCCAGAATGTGCTCCCCCCAATTCATGCAAATTTTTTCATCACTTCATTGTGTAAATTGTTTGCCTCTGTTAGTGTATCAATTCACCATTTCATATATCAACAGTAGTACATTTAACGTTAATTCCCATAATTTCTAATCTACAATGTTTGTTTGGTGATGGTAATTTATGTTAATGCATTCAATAGGTTATTATTACAGTTGTTTACCATTCTCATTGTCGGAGTGGACAAGCTGTTTGTAGAGCTCACAACCTATTCTACACTTGTGATAAACAAGTTTTATCACAAGTGTTTCAATTTATTCATTGTATTTTGTTTGGAACGCTCCTTTCAAGGTTGTGTAAGGACACGCACCCGATTACACATAGAAAGGCCTAGGCTACCTGGCCGGCGCGCAAATGTATAAATGAGCAGATTTGGGGATGTCTGACAGCATTTCTGATTGTCTTAACTCACCACCACTAAAAGAGCTGTGGAGCTTCAAAGTATTTCTCTTCACCTCAAACAGCAAGTTTTTACATCCATTGAGAATGGCAATAGTTCCTAATGTTGGCTATTTGAGAAATCGACCCAGCGCTCTCCCTTTTGATAACCACTGAGCCTCGTTGTGAAAGGGAAAAATGTAATGCTCTGATGCAGTGGAAACATCATGAAAGACCTGATTACTTATTGTCCCTTGCGCAAATACAGCTCTACTCACTGAGGGTCCAGAATTGTTGATACAATTTTGCAAGTTTGCTAGCGGGAGCTGCAGGCCATACCCAGTTGATACAATGTTTCAAGTTCGTTGCAGAAAGGCGGAGTAGAGAGATTAATGCGATTGAAGAACAAACCTTTATAGGATACTTATAGTCAGGATATTTTCTACCTGCAATGTTCTTAATTGTTGGCTTTATGTAGCCTATTTGTACCTAGTTGGCAATAGAACAAATTATGTTATTTTAATAGAAATTAAAGTGTTCCACGAAATTTGCATATGAAAATCATAAGTGGGACGCAGATTGGTAGAAATGGTAAGACAAATTGTAAATTGCCTATTACCGGCAACTTCGGGAGCGTAACGGCAGAATCGGCGAAGGACAGCAGGAGGAGGAGGATCGGGAACAGGTTCTGGTCATCTTGACCTGGCTCCCTCGAGTCATTTGTGTGTTTTAATTATTTCATCAAACAGTGCACTTAAAGCATCAGACAAGCTCAATGCATATACACTGCTCAGAAAAATAGAGGAAACACTTAAACAACACAATGTAACTCCAAGTCAATCACACTTTCGTGAAATCAAACTGTCCACTTAGGAAGCAACACTGATTGACAATAAATTTCACATGCTGTTGTGCAAATGGAATAGACAACAGGTGGAAATTATAGGCAATTATCAAGACACCCCCAATAAAGGACTGGTTTTGCAGGTGGTGACCACAGACCACTTCTCAGTTCCTATGCTTCCTGGCTGATGTTTTGGTCACTTTAGAATGCTGGCGGTGCTTTCACTCTAGTGGTAGCATGAGACGGAGTCTACAACCCACACAAGTGGCTCAGGTAGTGCAGCTCATCCAGGATGACACATCAATGCGAGCTGTGGCAAGAAGGTTTGCTGTGTCTGTCAGCGTAGTGTCCAGAGCATGGAGGCGCTACCAGGAGACAGGCCAGTACATCAGGAGACGTGGAGGAGGCCGTAGGAGGGCAACAACCCAGCAGCAGGACCGCTACCTCCGCCTTTGTGCAAGGAGGATCACTGCCAGAGCCGTGCAAAATGACCTCCAGCAGGCCACAAATGTGCATGTGTCTGCTCAAATGGTCAGAAACAGACTCCATGAAGGTGGTATGAGGGCCTGACGTCCACAGGTGGGGGTTGTGCTTACAGCCCAACACCGTGCAGGACGTTTGGCATTTGCCAGAGAACACCAAGATTGGCAAATTCGCCACTGGCGCCCTGTGCTCTTCACAGATGAAAGCAGGTTCACACTGAGCACATGTGACAGACGTGACAGAGTCTGGAGACGCCGTGGAGAACGTTCTGCTGCCTGCAACATCCTCCAGCATGACCGGTTTGGCGGTGGGTCAGTCATGGTGTGGGGTGGCATTTCTTTGGGGGGCCGCACAGCCCTCCATGTGCTCGCCAGAGGTAGCCTGACTGCCATTAGGTACCGAGATGAGATCCTCAGACCCCTTGTGAGACCATATGCTGGTGCGGTTGGCCCTGGGTTCCTCCTAATGCAAGACAATGCTAGACCTCATGTGGCTGGAGTGTGTCAGCAGTTCCTGCAAGAGGAAGGCATTGATGCTATGGACTGGCCCGCCCGTTCCCCAGACCTGAATCCAATTGAGCACATCTGGGACATCATGTCTCGCTCCATCCACCAACACCACGTTGCACCAGACTGTCCAGGAGTTGGCGGATGCTTTAGTCCAGGTCTGGGAGGAGATCCCTCAGGAGACCATCCGCCACCTCATCAGGAGCATGCCCAGGCGTTGTAGGGAGGTCATACAGGCACGTGGAGGCCACACACACAAGACTGAGCCTCATTTTGACTTGTTTTAAGGACATTACATCAAAGTTGGATCAGCCTGTAGTGTGGTTTTCCACTTTAATTTTGAGGGTGACTCCAAATCCAGACCTCCATGGGTTGATACATTTGATTTCCATTGTAATTTTTGTGTGATTTTGTTGTCAGCACATTCAACTATGTAAAGAAAAAAGTATTTAATAAGATTATTTCATTCATTCAGATCTAGGATGTGTTATTTTAGTGTTCCTTTATTTTTTTGAGCAGTATAGTTGATTTTATTAAAACACATAGGGTGTGTCTATATAGAAAAATACACGTTTGAAAATGTTTACCAATTAATTGGTCAAAAGAACAGATGGCGCTCAGTCAACCAAGGTTTTTTTTTGTTTTGTCGGGGACAACCCTGGACTGAACACCTCCCTCTGCAACTGGATCCTGGACTTCCTGACAGGCAGCCACTAGACAGTGAGGGTAGGCAACAACACATCCGCCACACTGACCATCAACATGGGGGCCCCTCAGGGGTGTGTGCTAACGCCGCGTTCAAAACAACTGGGAACTCTATATAATCGATTTGAACGGTCATCCAACTCGGAATTCCAACTCGGGAACTCTGGCCTCTTTCTAGAGCTCCGACTTTCCGACCTAAAGATCACTGACGTCATGATTTTACTTCGTATTTTTCAGAGTTTCCAGTTGTTTTGAGCGTGGCATTAGCCCCCTCCTGTACTTCCTGTTCACCCATGACTGCGTGGCTATGCATGGCTCCAATGCCATCATTAAGTTTGCTGACGACACAATGGTTTGTAGGACTGATCACGAGGCTGCCTATAGGGAGGAGGCCGGAGACCGGAGACCTGGCAGTGTGGTGCCAGGACAACAACCTCTCCCTCAACATCAGCAAGACAAAAGGAGCTGATCGTGGACGACCGGAAACGGAGGGGTGAGCACTCCCCCATCTACATCAATGGGGCTGTAGTGGAGCGGGTCAAGAGCTTCATGTTCCTCTGTGTCCACATCAACAAGGAATTAACATGGTCCACAAACCCCCACACAGTTGTGAAGATGGCACGATAGTGCCTCTTCCCCCTCAGGGGGCTGAAAATATTTGGCATGGGCCCTCAGATCCTCAAAAAGTTATACAGCTACACCATTGAGAGCATCTTGACTGGCTGCATAATCGCTTTGTACTGAAACTACAAGGCATCCGACCGCAAGGCGCTACAGAGGGTGGTGAGTAGAGGTCTTCACGGATCCACCTGTACCCGAACACCCGAGACCCGATCCAGGACCCAAGCGGGATCCAGAATTCTAAATAATATCACGGGTCTGGGTCGGATCTGATTGTCACGGTCTTGAGTATGTGTAATTTTAACTGACTTTGGCCGGTAGGACTCGTACAGATCCGAATGCGACTGCTGCAGTAGAGAGAAATTGTATTATTTATGCTGCTGCCCTTGCTTTTCACGAGTGGAGCGTTGCACATGTAGCGTGCTGTTGGCCAATCATAAGTCATCAAAGCAGCAATAGGCTACAGTCATAGAGCCTCACTCCGAGTGTGGCAAAAGTTTTTGGGACCTGTGAAGACCTCTAATGTTGAGTACAGCCCAGTACACCACTGGGGCCTTGCTCCCTGCCATCCAGGACCTCTATACCAGGCAGTGTCAGAAGAAGGCCCCAAAAATGTGTGAAAGACCATGTCTGGAACCAACAGGACCCTGAACAGACAGTTTCCACCCCAAAAGGCTAAAAGAGAACATTCCTTATGGACAATTCCAAATAGTCTGCAGAATTTGCGATCAGGAAACAGACGTGTCCAATCTGCTGAATTGGAGAATCGCTTCTTGAGCCGGGGTTACAGTAGTCAGGTTTTGAAAGATGCAGGGACAAGGACGTCTTGACAGAGGACTTTTTGCAGAGGGGAGCTCCTCGTGATGCACCAGAGTGTACTTTGTTACAAAATATAGCACTGAAGCAGAGAACTTTAAAATAATTGGGGAATCATCCAAAGTCATACACTACTACGCAAAGTCTTCCCAGAGCCACCAGTCATAAGCTTTAAGAGAGGTCTTACCCTAAATAACAAACTAGTCCACAGCTACCTTCGCAGCAGGTAGTCTAGTGGTTAAGAGTGTTGGGCCAGTAACCGAAAAGTTGGCTGGTTCGAATCCGGAGCAGACAACGTGAAAAATCTGTCGATGCACCCTTGAGCAAGGCACTTAACCCTAATTACTCCTGTAAGTCACTCTGGATAAGAGCGTCTCCTAAATTACTCAAATGTAAAATGGTGACTCTCAAAAGACAAAATACTGCACAGAAAAAGTATTTTGCTGATACAGCTTCTAACACGGAGTATCAAGTCAAGCATTTCATTATCTGTAAAGCCACTCATGTCATCTACAGATTGGAATGTCCACAGTGCAAGGTATTCTACATTGGACGGACAAAGAGACACCTTTAAGACCGCTTAGTGGGACACAAGTACGCCACACAGGTAGGCAACAAAGACTGCCCCATAGATTGGAAATGATGCAGACAATTACATTGATGGAAGCTACAATCTATTTGCAATATTAAAGCTGATCTACACCCAATTTTTTTTATTATAATAATAAAATAAAAGACTACCCCATGGCAAGGGAATACAAGTCCTTACACCATGGCAACCCTGCCTCCATACAAGCTAAGGGTATTGATCATGTTCAGTCCTAAATTAGATGAGGGGACCGCCTTCAACAGCTAACCCAAAGGGAATGTTGGGGGATTTACAAACTACAGGCCACTAAGTACCCTGGTTTAAAGGAAGATATGGATTTTTCACCTTTCCTGTAGGGTCTTAGCGGTCCCTTTACTGTCATCTAGTGGACATATTGCCCTATGCCATGTTTGGACTGCGTTGATCCATGTTTGCCGTCATCTAGCGTACTATAAAATGTATTGCTCTCCTATTCTCACAATTTCCCACTCCTATTCAAGGCTAGAACTACTTTGTTTTTCTAGTGGTTCTAATACTTCTGACCTTGATGTGCATTTTGATAGCATATATATTTCAATGTTGAATGTATAGTGTTGTTTACTAGGTGTTGTCCAATTAATTTGGAATATAGGCTGTTCTGTGACCACTCCCTCTTCAATTAGGGTTGATTGGAAAATGGTTTGTTCAAAAGAAGACATTGTATCATTGTACTCCCCGATGAAGGCCATGCAGCTGAAACGCATCAGAGTTTTAAAATCTTTGTTCCATTAAACATGCCATACAAATAAAGGTATTTTAATGAATTATATGAAGAGTGCCTTGGTTCTCTTTTCTTTTTGATAGCTTCTACCCCAAGCCATAAGACTGCTAACCAAGACTGCTAAATAGCTAATTAAAATGGTTACCTGCTGCTGCTACTGTCTATGATCTATCCTGTTGCCTAGTCACTTTGGCCCTACCTATACGTACATAGCTACCTCAATAACCTCATACCCCTGCACATCGACTCGGTACTGGTACTCCCTGTATATAGCCATGTGTCACTATCTTTTTTTCTTTAACTCTACATTGTTGAAAAAGGACCAGTAAGTAAGCGTTTCACAGTTAGTCTACACCTGTTGTTTATGAAGCATGTGACAAATCAAATTTGATTTGAACCATTTGTGTTTCTTTTTTACACTTTTAAATTGAAAATCCCAGTAAGGTACTTAATTGTTATCCAGAAATGATTTGATATTGAGATTTTTTTTAAATGCTGCATTGGCCCTTTAATAGTACAGCACACTAATAAAGTGCTTTAGTTTGGTTGCACTTGTTCCCACTGCTGCCTCTACCACCACCTCTGTTTACCTGGAAGAGCCTGGTGACGACGTGGACGTAGGCTCCAGCTGCAGCCACAAACATGCACAGGGCCAGGCTGGAGTAGACATTCTTCAGGTGCAGCTGAGTGGAGTGGGAGCTGTATTGTATATGGAATAGATATATATTTTTGTTCTTCATTAAGTTGCAAGACAACAAGAGTAAACTATATTGACACACTCTTCAAAATACAACACCCACAAAGCCTAACATCCACAGATTAATTTATGTATCACTACCCCACCCCACCCAGAATTAGCTAGGCTTGTAGCCTGAGTGGAGCGGGTGCTGAGATAGAGAGGAGAGTTTTTATTGTACGAGGAACAGGTTTAGCTCTACAGAAAATACACTAACAAAAAATGTCCACCTCATCAGTTAGGCCTATCTAGTCATATTCTACTTTGGTAACACATCTCTGTCTGTAGCACTAGCAAAACCAGTTTGTGACCAGTACAGACTGCTTCCGTTGAATGAATGACTCATGATGATGACACAGTCATGGTGACACAGTCTCCTTACGGTTGTCAGACATTGTGTGGAAATAGTAAACCAAGATACTTACATTTGAGAAAATTTAAAAAGGGAATCAAAATTTATACTTCGATCGAACACGTTCATCTTGTCTGGATTTGGTTGGACCCTGTCCCAGGAGTAAAATGTCCTGAAACAAAACAGATATGAGATGGACATTAGACATTGCTGTTGATTAGTACAGTAACGGCATGAAATAAACACAGCCTTCTTAATTTAGAAACTTGAACTAGCCTACATGTACTGGAATGGTAGAACTCAGAATGAAAGTGAAAACATGTCTGTCTGCATCACCAGAACCAAAAGTACCTTATTGTCACTTCCTATCTATTCTGGATCACATGCTTGGGTAGATCAAATAGATAGCAAACGTTAACTCCCTGGGTCTGAAAATGAACATATGTAGCCTCCTCCACTTATGCATGGAATTAATTAGTGTTAGGATTAGCCTAAGTTACATTGCATTCATTACTAAGGTCTTGTACGGGGCTTTGGCAGAAGATACCGACCCTACCGTCACGCTTATTTACATTGAGCTGCACTGGGGTCGGAACGCAATCATGGTTACATTAAAAACTGCCCTTTTCATCCTCATGCTAGCTAGCAGTAGCCACCACAGCCATTTAGGAATGGCAGTGTCAGCCAATCAGCTCCTTTGTTGTTAAACGCGATGTGCCATTCCATAATGGCTGCTGCGGCTACTGCTAGCTAGCATGAGGACGAAAAGGGCAGTTTTCCGGGAAAACTAGCAGTATTTGAATGTTCTTGATGGAGCCGTTTGGATAAAGGTCAAATTGTGTACAGTGGCATCCCATCCCTACATTGCGGTACGTTTTCCGACCCATATCTCAGCTGGCTCGGTGTCTTAATGCAAGGGACAGATTGACATTTACTGAAGGGGGGGCTGGTCCAACTCAAGGTGTTAGAAAAATTTAAAAAATTCACCCCCTCCCAATGTTACAAATATATAATTTCATGAAGCTTCCAACTAACAGTTCTTGTGCTGACGTTGCTTCCAGAGGCAGTTTGGAACTCGGTAGTGAGTGTTGCAACCGAGGACAGACAATTTTTATGCCCTACAGCACTCGGTCACATTCTGTGAGCTTGTGTGGCCTACCAATTCTTGTTGTTGCGCCTAGACATATCGCCTAGACATATCCACTTCATAACAACAGCACTTACAGTTGACCGGAGCAGCTCTAGCAGGGCAGACATTTTGACAAACTGACTTGTTGGAAAGGTGGCATCCTATGACGGTGCCACGTTGAAAGTCACCGAGCTCTTCAGTACAGGCCATTCTACTGCCAATGTTTGTCTATGGAGATTGCATGGCTGTGTGCTCGATTTTATACACCTGTCAGCAACGGGTGTGGCTGAAATAACCAAATCCACACACACACACACATACATACATACACATATATATATGCCTAACCCCAGAAAGATGTAGGCCTAACCCCAGAGAGATAGAGATATGCCGGTGGCATGCTACGACACATTTCTTTATGTCATGTGCCTACTGCTTCTGCTATACAGATATAAACATACAGAAGGCGGCTAATTTTCGAACATATAATATTTGGTATAAAGATAAGCATTATATTATAGAGGTCCCGTGTAGCTCAGTTGGTAGAGCATGGCGTTTGCAACGCCAGGGTTGTGGGTTCGATTCCCACGGGGGGCCAGTATGAAAAAAATATTGATGCACTCACTAACTGTAAGTCGCTCTGGATAAGAGCATCTGCTAAATGACTAAAATGTAAATGTAATAGAAGTAACTCTGGTAGGCCAGAAACAGTCTTCCTCACCTCAAGTTCAACTGTCGGAGTCAGTTGGAGTGCCGGGCGAATTGCCTTCATATCATAAGCCTGCATTAGCTAAAGCTTAATAATAGCCATACCAAACGTTTCTAAACTTTATTAGGGTAATATCAAAAGTGAAGACATTGTTTATACAGAAAATACAAGCAGAAGAGTGAAGGTAAACCAGGGGGGAAAAAAACTCACTACCCTACCCTGTACCCAATAAAAATAAAATCACACACAACCCTACCCAAAGGGGGGAAAAAACAAATTTTGACAACCCTCTCCTATTTTGGACCACCCCTCCCCCACAGTAAATGTCGATCTGTCCCTAACCATGATTGTGTTTTTATTTTTTTTTTATAGCAGACGCTCTTATCCAGAGCGACTTACAGTTAGTGAGTGCATACATTTTTCATACGGGTCCCCCGTGGGAATCGAACCCACAACCCTGGCGTTGCAGGCGCCATGCTCTACCAACTGAGCCAAGTGCAGCTCAGTTATGGGGCTTAGCCATTCACTGACTTGGTTGTAAAGGGTTAGGGGCTTCCTGAGTTAAAGCCTCAGTTCTCAGTCTCATCTCTGGTTATGTTTCAGATTTACTTAGTGTTGGGTTTTATTTTTCTCATAATTGGATTTGTATGTGATGGATAGCTTGGAAGGAATGCACTAATGAGGAGCAATATACTGATATGGATTGTTTCACATAACAGGGTGGGGAACATTAGGGAGTAAGGGGAGATAAGAACTTGTGTCTCAAAGTACTAGACCTCACTGCCTCTTTGTATTCTGTGAAACTGTCCTTGAACCTGGATACAGTGGAGATTGTGTATTCTCGGTGCTGGCTCTGCAGGTTATTATCATAGCAACCAAGCCTGGCAACAACTGGAATGCCAAGGAGTTGAGACCAACCCCTGCGCCAACGGATTGGCTGAACCACACTCAGTCCTTTGCTCTGGTTGGCCAACAGAAGAGTACTTGAGAAATTTCTGTAAACAATAATTTTAGTTCTCTGTCGGCCCTGCGTGGTTTGTCAGTGAGCCCGTATACGAACCTTCATACTTATCATACAATACATTTTGCATATAATAAATTAAGCTTGGATTGAAGATCTCTTGATTCTTATTCCAATACCAGATTTGAATTACGCAATCTCGACAATTGGTGACCTCCGACTGTGATCTGGTGGCGGAACTTCGCTGGAATTCACCCAGCCTATTGGACATCACTGTCATCGAACTGTGTTTCACAAATTGCCCGGGCTTTTAAAAAGGTAAGCAAAACACCTATTGTAATATAACTGAAGTTTTGCACATTGGCTTTATCCAAATTAATTTTGTGAAACACCTGTTTGATGTAAGTGAACCCTATTCTACTATAAATAACAATTACAGTATACTATTTCGATTTCATAATATACTATGCAAATGTTTGATAATTGTGATGGTTAAACCCATGGGAGTGCGACGCTATGACTGAGGCTCATAGGAGGCACTTTAAAGTAGATTAGACAGTGCGACGCTATGACTAAGGCTCATAGGAGGTACTTTAAAATAGATTAGACAGTGCGACGCTATGACTAAGGCTCATAGGAGGTACTTTAAAATAGATTAGACAGTGCGACGCTATGACTAAGGCTCATAGGAGGTACTTTAAAATAGTTTAGACAGTGCGAGCTATGACTGAGGCTCATAGGAGGTACTTTAAAATAGTTTAGACAGTGCGAGCTATGACTGAGGCTCATAGGAGGTACTTTAAAATAGTTTAGACAGTGCGAGCTATGACTGAGGCTCATAGGAGGTACTTTAAAAGTAAGACAGTGCGAGTGTTGTCGTATGCATGAGAGTGTGAATGACAAACCTGTATACTTTGTTAGAAAACTAATTAGAAGTTAAAACGTCTGTGGCTGTCCAAACTGTGTAATTTGGGGATAACTGTTGGGTTCGTGATTGTTTAAACCATATAACCCATCAATAACAATTGGGAACATAAAGCTAAAGTGATTAATTGTGTGACTGAACTGGTTTTGAATAGTTGTGTTGAAACAATTTGGTTTATTATTTGATTCAGTGTTTGATGTTTGACATAGCATAATACTGGTTCTAGGTGTTTGGGTTGAAGCTTTTTGGTTTATGATTTGATTTAACGTTTGATGTTTGACCGTGCAAAATACTGGTTAAACAATTAGACCTAAACAATTCGGTTTATAAACGTGCACCAACTTTAACTAATTAGGTGGGAATAATTTGATTTAAATAACTAGATGAAAGTACTTTAAATAACCACAGAATATTGGAAACACTAACACAGCTCCTCGAAGGAACCTGCTCCCAGAGGAGAGGGAGAGAGAGTTGCGAGGGGAGGGGCTGGAGAGAGCGAAAGTGTGGCTTTTGGAGCCATGAAAAGACTGGGAGATGGCTGGGAACGCATGTGGGTTTCTGACGAGAGATGTTCTGAACTTGCTCACCCGAGCGTCGTGGGTGAGAAAGTGGAGAATATTTACATTTGCATTTTTGGTGATTTGGCAGACGCTCTTGTCCAGAGCGACTTGCAGGAGCGATTGGGGTTGAGTGCCTTGCTCGAGGGCACATCGGCAGATTTTTCGCCTGGTCGGCTCGGGGATTGTAACCGGTGACCTCTCGGTTGTTGGCGCGGCGCTATTGGTTACTAAACTGCCAGCCGCCCCATATGAGTTTAAGATTGTGGCGTTGTTGGATAATATGATGGCGGATTAAACTGACCATAAGTAATGTTGTTTTAGACGTAATGTATAATATAGTACAAAACAAATAGAGGGTTAAATTGAACTAATTATCATGGTAGAGCTAACATGGTACAGTGAGGGAACTTCATTTTGTGTCAGAGGGTAAGATGAGATCATTAATGGTACTATTAGTGGAAATCTATTTATCATTTCAAGGCATGGAGTAATAATCTGCATTTATGAGTGTAAATTCCACGGCTGATGTGTTGATTGAATGGGTACGATGAGTATTTGGTTTGGTAATGTTGAATGGGCTATTTGTAGCGAGCGTGTTTAGGGGTTAAATAGAAAAACTAAATTATACAATAAAGCTACTGCGATTTTCATTTGGTGACGTCACTTGCTCTATGAACTGGAAGTAGTTACTTTGAGAGCATCGCAGATGGTGTGAAGTGACTGGCGATGTCCCTGGTTCGAACACCGGTAGGGACAGTAGATAAAGCTTACGCAGTGGGGCTATATACCTGAAAGGTTGAATTAGATAGACTTTTCTAGAATATTTCTATTTAAGCTATGTAAATATGTTATAAGGTTACCATGCGCTCTCTCCGAAGGAGAAGGGGGAGGGTGAGAGACAGTACAGTTCAGATGGTAGGAACATAATTAAATGTATGCTAATCAACGATAGCAAGTATTTGTTTTATTAATTACGGCATAATCAGAGAGAACAGTTAAATAAATTGAATAGCGAACTGAAATGTTTAGCTGGGAAATATATATTTTTTTTTGGTACATTTTAGAACGATAATGTATTCTGGTTAAGTGGATGCAAGTGACATTGGCTGTTGTGATGGGGGAATAGCGCCAGCCTGTGGTGGGTTATGGATTTGTTACATAAACTTATATTTTAAACTAAAAGTGATGGAATAGGCTACAATTATAACATTATCAGAAAAAAGACACAATTTAATATGAAATAGTTATTACAATTATTATTGATAGTTATTACAGTTATTATCATTGATCCAGTAATGATATAAGGATAGTAGAGGAAGGCAGGGGATTTAATCTCATTTAGGGAAGTTATATTAGGAAGAAAATACCATTAAATTAGGGAACATTTGATGTAACTGTGATTGTATTGGCTAAAAACTCAAATATGACATATACAGGGAGGACAGGAGCAATAGAAGGGAAGACAGGTTTTCCTAGGGAGTTGAATAAATAATTGATAAATGGATCATTTGAGATGAGATCACATGTAGCAGAGTTAGGGTAATCAATTAAATAATCATAGTATACTCGAGGAATTTTGAGTGGTTTTATAGATTAGTAATGAGGAATTAGATTGATACAAACAATTATTGATGGGTTAAGACTGGGGATAACCAGGAGAAAGAGATTAGCTCATCTCGTTGGAATGTTGCCAAGGGCTAGGGGAGCAGTAGTGAAGTTAGGCCGTATTTAGGTCATAAAAGTGAACTACCAAATTAAAGCCTGGCTATTTGTGGTTGTTTTTCAAATTGGGTTTTCAAACAAAAAAACAACACACCTAGTATGATGTTTATAAAGCCTTATTGTTTCAATTTTGGGGGGTTTTCAGCAGGTCAAGGGTGATAGGTCTTAGAGGAGCACACAGTGAATTTTATGGAGTTTTTTAGGTTTTTGCTGAGTTTGGGGTATATATGATTTCTTATGAGAATGAATGTCATGAGGATTAATGAACACTTGGGATAAGTAACATTTATTAAATATTTAGAATAATGGTAATGTTTGGTATACTATGGGATGGAATTTCAATTGCCTCTGAACTCTGTTTTAACTTTCTGGTGTTAATTAATCATCCACACTGGTAAATTCTAAAGGCATGAGAGGAGGACTTTAAGATAGTTTATTTTACCAATAAATAAAAATAAGGGATGGCAATTGGATGATAAATTACCAATATTACCTAAGTGATTGTTAGGTAGGTGATAATATTGACACATGGGCAGTGACATGTGTCAAAAGGAGGGATGGATGGTAGAACAGATTAGACAACACTTTGTTGCACATGGGATTACTAATTATTTTTTAAAAAAAATATGTGTTATCTGTGCTCAAAATAATCACCAGGGCAGACAAAGGGCACCTCAGGGTGAGTATCCTCCGGCTAAGTACCCTTTCCAGCAATTGGAAATGGATTTTATAGTGTTATCACGGAGTGAAGGGAAGAAATTTAGATTAACCCCAGATAAAATGGGTTATCCCCCTTTGAGAAAGTGTTTGGAAGACCTTACAGAATGCCACAGTTGGCAGAACCAGACAGGCAGACATAGAACTAGAGAGCACCCTAGCAGAACACGTGAGAAGGTCGTTTATTAACCACACCTGTATGTCAGAGGTTTTGTGCCCCCACAGGTGAATTAAAGGAGAAGGTGACCCACTCTATCTAACCAGGAGACTGAAGCAGGCCTGGCGGGAAGGGCCCTACCAAGTACTGCCTTTTTGCCAGCAGAACAGCTGAGAGATCCATCTGGGTGCATGTCACACACTGTAAAAAGGCAAACCCAGCTACACCTGACGAACAAACACAGAGTTAGGAGAAAGATCCGATAACCACAAGGGTCCGGGGGTTGGCTCCTTAACGAAGATTCCCTTACCCTGTCTGATCATCCCTGTGTGAGTTCGATAGAAGGTGAAGCAATGGGTTGGCCTCTGGCATCTGACATGTTCTCAGGGCAAGGGTGGGGATTCACAGGTCTCCCGACGGTAGGTAGCTGTCTGATTGTGGGGGCCATATTCCTAACACACACGGACCCTCCTGTTTCAGCCAGAAGTAGTAGTTAACCTAACACAAGTTGAAAAGGCATAGGAGACAGCTAGACGTAGGGAAAGGGGAAATTCTAGAGTAAACCTCTCTGAGGGAGGTGGTGAGACCGGGGCTGTGGTAAAGATAGTGCAAAACTATAGACCTGGAGGAAGTAGTACAGGTGAGAACGGGGTATAGAAATCTTAACCTGTGGTTGGAATGGATTCACTATACGGCAAAAAACTATGTCTAAAGAGGACTGTTTTGCCTGTGGGACAGCCAAACCAGGGTTGACAACTACTCCGTTCCCCTTGACAGGCTTTGACTCTCTGTCAGGTTTATCCTCCATGCAAGCCCGATAACGGGGTCGTCCCGACCTGGGTTGCCTACGTTTGAAGTCTCAGGGGATTCTAATTGTTTTTCTAGGACTAGTAAGATAGGATACAGAGTAGGGCATCTTAGCTCTGCTCCCACACAGAGAATGTCACACCTAAAGAGACCATGACTAAATCTCTCCTCTTTGTTGCAGCAAGAGGATTATAGGAGCCAAAAGCAGGCCCGTGCTGACATCTGATGGTTGTGTGGTGATAACTGATTGTGAACTCACCTACATACGCAAACAATCAAACGTGTCAGAGACTGGTGAGTTGTCACGTAGAAAGTAGAACCTCCTCCCGGGATCCTTTGATGAAAGGATATATATATTGATGGGATAGGAGTACCTCGAGGGGTTACAGAACAATTCAAAGCTAGGAATCAGATCGCAGCTGAGTTTGAATCAAATATTTTTTTGTTGGTCAACAATTAATAAAAACTTCGATTGGATAAATTATATTTACTATAACCAGCAAAGATTTATAAACCACACTTGTGATGCAATAAAGGGATTAGATGAGCAGACAGCGGCAACTATCTTAATGACAAAGCAGAATAGAATAGCGTTGGATATGCTTTTGGCTGAGAGGGGCGGAGTTTGTGTTCTGTTTGGATATATGTGCTGTACTTTCATCTCCAACAATATAGCACCGGACGGGCCCGTGACCAAAGCGCTTGAGTGACCATCACCACGCTGGCGAACGAACTGGTTGAGAACTCTGGTATTGAGAGCTCCATAAACGATTGGTTTGATAACATATTTGGTAAATGGAAAACTATTGTTGTGACTATTCTGGGTGAAGTTATGGCCTCTATGGGTATACTTGTTCTTTGTGGATGTTGCCTTATTTCCTGGCTGAGTGACTGGTTTGGTGAGTACTCTTCTATGGTGGTTGCTGGATTTCTGACCCTAATAATTGTGTTTTTGCTGTTAATGTGTTGTGCTGCTTGCATCGTCCCCTGTCTCAGGAGGTCAGTGGTAGGAGCGGTGCAGGCGTCAGGTATGATGCTGTTGTTACCGGCCCAGGATGATGCGGGTGACTCTGCTACTGACTCTGAGACCAAGCTGTATGATCCATGGTTTGCCTAGTAAAATACATACACGCATTTATTTTCAGTTCTTGCTCATTTATTACCTTATGTTTTTACTAACCACTGTGATTGTTTATTCTTCCTGATGTGAAGGTAAAGGATTCCTGGGTGGCTGGTAGCCAACTCAGTACATGTTAGGTGTAGGGGACGAATAGAGGGTTAAAATTATAATTTTTTATTTTTTATTAACATTAAATGTTGTGATTTAATTTCCATATCCTGTTATTCTTAAGGGTGATTATACTCTGTTTAGAGTGACACCATAAATGGTGTCAAAAGAGGGAATTCAAAAATGTCCCTTTAAAAATCTTTAATCACACCCTAGAGTTTTAATAATCTTGTGTTTTGTGTTCTATTAATCCTGTGTTTTATGCTTTATTAATCAAGTTAGCCATGTGAATGTTTGTCTTTCCTTATGTGATGGTTTGAACTTCTTTGATGACTAGTAACAGTTTGCAAGTTGGGTGTCGATGGAAGGACTGAAGGACTTTTATTATCAAATTGTCTATTAATAAAAGTGTTTATTTTTGTTTGTATTGTATTTTAATGAGTGACACCCTAGAGGGCGTCAAAAGAGGGAATTGTTGGGTTTTATTTTTCTCATAATTGGATTTGTATGTGATGGATAGCTTGGAAGGAATGCACTAATGAGGAGCAATATACTGATATGGATTGTTTCACATAACAGGGTGGGGAACATTAGGGAGTAAGGGGAGATAAGAACTTGTGTCTCAAAGTACTAGACCTCACTGCCTCTTTGTATTCTGTGAAACTGTCCTTGAACCTGGATACAGTGGAGATTGTGTATTCTCGGTGCTGGCTCTGCAGGTTATTATCATAGCAACCAAGCCTGGCAACAACTGGAATGCCAAGGAGTTGAGACCAACCCCTGCGCCAACGGATTGGCTGAACCACACTCAGTCCTTTGCTCTGGTTGGCCAACAGAAGAGTACTTGAGAAATTTCTGTAAACAATAATTTTAGTTCTCTGTCGGCCCTGCGTGGTTTGTCAGTGAGCCCGTATACGAACCTTCATACTTATCATACAATACATTTTGCATATAATAAATTAAGCTTGGATTGAAGATCTCTTGATTCTTATTCCAATACCAGATTTGAATTACGCAATCTCGACAATAGCTAGCTAGCGACAGTTGCATAACCTAACACAAAACTACTGTAAATACATCTTGGCCAAAATCCCACCCGCCCCGGTAACGATAAACTATTACGGCTAACTACCGTAAACAAATATTTAAACAACTGTCTAATGTGATGAAACCTTGTCGTAATCGCACACGAGTTAACAATTGCCCAGTTACATCAGGCCACCTACGCAATGGATTCAACATGACAGTCGCTACTTCGCGTTGGGAGGGCAAAGTGTAACAGGAAGCTACAGTAGGTAGCTCATTTCACGCTACAACCTACATGTCATTGTTAATTTTAGTTAGTCAAATCTACCTAGCTAGATATTTAGATAGTGTAACATGATGCTCCCAAACCATGATGCGGCTGGCTGAAGGGGGCGTTGTCATGATAGCCAGACATCTAACTTGATGTCAAACTATCCTAGTTAGCCAGCCAATTTGGCTAACGAAGGCCCTCTCCCCCAATCAAGCGCAAATCAAGCAAATTGTGATTATACGAAACAATGAACGAGCTAGCTAACGTTCATTCGCTAAATTCCAATTGCCTACTATAAATATAAGCACAAGCCTTCAAATAAAACATTGTATCAGGACAGTTTGTTTCTATTTATCGTTAACAAAATGTGAGTAGAAAGTCAGCCATTTAACTAGATCGCAAACAACGTTACCAGTAGCTGGCATCGACATTGCTGGCTAACGACGACGTTTTGCTTCTCGGTCTTTCCTGGCTCTTCAGTATCACGTCAAAACGACGATAAACTCAGGTGCCGTTTACAATTTACTGGTTAGCTGCATTAAATATTATTTAACGTACCTGATGTCGATATTTCCACAGTGGTCAGCAACAGATTGATTTGCAAGCTATTTCTTTACGCACTTTAGCCTTTTGACGCTGTTGTTGTTTCAATGCGTACGTATGAAAATTATAGGGTACGTCGTGACATCATAGGCGCTTGATAGACACGCCCCGAATATAGTGCAACAAATGTGCAACAGTTGCATGCAATGCATTGAATAAACCTTTATACAGTGCCGTGAAAAAGTATTTGCCCCCTTTCTGATTTTCTCTATTTTTGCATATTTTTGATACTGAATGTTGTCAGATCTTCAACCAAAACCTAATATTAGATAAAGGGAATCTTAATTTACAAATAACAAAAATAAATTATACTTATTTTATTTATTTCATTAACAAAGTTTTGCAACACCCAATTCCCCTGTGTGAAAAAGTAATTCCCCCCTTACACTCAATAACTGGTTATGCCACCTTTAGCTGCAACTGTTGCATGGGTCCCATTATTCCTGGTGAAAACACTGCATTCCACAGTAAGAACCTTATACCAACTGTCAAGCATGGTGGTGGTAGTGTGATGGTTTGGGGATGCTTTTCTGCCTCAGGACCTGGACCACTTGCCTTAATAGAAGGAACCATGAATTCTGCTCTGTATCAGAGAATTCTACAGGAGAATGTCAGGCCATCCATCTGTGAGCTGAAGCGCAGCTGGGTCATGCAGCAATGATCCAAAACACACAATCAAGTCTACATGAAAATGGCTAAAAAACAACAAATGTGAATTTTTGGAATGGCCTAGTCAAAGACCAGACCTAATCCCAATTGAGATGTTGTGGCAGGACTTGAAATGAGTAGTTCATGCTTGAAACCCCACAAATGTTGCTGAATTAAAGCAGTTCTGCATGGAAGAGTGGGCTAACATCCTTCCACAGCGACATGAGAGACTGATCAACAAATACAGGAAGCATTTGGTTGGAGTCATTGCAGCTAAAGGTGGCACAACCAGTTATTGAGTGTAAGGGAGCAATTACTTTTTCACACAGGGGCATTGGGTGTTGCATAACTTTGTTTATGAAATAAGTATGTAATTGTTGTGTTATTTGTTCACTCCGGTTCCCTTTATCTAATATTAGGTTCTGGTTGAAAATCTGATAACATTCAGTATAAAAAATATGCAAAAGTAGAGAAAATTAGAAAGGGGGCAAATACTTTTTCACAGCATTTCTGTTATAAAAAAATAGTTTAGCATAAAATATATATTCAGGATTCAAAACAATTTAATCATACATATGAATGCGTGTTTGACTTTGACATTACTAACAACAATTTATTTAAGCTGGATGGGGGGGGGGGGGACTCAGAAGAGTCAATAAAACAATCATTCAGAATACACATTGATTTTTTTATTAGGTTGAATGTATTCAATGTACGCTTAATTGAGTGGCAGACATACAGTATATAGTACAATATAGGGACATATTTTTTAAATGCACAATTAGGAAAAGACAACTGCAGGTTTTTTATTTTTTATGACTGACTTTGTCATTAGATCGAAATAATAAGACATCAATTAAAAGTAATGTTTGAACAAGGTACAATTAGTATGCTTTGCAAATTTTAACATCTGGAAATTGGCACAAAATGATGAGAGATTAATTCCCCTTAAAATAAGCCTTTGCCTTTTTTAACGCTCAGCTGCTTCCATTGAGGCAGGCTGGCAAAGTGGTCTTTAGACATTCCAAATATGGCATTGAAGTCTGAGTCTAAGAGATGTTTCTGGAAGACAGAGGAGAGAGAGAGAGAGAGAGAGAGAGAGAGAGAGAGAGAGAGAGAGAGAGGAGACCATTGTTATTTTTCAAGGCAACATTCAAGTGTAAAGAATACATTTGTCAAGACACTTTTATTAAAACTATTTGTAATACATCGTAACTCACAGTAGTCTATGGAGGAATCTACTTTTCACACTTAAAAAACTACTGATCAATATAGCATCTGAGTGTATCGGCGTGGCAGTACCTTGAACACTTGTCACTTCATTATAGCAGCTCAGTACACCTACCTCCTTCTGGGTGGGGTTGACACCCTCAGGCAGCTCATTAGCTAGTTTGTTGATCAGGTCATCTGGTGGGTAAGACTGGAAGCTCTTCCTGGTTTCAACACCATTCTGCTCCTGAGAGACAATGATTAGATTCAGGAGGCAGTGTAGAACACCATTTCCCAAAATGCACTGCTCCGATAACTTTCAAAAGATTGTTCTGAATATCGGCGTGGCAGTACCTTGAACACTTGTCACTTCATTATAGCAGCTCAGTACACCTACCTCCTTCTGGGTGGGGTTGACACCCTCAGGCAGCTCATTAGCTAGTTTGTTGATCAGGTCATCTGGTGGGTAAGACTGATTGTTCTGAATTCGTGGGCCCAAAAAGTTTGGGAACCCCTGGGTTAGTGTGATGAACGTGATCAAATATATTTGCAATGGGAAGTAATAGCTGGTTTGTTAATTTCATTTTGGAAATGAAATGGTTGTGTTTTTGTATTGTTATGATTTCATGGGGCTTACTGGGGTGAATGGGCAGCTTATTCTTTAATATTATTTGATGCTGTGTGTGACTGTTGATAGCTGTGTCAATGTGTTTGACCAAAACCGGCTCTCCTTCAGCGCCATGGAGTGCGCAGGTATTACGTTCGCTGTAGTTTCAGCACCATGAGCCTGTCACCTTTGATGTGACACTGTTGTTGTCGCTATTGGTGATAGTGGTGTTAGGCTACTATTGGTTGTATAAACAGTGTTTTTTGTTTTGCTGTTCGCATTATTTTATGCTATGTCTCGCATGTTGTGTCCATGCCGGTTCCATCTCTGTGTGTGCGGCAGCCAAAACGCGCCTAGGCCTATTTTATTCATTCATAATGTCTCAAAGATAATTGCTCCTCTGGTCGGACTACAGAAGATAAAACGTCGGGCCCATTAAGCGATGCTATGTTTTCTGTTATTTTCTTTGATACAATGTATTGGAAGATTCTTGGCCCCTCTGAAGGCCTAGGTCCTATAGTCACGGTTCGCCACTGGTTCATCGTCTAGTTTTGATTTAGATTTGGTTGAGTTGTCAACTAACGTGAATTCAATGGGAAATCAACAAAACATTTCACAATTCCATTGGATTTAGGTTATAAGTTGGGTGAAAAAATTACGAAATGCCCTTATGTTGATGACATTTTGCAAATACAATGAGTTTTCCACGTTGATTCCAGATCATCACATTGCGTTTTTTAATGGTGTGGAAACAACGTTGATTCAACCAGTTTTTGCCCAGTGGGAAGTGTGTATGGGGCCAATAAAATTGATGAAACCATGAGTCTGTTGGGTTGAGTTCACAGCAAGGTTAGGTAAATGGATCCAGCTCATCATTGTCTCAATCCCTCTCCTTACACCAAGTTATGGTGAGTGCATAGATAAATAAAATTGTGCTTACATTTGGGATCCTTACAAGGGATGTCACCTCACCCAACTCTTTCTTCAGCTCTTCGTAAGTTTCCCCCCCTAACACAAAACATGTGTGTACAGTATTATTGATGGAATATATTAACTTAAACAGTTGTGTACACTATTTGGCACACACACACACACACACACACACACACACACACACACGCACAAACACACAGAAACACACACACACACACACACACACACACAAACAGACCAAGAGTTCATCTGTAAGAGAAGGAGATCATTTTCACTCACACTCCATTTGGAGGGGTCCCAGGCGGTGAACCAGCCGGTGAAGGTGGGGGGTTCGTACCGCTGCTTGATGAGGAGGATAGGGGTGTCAGGGTCCCGGGACCCTGGGTGGGTACGCAGGTACTCCTGACTGGTGACCACCGCCTCCTTCTTCTCCACCTCATTGGCCTCGTTCCCCACCCAGAGGAAGACCTGGTTATAATAGTATTATAGTCTAATGTTTGGACCTACACACTGAAGAAGGCTGTTAAGCTGAAATTTTAACAAGACACATTGTACCTGGTCCCACGTGTCTAGTAGATTGACATCATCCTCGCTGAGGTCATCCTGGGTGAACTGGGTCACCTCGATAACGATGAAACGGCCAGTCTTATTGGAGCATTCAAAGAGACACGGCTGATGATCCAGAGCAGCCTGCTGTTGTCTTTCAGAGCACACACACAAGACACACACAGAGAACACAAAGAACTTTAAATACAGCAAACAGTTTACTTGAAATTCATAATATCTAGCACAGTGAATCACAACCCATCAATTGTACATGGTTTAGGGTGCAATCACTTCACTAACTTAGTACAGCTGCTCCCATTGACATTTTATTAGATCATATTTGGTTGAAATACAGATTATGGCAAGGTAAACATACTACCATACTTTAAGTTTATTGGCATAAGGGGCCTTCCCTCCAAGTAAATCCCAGAATTCAATGTGCTCCTGACCCTCAGCCATGATCTCTTCAGCAGTCGAGTGCTGTCCAATCACAGCGCTGACCTCCTTAGCCATGGCCCTCTCATCCCCACTTGATCCCTGGCCAATCAGAGAGAGACTATTAGACAGAATGTTGTACCATCTCTATATCTCTGTGTCTGTGTCCCAAATGGCAACCTATTCCTACTTCTTTTGACCATTGGACCCTGGTCATTTGGTACGCACACAGTATCTCTAACCTGCTATATCTGTAGTATCCACAACTGCATATACCTAATTCTCCTCCCTACAGTACCTTGCCACACCACAGGTGAATCCCTGACTGGCTCCTCAGCAGAAAGACATCGTTGGAGTTGAGCGAGGCTGCCAGGGCCGGCACCTCGATGGCTTTGGTGTTGGAGGCGTCAGAACCGCGGACCTGGAACAATCTGACGGGTGGCTCTGGGTCAGACATGCCTTTTCTGGAGGTACCGCCCTGAGGAACAGAAGATGAGGAAAGTAGGTCAGGTTTGATTTAAACATACAGTATGTGGTAATAAATTACTTCATGGTTAGAAATCCTATATCAACCTATAATCATGGTTAAACCAAAGACAATCCATTGTTATCAGATAATGACAACCAGTTTCACAATATTTACATTTTATCATTGTACCATTAAATCAAAACAAAACTGTCTCACCTCACAGATTACCATTTTACCCTTAAACATGGCCATGAAGTGTCTGGGTTCCTTGCCCATGGTGATGCTCACTTGTACAGGCTGGTTGCCATACTTTTGATCCAGGGCCACGGCCTGGAAGGCAGACGCTGCTATCTCATCCTGAGAGGCATGGCTCCCCTAAAAAAAAAGAAAAAAATATATAAAGACGAGGCATTTAGGTCTAAAGGTATGCCATTACAAATAAAATGATTAAACTTTATTCATTCTACAATGGCAGTGAGCTCCCTTACTTGCCACATGTAGAGGAGGTAGTTTAGCTTGCTGTGGACCTCATAAGTGTAGAGCACCAGGTAGCAGTCTCCTCCATAGAAGAAGCCATGCCACTGGGGTTCCACTGGGACCAACTCCAGGTCCTCGATACGCCACACCTGCACGTGTCACAGAGAGTGTTACAAATTTCCACAAGTAACAAACGGTGAGTAGAATGACGGAGAGATATCTTGGAACAAATTACATAAATCAGAGTTCATGTTCTGGTGAGTTTACCTCCACCTGACCAGTGCCATCGTCCACCATGCGCTCCTGTGCCGCTACTTCTGGCATCACATGCATCCGTGTGGCATCAAACTTCTCCTGAGTGACGTTGGCTAAGATATATATGTACAGTTGAAGTCGGAAGTTTACATGCACTTAGGTTGGAGTCATTAAAACTTGTTTTTCAACCACTCCACACATTTCTTGTTAACAAACTATAGTTTTGGCAAGTCGGTTAGGACATCTACTTTGTGCATGACACAAGTAATTTTTCCAACAATTGTTTACAGACAGATTATTTCACTTATAATTCACTGTATCACAATTACAGTGGGAGAAGTTTACATTAACTAAGTTGACTATGCCTTTAAACAGCTTGGAAAATTCCAGAAAATGATGTCATGGCTTTAGAAGCTTCTGATAGGCTAATTGATATCATTTGAGTCAATTGGAGGTGTACCTGTGGATGTATTTCAAGCCCTACCTTCAAACTCAGTGCCTCTTTGCTTGACATCATGGGAAAATCAAAATAAATCAGCCAAGACCTCAGAAAATAAATTGTAGACCTCCACAAGTCTGGTTCATCATTGGGAGCAATTTCCAAACGCCTGAAGGTACCACGTTCATCTGTACAAACAATAGTACGCAAGTATAAACACCATGGGACCACGCAGCCGTCATACCGCTCAGGAAGGAGACACGTTCTGTCTCCTAGAGATGAAGGTAATTTGGTGCGAAAAGTGCAAATCAATCCCAGAACAGCAGCAAAGGAACTTGTGAAGATGCTGGAGGAAACAGGTACAAAAGTATCTATATCCACAGTAAAACGAGTCCTATATCGACATAACCTGAAAGGCCGCTCAGCATGGAAGAAGCCACTGCTCCAAAACCGCCTTAAAAAAGCCAGACTACGGTTTGCAACTGCACATGGGGACAAAGATCATACTTTTTTGAGAAATGTCCTCTGGTCTGATGAAACAAAAATAGAACTCTTTGGCCATAATGACCATTGTTATGTTTGGAGGAAAAGGGGGGTTGCTTGCAAGCCGAAGAACACCATCCCAACCGTGAAGCACGGGGTGGCAGCATCATGCTGTGGGGGTGCTTTGCTGCAGGAGAGACTGGTGCACTTCACAAAATAGATGGCATCATGAGGAAGAAAAATTATGTGGATATATTGAAGCAACATCTGAAGACATCAGTCATTAAGTTAAAGCTTGGTCGCAAATGGGTCTTCCAAATGGACAATGACCCCAAGCATACTTTCAAAGTTGTGGCAAAATGGCTTAAGGACAACAAAGTCAAGGTATTGTAGTGGCCATCACAAAGCTCTGACCTCAATCCTATAGAACATTTGTGGGCAGAACTGAAAAAGCGTGTGCGAGCAAGGAGGCCTACAAACCTGACTCAGTTACACCAGCTCTGTCAGGAGGAATGGGCCAAAATTCACCCAACTTATTGTGGGAAGCTTGTGGAATGCTACCCGACACGTTTGACCCAAGTTAAACAATTTAAAGGCAATGCTACCAAATACTAATTGAGTGTATGTAAACTTCTGACCCACTGGGAATGTGATGAAATAAATAAAAGCTGAAATAAATCATTCTCTCTACTATTATTCTGACATTTCACATTCTTAAAATAAAGTGGTGATCCTAACTGACCTAAGACAGGGAATTTTTACTAAGATTAAATGTCAGGAATTGTGAAAAACTGAGTTTAAATGTATTTGGCTAAGGTGTATGTAAACTTCCGACTTCAACTGTAGGTAAGACAGTGTTGAATCACAAAACAAAGACAAGGTGAGGAATTAGATACTAAAGGTAGTATTTGCCAAGTACTCACATCTCAATCATACATCAAAAAGGAAGAAAGGTACAAAGGGGTTCTTTGTAGAGGGATATGGGTCTACCTAGAACCTTTTTCATCTTAAGAACCGTTTTTGGAAGAAAGGGTTCTTTTGATTATTTTTTGGAAGGGCAAGAAGGATTCTTTGGAAGGCAAGACCGGTTTAAATAAAACCCTTCTGAATCTGAATAAGCTTTTAAATGTATTTTTTCTTCTTCTTTTAAATAGTGCCTTGAGCATGAAGGTTTACCTCAGTGTATAAACTTTAACCCTCTAGAGTTGAAAAAGATTGAAACGGAGAAGTGAAAGTGGTCAGGTGAAATTATGAAGTGAGTGGACAGAGAAATACAGCTTCACTCTATCCAATCAGAGTAGCAGGGTCCTACAGCTAGTCCTTCTCTTTACAGACAGGCAACCTAGCCAGTTGAGTTTTTTTTTTGATCACGGATAATTACAAAAATACTCAGATCATAATCGTATCCAGGAAATTGCCAATATCCGTTAAGATACTAGTTTTATCCGACTACTCGGCAAACCTCTAACTTATTGCACCAATTACTGAGATGGTTGTTTCAGTTTACATGATTTAGGTAGTCTCAATTATCAATCTTTCCTACCCTGGCAGTCATTCTGAATGCAGGTTGTGGGTGATTAAAAGTTCAAATTGTTGGATATCCTACCACTTGCTGGAATCCATTAGGAATTACACATCAATTTGCACGCTTGCATAATGTGACTTGCAGGCCTGATGTGGCCTGAAAACCAGGTGTTAAGGTATAACTAGTCCCTCAAAGAAAGGCCTTATGATATATCCCACTGGGCACACCATGTAATTTCAATGTGGAAATTTGGGTAATATTTGGTTGAGACGTTGATCAATGAGATTTCAACCTTTATTCACCCACTCAAAAAGACAGCCTAAAGTTTGTTGAAATCCCAATGTGTTATCACTATGCTTTCAATCATCTAAAAGCACAACCACATTCCAATGGAAAAACAATGTCAGATTTTTGGTTTAGTTGTCATCTAAATGTGTTATCACTGCACTTTAAAAGCACAAAAAAGTTCAAATGGGAGTACATTGTCAGATATTTTGTATTTGTACAACAACTGAATGTGTTATCACTGTGCTTCATCTAATAGCACAACCAACCAAATGACCTAAATGGCAGTTGAAATTTCATTAAAAGTACCTAGTGAGAGTGATCAATGCTGTTTGAGATTCTGCGCAGATTATTATAGCAATTGTGAAGATCTCCACAGACCTGTGACCTTTGCATGCTATCTTGAACATGCACATTTTCTATGATTACATAAGACATTTATAGTTATAGTAGGCTAACCTCAATGTGGCCATGGATGTGTTACTCATTTTAAGGTTGAATAAATAATGTTACATTAGTTTAAGATAGCCTTAACTTTAGGCTATTTACTGTATTACAAAAGTAATATTGAATTGTGTTTGGTTGTGTCACGCTCTCCCGCTCCGGTGCTCGACGTCGCGGGTCTACTAACCACCCGGCCTGGCAACCCACATTACGCACACCTGGCAACCATCATTACGCACACCTGCTCCCCATCGTTATGCACACCTGGACTTCATCAGTACCTTGATTACTTCCCCTTTATTTAGCCCTCAGTAGCCTCAGTCTTCAGGCAGCGTTGGTTATGTTTTTCATGCCCTGTACGCAGCTCTTGTTTTGTATAACGTCATGTTCTTCGTTATTAAACTCACCAACTGCACTTGCTTCCTGACTCTCTACATTACAGAATACTGCCTCAACAAATGGAAGCAGCAGAAAATCCAGACATCTCCCAGAGGGTCGGCGAACAGGAATACCTAATCCACCAACACCATGACCAACTTGCGTAACTGGGTACAGTTATGGATGAGGTTCTCCGTGTTCTCCAACGCCTCGACATCACCCGAGGGGCTTCACCTCCAACTAGCGGAAGACCCTCTATCACGAGTCGTCCCAGCGAGCCAGTCCCCCAGCCCATCCAGCAGTCCGCCCAGGTCAGCGATGCCCGATTGTCCCTCCCTCCCTCCCTGTAGCTCAGTTGGTAGAGCATGGTGCTTGCAACGCCAGGGTTGTGGGTTCGTTTCCCACGGGGGGCCAGTATGAAAATGTATGCACTCTGGATAAGAGCATCTGCTAAATGACTAAAATGTAAATGTAAAAAATATGATGTGACTCCATCTAAATGCTGTGGCTTCCTACTCCAGTGCTCCCTCTATTTCTCCCATGTCTGTTTATTATTTATGCTTAGTCACTTTAACTCTACCCACATGTACATATGACCACAATTACCTCGACTAGCCGGTGCCCTCGCACATTGACTCTGCACCGGTACCCCCCTGTAAATAGCCTCCCTACTGTTATTTTATTTTACTGCTGCTTTTTAGTTATTTGCTTTAATTTTTTTTACTTAAAACATCAAAAAAAAAAGTGTATTTAAAAAATGCATTGTTGGTTAAGGGCTTGTAAGTAAGCATTTCACTGTAATGTCTACACCTGTTGTATTCGGCGCATGTGGCAAATAAAATTTGATTTGATCAGACTGGAGCCCCTACCACTGAGAGGTCCAAGGTTGCCACGGTCATTTCCTTGCTGACCGGACGGGCGTTGGAGTGGGCCATGGCCGTCTGGGAGAGAGAAGGAGCTGGGTTCCTTTGAGAGGTTCAGGGCGTTCTTCGATCATACACCGGAGGGCAGAGAGGGAGGTGAGCGCCTACTCCAACTCCGGCAGGGTGCCCGGACCGCTGCGGAGTATGCCCTCACCTTCCGGACCGTGGCAGCCTCCAGCAGATGGAATGAGCCGGCGCGCCGCACCCTATTCAGAAGAGGACTGCGCAAAGAGGTCCAGACGGAGCTGGCGTGTCGAAATGACAACCTCTCCCTGGATGCACTCATCGTGATGGCCATCCGTCTGGATAACCTACTTCGGGAGCATGGGCACCCCCATTATCTTTCGCCCTCCTTTGGCCGTCCTGAGACAGAGCCTGAACCCATGGAGGTAGGGTCCACACACCTCCCAGCGGCAGAGCGATGCCGTCGGAGACAGCTAGGGCTCTGTCCCTATTGCCGTCAGGAGGGGCACCAGCTTCAATGGTGTCCGGCGCGTCCCAACCAGGGGACCATGAGGGCAGAGGGATAGTCCCGTGATCATCCATCTCCCAGGGTAGGCGTGAGTATTCCATCATCATCACTTTCCACCAAACCCTTTTCTGGTTTCAATTTCACTGGCTGGCTGTCCCACATGTGTTGTCTCTACAGCTCTAGCGGACTCCGGTGCCGCTGGGAATTTCATTGACAAGGCCCTCGCCTACTCCCTGAACTTCACCTCATACCCACTCTCCTCTCCTTTTCCAGTTCAAGCACTAGATAGTCAACCACTGGGATCCGAGACAATCACACACATCACAGCACCACTCACCATCACCATGGGACCCCTGTACCAAGAAAGCCTTCCCTTTCTCATCATCGAGGCACCCGTACACAAAGTCATCCTCGGCCTCTGTGGATCCAATGTCACGACTCCACCATCTCCTGGTCGAGGATGGAGATCATTGCCTGGGCACCCGGATGTCGGAAGACCTGCTTTCCCTTACCCTGTGGTTCCACGTCGGTTGAGAGTCGTGTGGTTGCCCTCCAGGCCGACATCCCGGAGGCTTACCAGGATCCCCGGTAGGTTTTCTCCAAGACCCGCGCCACCTGTCTCCCTCCTCATCACCCCTGGGACTGTGCCATCGAATCCGCGCAGCCACGTCCACCCCCTGTCGGTGGCTGAAACCAAGGCTAAGGAGGAGTACATCCAGGAGGCTCTCCAACAGGGTTTCATCCGCCCATCCACCTCCCCTGCGTCGGCAGGCTTCTTTTTCGTGGCCAAGGAGGGAGGTCTACGTCCGTGCATCAATGTAGGGAGGTCTCAATTCCATCACCACCAAGTACCGCTACCCTCTCGCGTTGGTGCCGGCCGGCATTGAAAAAACGGGGCCCGTTTTTTTACTAAACTGGACCTGCGGAGTGCCTACAATCTGATCCGCATCCGGGAGGGGGATGAATGGAAAACGGCCTTCAGCACGATGTCTGGGCACTACGAGTATTTGGTGATGCCTTATGGATTAGCCAATGCTCCATCTGTGTTCCAGGCATTTGTGAACGAGGTGTTCTGGGACATGCTTGGGCGTCAGGTGGCCGTGTATATTGACGACCTCCTGATCTACTCGGCCACCTTGGAGGATCACATCGCCCATTCCAGGTAGTCCTGGGACGACCTCCTGGAGAACCACCTGTACGTCAAAGCAGAGAAGTGCCAGTTGCATTAGGCCGCTGTCTCCTTGGGATACCGGATCAGCCCACAGGGAGTGGTTATGGATGAAAGGAAGGTTGAGGCAGTCAGGTTATGGCCAGTCCCAACCACCATAAAGGGACGACAACGGTTGTTGGGGTTTGCCAACTTCTACCGCCGCTTCATTAAGAACTTCAGCTCCATCGCCTCTCCTCAAGGGTGGCCTCCGTAAGTTGGTGTGGAGTCCTGCAGCCGATGAGGCCTTCCGCCTACTGAAAGGGCGTTTCACCTCCGCCCTGTTGCTGAAACACCCAGATCCTACGCTGCCCTTTGTGTTGGAGGTGGACACCTCAGAAGTGGGTGTGGGGGCTGTCCTGTCACAATGCCAAGGTAAACCACAAACGTTTTATCCATGTGCATACTACTCTAAAAAACTGTCTCCTGCAGAGAGGAACTATGACGTCGGCGACCGGGAGCTCTTGGCGGTGAAGTTGGCACTAGAGGAGTGGAGACACTGGCTGGAGGGTGCCAAGGACCCATTTCTCATCCTCACTGACCATCGGAACCTGGAGTACATGCGGACAGCGAGGCGGCTGAACCCGCGCCAAGCAAGTTGGGCCCTTTTCTTCACTAGATTCAACTTCACCCTGTCATGCTGCCCGGGTTCAAATAACATCAAAGGCAATATCCTGTCCCATCTCCACAATTCGGGTTCCTGTCCTGAGTGCGCCCATCGTTCCGCCCTCCCGAATCGTTGCCCCCGTGCTTTGGGACGTAGACGTGGACATCCGCCAGGCTCTGGAGAGGGAACCCACGCCTGCTACCTGTCCTCCGGAGCGCACCTATGTTCCCACTGAGGTAAGGGATCGGCTGTTGCCCTGTGTGCACACATCCCTTGCCGCTGGACACCCAGGTATCACCCGCATCATTCAATCCATCCCCGCTAAGTACTGGTCGCCCACCTTGGCGCAGGACATTGCCCGCTACGTCAACTCCTGCTCCGTATTTGCCCAAACCAAATCACCCGGCACACTCCAGCAGGGAAACTCCTTCCCCTCCCCGTGCCTCAGCGGCCTTGGTCTCATCTGTCCATTGATTTCATCACTGATCTCCCCTCTTCAGATGGTTTCACTACTATTATGGTTGTTGTGGATTCTCTAAATCCTGCCATTTTAACCCTCTCTCTGGTCTCCCTACCACTCTCCCGGTTGCTGAGGCACTGTTACAGCAGGTCTTCCGGCACTATAGCCTTCCGGAGGACATCGTCTCCGACCGTGACCCCCAATTCACGTCACAGGTATGGAAAGCCTTCATGGAGAAGCTGGAGGGTCACGGTCAGCCTCACTATCGGGTTCCGGCCTCAGTCCAACGGGCAGGTGGAGAGGATGAACCAGGAGCAGGGGAGGTTCCTTAGGAGTCACTGCCAGGATCGGCAGGGGGAGTACGCCCAGAATTCACTGCGTCACTCCTCCACCGGGCTGACCCTCTTCCAGTGTGTCCTGGGATATCAGCCAACCCTGGCTTCGTGGACTCCATGCCAGACCGACGCTCCTGCGGTGGACGAGTGGTTCAGGCGTGCAGAGGAGGTTTGGAATGATGCCCACGTGAGACTCCAGCACGCCGTCTGCCGCTAGAAGGAGCAGGTGGAATGCCACCTCCGTCAGGCTCCTGTGTTCCATCCTGGTGATCGCGTCTGGCTCTCCACTAGGAACCTCCCGCTCTGCCTGCCCTTTAAGAAGTTTGTTGTGGTGCCATATTCTTTCAATTTTTTAATAATGGATTTAATGGTGCTCCGTGGGATGTTCAAAGTTTCTGATATTTTTTATAACCCAACCCTTATCTGTACTTCTCCACAACTTTGTCCCTGACCTGTTTGGAGAGCTCATTGGTCTTCATGGTGCCACTTGCTTGGTGGTGCCCCTTGCTTAGTGGTGTTGCAGACTCTGGGGCCTTTCATAACAGGTGTATATATACTGAGATCATGTGACAGATCATGTGACACTTAGATTGCACACAGGTGGACTTTATTTAACTAATTATGTGACTTCTGAAGGTAATTGGTTGCACCAGATCTTATTTAGGGGCTTCATAGCAAAGGGGGTGAATACACATGCATGCACCAATTTTCCGTTATTTATTTTTTTGCATTTTTTGAAACCAGTAATTTTTTTCATTTCACTTCACCAATTTGGACTATTTTGTGTATGTCCATTACATAAAATCCAAATAAATATCAATTTAAATTACAGGTTGTAATGCAACAAAATAGGAAAAACGCCAAGGGGGATGAATACTGTAAGGCACTGTACACGTCAGCTACCACAGCAAGTGAAATCACTGCAACACTTAACAAAGATCTGCAGTCAGTTTTAGAATGGGTGGCAAGTAATAAGCTAGCACTAAATATTTAAAAAACTAAAAGCATTGTATTTGGAACAAACCATTCACTAAACCTCAACTAAATCTTGTAATGAATAATGTGGAAATTTAGCAAGTTGAGGAGACTAAATTGCTTGGTGTAACCCTGGATTGTAAACTGTCATGGTCAAAGCATATTGATGCAACGGTAGCTATGATGGGGAGAGGTCTGTCCATAATAAAGCACTGCTCTGCTTTCTTGACATTGCTATCAACAAAACAAGTCCTATAAGCCCTAGTTTTGTCGCACCTGGACTACTGCCCATTCATATTGTCAAGTGCCACAAAGAGGGACATAGGTAAATTACAGTTGGCCCAGAACAGAGCAGTACGGCTGACCCTTAAATGTACACAGAGAGCTAACATCAATGACATGCATGTCAATCTCTCATGGCTCAAAGTATAGGTGAGATTGACTGCATCACTACTTGTCTTTGTGAGAGGTATGGACATGTTGAAAGCACTGAGCTGCTTGTTCAAACGACTAGCACACAGCTCAGACACCCATGCATACCCCACAAGACATGCCACCAGGGGTCTCTTCACAGTCCCCAAGTCCAGAACAGACTCCAGGAAACGCACAGTACTACACAGAGCCATGACTACATGGAACTCTATTCTGCATCAAGTAACTCATGCAAGCAGTAAAATCTGATTTTTTAAAAACAGATAAAACTACACCTTATGGAACAACGCGGACTGTGAAGAGACACACACACACACAGGCACACACGCATACGCTAGCACTCGCACTCTACACACATGCACATTGTAATATTGTTGTATGGTGGTATTATACTGGATGTAGTGGTGTAATGATGTTATATGATGGACTGTTTTATTTTATTTTATGCAATTTCAACATATACATAGTTCTGATGATTATGTTAAAACTAGATTGATGTAACAACCTGTTGGTCAGGTTAAGTCATTGTATTTAAGTAAAGGTTTTATCCTAATTTCAATGTTTACAACGCTGGTTGAAATGAGATGAAAACAGTACTGATTGATGACTTTTTCAAAATCCAAATGTATTTTCCATGTAGATTCCACGTCACAATAGGTTGACAAATGACATTGAAACAACATTGATTCAACCAGTGTGTGCCCAGTGGGTTGACTTTACTGTTGGTGCACTCCTTGAAAACAGCATTTGCACAGATCGTTACCGTACCTTGAGCCTCTCCTGTCTGTTGCTCTCTGGTCCATTCCACTGAATAATGGTCTTACCAGAATCCAACAGAAAGACATCCCCAAGATTGAAGCTTTCCCAGCTCATCTCGACCTACAGTATGCGGGAAATTGTGACAGATGTATTACAATTAAAATGTCAGGCATTTTCAGAGGCACTTCCTGTTGTGTTACACAGAATGACTTCCCTTATATGTGTTTCTCACCTCCATGGCGCTTATCCTTTTCTTCCCTTTCACATGCAGCAGTCTCTGGATGTCATAACTGTTGGTCTCTGTGTGTCTCATTCCTGACGCCACCCCGCCCTTCTTATAGCTGTAGGGGACGGAGAGGTAAGTAGGCTAGAAAATCAATCTCTTGCTTTTATTACAGTGTAATGTCTGTATTGCATGCACAATGTTGTTTTTGTTTTTTTGAGATGTTGATATAAGAGCATTTGCTCTAAAATAAAATGTGTATGAGAGTGCACACTAATCACAATTGATAACTATACTCATTTGGCCAAACTACACCCACAGAAGAATTACCCTCAGTGCTTCGGAATAAAATCAGAATGGGAATACTGAACTGAGTGTAATGATGGGATTGCTCTCTCTCTGTAAGCCTATAAGGTTAATGTGGCTCCCTTGCTGCACTGCAAATAGACTTACATGACCCCTTGTTTGAAGTATCCTTGGTTCTGGAGCTCACTGTGCTAGACAGGCCCTGATCCCAGCTGGATGGATGGCCGCACCCTGTTGGAGAGAGAGAGAGAGAGAGAGAGGGAGAAAAATACTGATTGACAGCCGCTTTACCTCGATTCGCCAGATTATAATCCCAGGATTGTGGGTTACTGCTCTGAATGTGTACTCCATGTTTCTCAGATACAGGCCATCTCAATCTGATGTTGGAAAGAAAATAGTTCCTTGGCCCACCTCCTGGTTTTGGACCCTGGGAGGAGTAAATCTTTAACCATAAATTGCATTATCTGACACCAGAGGTTATTGAAATGGATATTAAAAAGGAGTTCCATATCCATTTCAGGATTACTGGAGGTTTACTGCAGAACTAATGTATTTACATCATAAACCGGTTGGACAGGGTGTTGTCGGAAGAAGAGGAAGCAGCATTCAAAAGCAGTGTGTTGCTGTTGACACCCACTACTATACGTTTGATTCAGTCAATCTCACAAAGTTCACGCCATACTGTATTTTACTGTTCTGATGGTCAGAGATGTGTATGCCTCAGCCCTCTGACCATTAACTCCATAGATCCAGCCACAAAACATCCTAACTCTCTTCTCTCAAATCACATCATGAAACTCGGTGAGCCACTGTCTGAAATCACAGAGGGCAGATATGATCAAGTCAAACAGTACCTGGAGTTGCTGCTGCGGAGACAGAAGACAATCGTGTCCAGCTAGAGAGTTGCTTGCTTGTTTGTAGGAGTAAGTGTCTCTGTGTGTGTCTGGATGGTTCTTCCGTTGATTCAAGGTTGGACACAGCAGTACAACCCCCAGGAGAGAACCAGAGGACTTAGGGCTGTCACTGGGGCATCAAAGCATTCTTCTCCTCTTCCTCCTCCTGGCCCTCGTCCCCTGAGAGATTTGCCTGAGTTTGCATGTTCCAGGACCTCTTATCGCTCCATCCAATCGCTGATTAGAGAAAGGGAAATATACACAAACCAGCAGGTAAATGAGGATACAGCAGACACGACTCCTATTCAAAAGACCACAGGCTGAAAATACATTTTAGTGGTAGTGGTGGTGGGACTGTGTGAGGGAGGGGGGAGAGAAAGAAAGGGAGGGAGGGGGAGTAGTTAAAACCCTCCCTTTGCCAGGAAATGGATCTGTCTGTATTGGAAGGTAGCCACAGAGCTATGGATTTTTAATTAAATTATGTACTGCACAGAGAGTGGACAATTGATGCTCTAATGCAGTTGCTGCCTATAATAATCATGCATTAGAAGGTCCTAACAGCCATCCCCAGTAGAGGCCTATACTGTAGGAGAGAATCTCACATGATGCCACAGTGCTATGTGACATTCTCTCTACATTGATTATGTTTTGAATGGTGTTATTGATTTTCAACATCAGGATGCTCTCACTGGATGTCCTTACTGACAAATCTAGCTGCACCCTAAAAGTAGCTTTCTATGAAATCTGATGATTCATGCCAGTCATACAGAGGCAGCCTGAAAGGTTTATTCAAGAACTCAAAAGTGTATTTCTGAACCTTGTTGGAAGCATCGCACAAATACTGGGGGGCCCTTACCAGCCTGAGAATGTTGACAGGCAAATTACTTGTGTTGAAGAAGTGTACAAAATACTAAGGACATCACACACCAATGTATTTTGGACATGGTGTCAGTCACAGTTTGCTACCTCACCGTTGATACAAACAATTTCAGAGGAACATGAAAAACTACAACAGTGGTCTGTTGTGTTCTCAGGGAAAACCCTGCAGAATGGAAATAATGCACAAACCACACACCCAGGCAAGATTAGTGAAATATGAAAGGATTAGTTAACACCCAAGGAAGGAGCCACATTTACTCATGCTGACCTCTATGATTGATTGGATGTGATCAGAATGATCCAATCTCAGTATAAGCCCCACCTCTGCCCTGGCTATTGCCCAAATTTAGTTAACGCTCCATTTTTTTTTACATGGCCATTGATGGACAGGGCTTTGTCCAAACACAGTGGACAGCTGATTCGTAACATCACATATTATGATGTCATAACGTAATGACTCTCCCTAAAAGCCTCTGGTTGATCCCAAATGGCACCCTATTCCCAACATAGTGCACTACTTTGGACCACAACCATTATGGGCCCTAGTCAAAAGTAGTGTACTATATAGGGAAAAGGGTGCCATTTGGGGTGCTTACTCTGAATTTGACTTTCTGATTCTACTATATTGTTTGTGGAATGTAAATCTCTTTGTGATTGAACATGAGGTTTGGGGATTTGGGTATGTTTGTTTGGTGTGTGTAGCAAGGTGAATGAATGTGTTACTGCTCTCTAGAGATGCGGACATAAATACAATACAGTAAACAAACGCACTATAATCAATGTTTTTATTCCATCTTTGAAAAACAACTTTCAGAATTGCTAGTTCACCAAAAAAGCTCCCAAAAATATAATGCAGGAATCTTACGTTTTCAAAAAATAGCTGTAAAAAACGTATTTTCAAGAGTAAAGTTCCCACTGGGCACACACTGGTTGAATCAATGTTGTCTCCACGTAATTTCAACAAAATTACATTGAACCAACGCGGAATAGACGTATGTTGCCAGTGGGTTGATTATTTTTACTTTATACTGTATGTATTACTGTATCTCCTTCTGCATAGCTTCTGTGTAAAATCAGCAGTTTGTTCATGGTACACAAATCCTGACCCAACCACACAATCAACCCATTTAAGAGATTAGTTTACAAAAAAAATCTAAAATGGGGAAATTATTTGATCCAAACAGAACTTACTTGCTGACATTTTTTCCATCACTTATCAGAAGATACTACACTGGTCACCATGACAATCTATTCAATAGATTGATCAATATACATACAGGCATCAATAGATTGTACCCTCTGAATCACACCCCATTTTGTTCTGATCGTTGGTTGGCATCTAAGAAGCCACACAGTAAGTAAACCAACTGAACACTTAAAATAAAGAGATTGCAGAAAGATCTCCATATATGTTGGAAATGCCAAAACATTCAGAATAGGAATAATGAATGTCCAAAACAAGAGAACACAAAGCTTTTTAGAGCTATATTTCAATCCATTATTTGTTTGTAATATTTCATATAAAAAAAGAAAAGAACTACCAAGTACCAAGAATTATCTTGCAAATTGTCGCCAATACTTTATTTTAATTTTTTTTTACAGTTGTACTGTTTAGGACAAACTATTTCAAGGACATTACACTCCAGTTCTTTACATTCTTTCTCTCCAGGACTTTGAGAAGATAAAGTCAATAGTATGATATCAATGATCATTGCATCATTCTGATGCATAGGAACATTAAAGGGATCATGAAATCTTGTATTTCTCACTTAGAGTAAACTATATTTGAATCAAACACAGGACATTTCTGAAGTTGCATTTGTTGAGGGCCATAGCATGCATTTCATAGGTGTTACATATTACCTCACGATCATAGACAAACTTTCTCCTGAAACCATGATCCATAACATGACTGTAATTAAAGTTTGACATGTCACCTCTGATTTGAATGTCAATATCTTTCACTACATTTAGTCATTTCATGTCAGCAGACATTTTGACTGAATATACCAGGTATCATGTAGGCCTATTTTACCTATTCACCATTACTGACAGTGAAGTGCTGCATAATTAATGCAACAAGTCTGGTTATTTCGACTAGAAAAAAAGGGAAACTGATGCAAGAATACTTTAATTAAAATTGTACTGTAAATATTTGGTGCCCCCACCCCTCCCCTCCTACAACTCCCACCTCCACAAAATAAAAGTGTTGAGCTTTGGTAAATACTGATGTCTATGACCCCACTTTACCTTTCGTGTTTCAGACATAACAATAACACAGTCAGGTCATACCCTGTGCACCCTCCACCACGTCCCACCACCAGAAGACAAAACTTAACATCCTATTCAACTGACAAAAGAAGAGGATTCTTGTGCGTCCCAAAAGGCATTCCATTCCCTATATAGCGCACTGCTTAAGGGTTAGCGCATTGGGCCAGTAACTGAAAGGTTGTTGGTTCGAATACCCGAGCCGCCAATGCGAGAAATCTGTCGATGTGCCTTTGAGCAAGGCACTTAACCCTAATTTGCTCCAGGGGCACCGTACTACTATGGCTGACCTTGTAAAACAACACATTTCACTGTTCCTATCTGGTGTATGTGACAATAAAACCACATTTTTGTGTGTTTTTTTAAACTTTTGACCAGAGCCCAATCGTGCACTATATAGGGAATAGAGTGCCATTTGGGATGCAACCAGAGATTAACACGCTTATAAATATCTACAGAACACGAGAAACATGGAGTAAACATTTCTCTAACAGTACGGATGTGGGGTCCACAACATAATACACTGCCCTTTCTTTGAATCCCAATGAAACAGCGGAGTAGGATTGCTTGGCAAAGAGCGATTTGTGGATTACTCAATATCAGACAAACACTAGAGACAGGGTATCAGTTGTAAAATTGTAAAATGAAAAAGAAATGATGATGGAGACCCTTGCTGCTTTATTCCAAAGCTTTCAATGCAGAATGAAACCTTAGGCACTTCATAGAGCGTAATAGCATAAGGCGGCGCTTTATCTTGTGAATAAAACAACCACAAAACAAATCTCTTTGGGATACAGTGACTAGTCTGGATTGGGCATGTGTGTGTGTGTGCCTACAGTTACAATCTGAGCAGTAGAACATATCTTGTTAAATCAATCCAGCTTTTGCCACCACAAAACCGCTGCCACCTCACAATGTGTATACCTAAGATATGTCAGTGAGTACTGTAGAACTTCTAGAACAGACAATAACGCAAAGAGAATTTATAAAATACATACTTTTACGTCTCAGTAATGTAGTTTTTTACAAACCGAAACAGTTTACCTAAAATAGGATACATTTTAAAATAGTAAAAGTTGAGTGGCAATGACTTTGCAAGCTATGGATAAAGGGCAACCGGCAGGGGGTAAACTAGTATGCATTGTGTTCACTCTTAGCAGCCTACTTATCACAAGTCCCTCACGCTACCCAAATATGGCACCCAGAAGGCTTCACACAAAATGTAACAAAATTAGAATACATTTAAAACAAGGCCTTGGTTTATCCAATATGGCATCCTTAGCAGACTAAACACCAGCAGAGAATCTCTCCAAATTTGCAACTGAACTATAGTCTAAATCAGTCTGTTCATTTAAAGGGAATTTCTTTAAAGAGGGTGCCAAAAGTTTAGGTGAATCAGCTCAAGTGTCCTGTACCTGATGCATCTCAGGGTGAATCTGCATAAAGAGGCAGGGTTTATGTTACACCCCTGCCTTTACGCGACGGGTGTGACCCTTGGTTTGTAATGGTCCCTATTGGCCGAGGATTAGGTTATCTTCAGCTAATGAGAATGGAGGATTTCATGTAAATACAACATACACAGAGGCTGTTAACGTATGGCTGTTCTTCCTCAACATCCAAGACATTACAAAAGTAATCATCTACACTTCTTACCATATCAAACATTTAAAAGACATCTTAAAAATGTATAGAAAAACCTAACGATTGAAAAAGAACAACCATTTTCTGCAAGGAACAACGCAATTTTTCTTTCTTTAAAAACAAAACAGATTTAATTTATTTTTCTTTTCAGAAGGCACAAAGATGGTGATCCCTTGCTCCCCATGTAAAGTCTGCTCAAATGAGGTCATGTCATATCATGTACTGTAATGTCATTTCTAGTTATGTCATGCTGGCCTTGGATCAGAAAGACCACCGGGTTCAGCTTTCAAAATGAATTTCCTGAGGGACTCAATCCATTCAGGAGAAACTTCCTTAAAAACCGCCTTTATACAGGCCTTGGAATAAGAAATGGAAATTAATATCACTATATGGATTTTGTAGTTTCCTTGAAATGCTTTAGAGTCCCCCTTCAAAGTGTTTGTACAGAGATTATTGTCGAAGCAGAGAGGTTGTGTGTAGAGTCAATTGTTTTGTGTCACAATTAGTGCTATAAAATCGAAGTCTCGTTTTTGGAGAAACAACGATCTGGCCAGTCGGTTTAAATGATTGGAGTACTAGTATGTGTTTGAGTCCCGATTTAAAATGAGAAAAGAGTGAGCCACTTTGCATTGCGTTTGTTGGATTGTTTCCAGAAAAGCAGTTTTGAAGCACCAGCTAACATACTGAGGAGGATAGTAGGAGCAGTGGACAGCCGTCCAGACACAGTTCAGGGGCCAAACAAACACACCGCCGAGTGTGTGTCTAGGATACTAACACCGCACACAGTGTGTGTATGTAAGTAAGGTTTGGGATTTTTCCGTCGGTTGATGGGTGTGGTCTGGCTGGGAGTGGGAGATTCTGGCTTGTAAGAGGGGGTGTGTCGTGTCAGGGGGCTCGTAGCTGCTGTAGTTTGGCATAGACGTCGTCCGCCTCACTCAGCTCTTCAAAGACGGGCAGGAGGCTCAGCAGCTCTGTGTCCTCCAGGTCATCAAACCAGGACACCACAGGCACCTGAGGACACACACACAGATTAAAACATTTGACATTTTAGAGAAATAAGGCTATTAATGAAGGAAATAACCTTTTCTGTCACTGCAGTTGGGAAATGTTGATTTCCACAGTTTAAAACACACATTCAGAAAATAAAACTGGCATGTTGGGATCAAATAGCTCCTTGCTTAAAACAGGAAGATCACCTCAGTGATTCTACATTGGGACAGGCCTGTAAGGCCTTTGGTGATACAGTAAAGCTCAGGCTGGGCAGCAGGACTCACAGCGTTCTCAGGGTGGAAGATGTAGGAGGCGGGGGAGTTGTCCAGGATGAGGGTCTTGTTGAGCTGGCGGCCCAGGCGGCTCAGGTCCTTGACGTAGCAGCCCTGATGGAACACACAGGACTCCCGAAAGAGACGCGTCCGGAACACACCACACTGATCTAGAAGGTCGGTCACTGGGTCTGCATACTGCAGGGGAGACGGGAGGAGAAGGTGAAAGGGAGAGAAAAAGATAGAAACAGAAAGGTAGAAGGCCAGGCAGGTAGTAGGACAGAGAGTAGGATGTAAGGGGAGAGTGGTATGTTGGGTGGTACAGACGACTTAAAGGGATACTTCGGGATTTTGGCAATGAGGCCCTTTATCTGCTTCCCCAGAGTCAGATAAACTCGTGGATACCATTTTTATGTCTCTGCAGCGGTTTGAGGTTAGTTGCTAACTAGCGTTATAGCGCAATGGCTGGAAGTCTATGGGTATCTGCTAGCATGCTAGCAGATACCCATAGACTTCCAGCCATTGTACAACGCTAGTTAGCATTTGCGCTAGCAAAACTACCTCTAACTTCCTTCATACTGGGCACAGACATAAAAATGGTATCCACAAGTTCTTCCAACTCTGGGGAAGTAGACAAAGGGCCTCATTGCCAAAATCCCGAAGTATCCCTTTAACATTGCTGGAATTGCTACTTTTTCAAGAGGCATATCTCCTCGCCACCAGGGGTAGTAAATGGAATAAGTACCAGTTAATTTTCCAAATCAACAGAAAAAGCAATGTTACCTTTGCGAGACTTGCAGTGAAGAGAACACACTCAAACAGCTCTCCCATCCTCTGGAGGAACTGGTCTACATGTGGCCTCTTCAGGACGTAAACCTGGGACACGTCACAGCACGGTTAAAAGCATCTGGCTAGGAGAATCAAGTACAGCTATCTATCAGCGACCATCTATGAACACTAGTCTATGGACTAACTAACTGACTGGAGCAACTCCACACAACTCCAGTCTGTAAGGACCACAGTATCTATTGATCTGCAATCTGATCAAAGTTATTCACTGGCTACAGAGTCTACTCACCTGGCTTAACAAGCCTAATGTGTTAGCTAATTGAAAAGGCAACAGTGAAAAAAGGCTGGTGAGCACAAGTGGATCCATCTTTCATCCATTCAACAACCTGGTTCAACATTTCATAAAATAAAATAAAGCCAACGTATAAAAAAATAAAAAAAAGGAACAGAAAGGTTAAAAAAAGGGTTAAACATTTATTGAATACAATGGAGGCCTGCCTCCCTGTTTGGTCTGCCTGCTCTTTCCTATTCATTCCGTCTGTGGGTCAGGGAACGTGTCCAAGCGTCTGTCGGTGTGATCGTTGCAGAGGGTGTGTTGGAAGTTGGCAGCCGCCTCCTGAAACAAGTAATCGAGAATAGGCCGTGCTGGCAGGAACCAGCCTATCCTGGATTACTTGAATCAGGCCGAGGCCAAAGAGCTGTGGCCAGTGTCCCACGGCGAGGAGGCCGGAGAGGGGTGAGGGAGGCCTCGCTGACCCCTGGCTTAACTGTACTATACAGCTTTAACATTTTTACAATTGATACATATGTAGATATGACTTCTACAATAACTACTAAGTATATCCATCTTGATCATGGAAGAGAACACATTTATACAACAAATGTTCCATTTACACATTACTTTTGATTTCAAATTTGATTTAATGTATTAACGTTAAATGCGTTCAATTTCAGAAGCAGTTATACTTCTTCAATGGGCTGCAATAGCTAAACATAACCACAGGGAGGTTGATTATTTGAATTTGTCCGATGGAGCACACAGTATATACACACACAATCCGTGTGTGTTGATCTGAATGCCATTGCCATAGTCATTGTTAGTTACCTGGTGTGTTGTTCCTTCAATCTCCACAGGTACAATGAAGTCAGCATTACTGATGGGCTACAGGATCAGAGAAGGACAACCATTTACCATCACAGTTTTCAGAACAAATAAAACCAGTTGCAGTGACATGCAAAAGACAAACATATACATTAACTACAAAAGTTAGATATTCTGTAATCTCCCGTTGCCAGATTCTGTGTGTAGACCGAGAGAATCTGCCAGGACTGAATGGAATGCGCGAGATCTGAGCAGCATTAGTTCCGTTTTGGGGGGTTTCGTCACTGGTTATGTGGACGTAAATGGATGGGGCGAAGGCGGTGCTTAAACTGCTTCGCCTTGAGTGCTTTGCGTGTGTGTCCACACGGACAGGAAGAGGGGGGGGGGGCTTTGACTGAGTTTGTGAGGGTGGAGACTTCGTTTTTGTCGGAACTCTCAATTTCTAACACGTATGAAAACAGAAGTTAATCACACAGCTGACCAACTGACGCAAGATTTGACTTCTGGGCTAACAGAGATGATATATTCTGATAAAACGCATCTAAAAGCCAAGTTTTAAATGAGGAAAAAAACTAAGCCCTCCTGCCCACCAAAAGCTGTGATGCCCTATCGAAATCATGCCCTATCAAGAGAAACATGTCAACTAGGGGGGACATGTACAACAGTGGTCTGTCTGCCAGTGACCATTGATTTGTTGATGAATGTGTTTACAGGATCATCATCTCCTCTTTCACTCTCCCAGCCAGTGTAATGAGCTACCTGATCCAGCTAACAGCTGTCCATTACTACCTAGGACACACAGACTTATAGGGGGATCTACAAGTGAGACGGACACAAACAACGAGGACTTAAATCAAATGATTACATTTTAATCATTTAGCAGACGCTGTTATACAGAGCGACTTACAGTAGTGAGTGCATACATTTTCATACCGGTCCCCCGTGGAAATCGAACCCACAACCCTGCCGTTGCAAGCGCTATGCTCTACCAACTGAGCCACGAGATTACAGCTTGTTGTTGCAAACAAGTGAAGTAAGAGCTATGGATCATGCCATTATATACTGCACAGGATCAAAACAACATTTATCTGAATCTTTGATATGTGGTGAGATAATAGGTCAAGGTTTTCCAATAGTTTCTTATTAAGAGTGTGTGTGTGTGTGCTACCTTGAAGGAGCTGTGCACCAGCGTTTCGTCCAGGTCAATGACCACACAGATCTTGCCCTCATCCTGGGGGGTTACCTCTGGCAGTAGACTGGTCTCTGGGACCTGAGATGGGCGGGACAGGGAGAATGGTAGGGAGTAGAGGAGGGTAGAGGATAGAGGCAGGGTAGAGGTGGGGAGGTCAAAAAGGAACCACATTACCCAACCTGCACCACTACATGTTGCACTCATCTTCCTCTCTTTTTCACATTACAGTGCACCAGCCTTGTAAGAATCACATTAGCTATAAGAATCACATCAGTCCCAGTAAGTAAGTCGCCATTGTTAACTACAGTTTAGAAATACTTCTGTCCCACTGTTTAAAAACCACTGTAAGTGGTTAATTCTTATATCTAGGATTCTTATATTCAGAGTGCACTGTAGTAACATGTTTGGCCACCTGGTGACACTTTTCCCTGAGAATTTAAACCAGGTGTCAAACCTTTTCTTGCCTAGGGACCCCATCATACTTTAGCAAAACATTTTTTCTTGTCTTATCACGTGAATGGCAAGGAGAAGTAATTAACATTTTTAAATGAATAGATTGTGAATAGTTTTTCATTATTTTGACCTCCCCACATTATAATTGGAAGAAGTGGAAACTAACAGCCTATTAGCTAGAAGGGTAACTCCAAACACATTTTCGCTAAGAGCAGCTGTTTAGCTGGATAAACAAAGGTAAGCCATGTGTAGGCAAAAATGTATGTCCAAGTCAAGAAAGCTTACCAGCTGCTTGCCACACTGGTAGCCTATTCACGGGTGCTTTTTCAAAGCCTAGGGCAGATACTCCTGTGAGTGTAATTGGCTTCAATGAGTGTAATTTGCTCAATATTAGGAGTAGGAGAAATAAAGTGGACATTATTAGAAATATGATATTCTCCTCTTTTCTACTGTAGGTATGTAATTAAACTTTTGTTTATTCTGTTAGCGATATTCATAAAAACATTGAAATAACAATTTTAAAAAATACAAATAATTTTCGCAGACCCCATGCAGTACCTGAATACCCATGATTTAAATGTCTGATGACACACACCACACGTGATGACAGATTCCAGAGGGAATCAATCATCTATTAACCTGGGACCTCTGGTACAATTCTACACAGGAATCATGTTTCCAGTTAGGAAAACCCTTTAGTTGGAGAATGAAGGGTTCAATGTGAGTTTCAGAATAATAACCTATGGCCCATCTACAGTAACAACTTAAGACACATATCCTATTGCACAATGCACTGTCCTGCAAAACTGAATTAATGTCCTTTTCCATCCCAAATACAACAGCATATAACAGCAGTTTATAACAGTATGAAAAATGTATGCACTCACTAACTGTAAGTCGCTCTGGATAAGAGTGGCTGCTAAATGACTAAAATGTAAATGTAAATAAAATGTCTGAAGATAATGGATCAAAATAACAACTAAAAACTGTTATAACAAACATTTGCCTGAGCGTCATACCCAATGTGACAGTTTAATCTAACCCCATTCAGTATAGTTTTTACTCCCGCAAAAACCACAGTGATATTGTCCTTTACGTACTTGAAACTGGTGGCGAAGGTTTTGAAGTAGATCAAGCTAAACAGAGAGATGAAAGACCGTTAACTAGGTTCTAGAGTCAACTCCCACTCATCCATCCCAAACCCACCAACAGGGCTCAACACAAACATCTATTCTAGGCCTATATCCATGACAGTTCTGAACTGTGCCTAGTAGAACACAAGCAAGAATTAGGCTACATATCAGCAACAAAGTATTTTATTGGCTTGAGGACAGGCCTAATACTGCCTAGTGGTGGGAGAAAAGTAGTTTAATTTCCGCAACCAAAATATTTTACTCTTTGGTCTAAATGTGCTGCCGCCTACAAGGTGCCCATCTATTCTAAACCTAGCCATGCTCTCTCTGAACACTTAACAGAAGAACAGTGAGGTTCACACAGTCATGTTAATCTATGTCATAAAGTCAAACATAACAGAGAGATTGGTGTTTCTTTTGTTACAGATTAATGTTTGGTAAAAGGTTGACGCATCATCAGTCGAAGGGGGTGCTTAGTTAGCACAGGGGAGAGTTTAAGCTGTTAGCCTTAGTCTAAACAGCTCACATCTAAAATCCCATTCACCAACATGTTAACTAAACCAGTGGCATCAATATATAGGGTGTCCACCCAATATGCCCAGAGTTGGTGAAAACACACTTTGGAGATGAAATTTCACTTCCTTATGTTATAAAATACATTTAACAAGACAAATATGATTATTCATATTCTGAATCGTTCAGTGGGGTATTTATCTAACATTTCATTAACAGTATCCAAAAAGTCGGATTTCGTATCCTAATACATCAGATAATAAGCACCAAGCTCCTTTTGAGGATTTTACATGTTGTGGTGGTAGTCTTCAAGTTGTTTCCGTGGGTCGCAAAAAGCTAAATTAGCATGGCACGGGATGAATTAAATGTAAAAGGCTTTGAAAATAAAAAGCTTGCAGTAAGCTCAGTGCTTGGTTGACATTTCACAGAGATATGCTTGTTTGTGTGAAAAACCTTCGAAAAAGAATTTCGCATTAATATGAAAAGCATATCCTAAAATATGAAAATACTACATGTCATGTCTCAAAATCGATCTATCTTACCTCTATATTGTTTTATATCCTGCGGACTCGAGATGAAAGATGACGAGTTCAACGGAAAAGTGAGCATGTCCAGTAGCCTTCATTCTCGCACAGCATCCAGCCTAGCTGACGTGACGCTGTGCAATTTTCCTTACTTCTGACCACTCTTTTTTCTCTGGCCTCCATTGATTTGGCCATCCTACAAGGGTAAAAACTCCAATAACTTTTGAACGGATTATGATAGAGACATGAGGTATTTTACCCATGGTCAAAATATGCGTTTTGTTTGGACACCCTACAATATACGGTAGTTCTAATAAATAAATAAATAAATACAGGGGGAGGATCTGGGAAGCGTGGTAATTTCAACTACGAGAAAACGGTGGCATTGGAATCATTTAATTGTATTTATCTACACCCTCTTATCTTCACCCAATTAAATCCTGAAGACTTAACTGAATTGGGGATTGAGTGAATTCTTGTGATGTTCGTGAGCAGTCTAACATCTGAACATGGTGTGGGGACATGAGTAATTAAGCAATGAGGAACTGTAATTCAGAGAGTAACAGATATTAATCTGCAGGGTAGCGTCCCAAATGACACCCTATTCCCTAAAAAGTGCCTTAATTTTGACCAGAGCCCTGTGGGTCCTGGTAAAAAGTACTGCACTATATAGAGAACAGGGTGCCATTTGGGACGTAGTTATGCTTACCCACTGACCCAAATACTAGTGTTGTCCTGTATGGATCAGCCCAGCTCTACTTTAGTTGGTTAATTACATTAATAGAGCCATCGTGATTCATATTAGGCCACAGTCATTTGATATAGTAATTACATGGTTTATCTAGAGTACTGAACAGTGTGAAAACAGACAGTATCATACTGAATCTGAAGTGATAAGAATGTAAAGCATGAAGTCCAATTTATCTGTGGTCCTCTGTAGCTCAGCTGGTAGAGCACGGCGCTTGTAACGCCAAGGTAGTGGGTTCGATCCCCGGGACCACCCATACACAAAAATGTATGCACGCATGACTAAGTCGCTTTGGATAAAAGCGTCTGCTAAATGGCATATTATTATTATTATTATTATTATTATCTGTCAGGGAGAAGTTATAAAATCTCCATTAGCCTTTCTTCTCCATTTACTCTGATTTTTCTAACATGACATTTAATTGGACTTGCCACTTTTTAAGACCAATTCTGATGTAAATTGCATCACTACTAGCCATATAGCCTATTGGACAGAAGTTGGTCTACTACACTAATGCTAGGTCTTTCTATAAGCTACTCATCAGTGTACTCAACAAGCCCATCTTTCACTTTTGTTTTCAGGAAGTTTGTCGGGGTGGGCCATTGGAGTGGCTGGTTGACAGGTGTTTGTGTTACCTTGGCGATCGTCCCATTGTCCTCAGGAGGGAGTAAGGTATCCTGGGCAGGGGGTGGAGGCTGAGGGGCATCCTGTGCTCGGAGGCAACAGAAGAGCGCTTTGAAGATATTTCGGCTCCGAGGCTTCTTTGGGGAAGATTTGTTCACCTGGCCTAGGGAGAGAAGGAACAAAATATACTCAAACAAATGTGTAAATAAACTCATGGCAGGTGAAACCCATATGGGTATACCCACACCTAGAATATAAGTTACTGAGTGTTTTAAAATGGGATAAAGACACAAAAATGAAATCTCCTACCCCCCTTACCCCTAAACAGACTTCTCCGGGACTACTTTCATTTGTAGTCATGAGTCTTCAAGTCAATCTCAATCACAAACCAACACCCACAACAAGTAGGCCTCCAATAACTGACAACCCTAATTGGCACCAACCCTTTGTCACCCTCCCTAATACCAATTAAAAACTGGGTGGTTCGAGCCCTGAATGCTGAAAGCTGTGGTATATCAAAAAGTATACAACGGGTATGACAAAACAAGTATTTTTACTGCTCTAATTACATTGGTAATAGCAATAATCTCCCGAGTGGCGCAGTGGTCTAAGGCACTGCATAGCAGTGCTAGCTGTGCCACTAGAGATCCTGTTTCGAATCCAGGCTCTGTCGTAGCTGGCTGCGACCGGGAGACCCATGGGGCGGCGCACAATTGGCCCAGCATCATCCAGGGTAGGGGAGGGAATGGCTGGCAGGGATGTAACTCAGTTGGTAGAGCATGGCGTTTGCAATGCCAGGGTTGTGGGTTCGATTCCCACGGGGGGCCAGTATGAAAAAAATAATGTATGCACTCATAATGTAAGTCGCTCTGGATAAGAGCGTCTGCTAAATTACTAAAATGTAAATGTAAATGTAAATGTAATAAGGCACCTCGGGTGACAGCTAAGGGTATAAAAACAAGCCCAATGGAGAATCTCCGTTACTCCAGGACTAGGCTTAATTGGTGTTTGGTAAACCGGCCTTAAGGGTATACTTAAGCGATAAGGCCCGAGGGGGTGTTGTATATGGCCAATATACCATGGCTAAGGGCAGTTTTTAGGCAACACGGAGTGCCTGTAGATTAATATACAGGCACTCCGTGTTGCATCGTGCATAAAAACAGCCCTTAGCCATGGTATATTGGCCATCTACCCCCTCGGGCCTTATCGCTTAAGTATACCCTTAAGGCCGGTTTCCCAGACACCAATTACGCCTAGTCCTGGAGTAACGGAGATTCTCAATTGGGATCGTTTTTTTATTCCAGGACTAGGCTTCATCTTGCCGGCCATTATATGCCTTCCATATCCCTCTCTATAAGAGAATCCTGTTGTCACTAGAATATATCCATCAGGCCTTCCTCCCTAGTCTTTACCTGGGCTGACATCAGAGCAGGCAGGAAACCGATCCTGCCCTCTGTGTGGGTCTAATTCTGCATAGGCTCAGTTCACAGGGAGTTGGCTCCATTTACACACTCAGGCATCTGGGAGGCACGAGAGGAGGAAGTATAAAAAGCCAAACTGACTAACTGGTCTGAGTCACAAAAAGCACCCTATTCCCTATGTAGTGCACTATGGGCCTTGGCCAAAAGTAGGGCCGGGACGCTACCAGTGTCTCAAACTCGTTAGTATCATGGCAAGGAAACAAAACACGAAGCGCATTTAACTTTAGGAAAACATGATGTAGGGTTGAATATTTTCCAGGTATTTTACTAAATGTTCCATCCTGAGAATAAATCACTTTTCTCCTGGTTAACCCAGTATTTCCCACCAAAACCGGAAGTGTCATTCTAAAGCATATAAATGTGTCTGGATTTGATTACAGCTTTTATCGGAATGAAAATTCAAGCCTGATGCTATCTGAGCTATACATTAAAATATATTTTGAGCTAAAGACATTTTATGAGCCCAAGCCCAAAACACCCCAAATGTTATTCAGCACATGGATAGCACATTACGCACCACAGAAAAACAGAAAAGCCCATAAATGAATGGAAAAAGCTCCAGTAGGCTAATCCTTTTGAGTGTGGACTGTATTAGGCCTACTGTACTGTATTATCCTGGAATTAAGCACCTCGATCAAACCATGAAGCTGGGAGAGAACATGCAATACTGGTGCAGGACATGCGTCCTACAATTTTACAATTATAGGCTAGTAAATTAGATTTTTAATGTAAATGTTTAGTAGGCTGACGCATATATATCTTTCATAATATTTCCCCTAATGTCATGCGACATGTGTATTACTCTCTCTCCATTGTTGCTTCATCGTTCCTCACTTTCAACAGTAACAGTGCATTCGGAATGTATTCAGACGCGTTGACTTTTTCCACTTTGTTACAGCCTTATTCTAAAATGGATTAAAAAAACATCTCAATCTACACACAATACCCCATAATGACAATGTGAAAACAAGTTTAGACATTTTTACAAATGTATTAAAAAATAAATACCAACATTAGTGCCAGACCTCACTAATACTCGTGGCTGAATGGAAGCAAGTCCCCACAGCAATGTTCCAACATCTAGTGGAAAGCCTTCCCAGAAGAGTGGAGGCTGTTATAGCAGCAAAGGGGGACCAACTCCATATTAATGCCCATGACTTTGGAATGAGATGTTCGACAAACAGGTTTCCACATATTTTGTCATGTAGCGTGTGTGCGCGCGCACACACACACACAGAACAAAAATATAAACACAACATGTAAAGTGTGGGTCTCATGTTTCATGAGCTGAAATAAAAGAGCACAGAAATGTTCCATATGCACAAAAAGCTAATTTCTCTCAATTTTTGTGCACAAATTTGTTTACATCCCTGTTAGTGAACATTTCTCATTTGCAAAGATCATCCATCCACCTGACAGGTGTGGCATGAAGAAGCTGATTAAACAGCATGATCATTATACAGGTGCACCTTGTGCTGGGGACAATAATGACCACTAAAAAACACAATGACACAGATGTCGCAAGCAGTGGCGGCTCCTGAAAAAATTCTCAGGAGGGGCAATTTTTCTGATGATTTAGGTGACCTACACACATTTTAAAAAAGATATGTCCAGCAACAACATGAAGACAGGGGCAGCATATAAGTCAATACCAGAAGCATTTATTGACTGATCTGGGGAGATGGATTCCAGTTTCTGTGACAGATTATAAATAATCTCTGATGCCTTTGTTATATTAGCTTTTGGTTGAATGTACTGTCGTAGTAAATATATAATGTTATAGCTTGGTCTGACTAAAATCTTGTGCATGACCCATTTTGTGTTGGGCGTTTGTTTTCAATCAATGCTGTTCCTATCCTATAACAATGGACAAAAGAGTCCTATCTTGTCAGCCTTGTCAGCAGGTGGCCAAGGACAACACCCACGCCATAGGTCTCTCAGTTCTTCCAACTCACGAGTTCTTGCTCTGAGGACACACACACACACACACACACACACACACACACACACACACACACACACACACACACACACACATCATCACTGATAACACACACACACACACACCATCACTGTTAAACACACACACAAAAATCCCCTCTCTTTAGGCTGAACATTTGAAGACAGAGAACCCGACTCAGAGCCAATGCAACAGTGGAGGGGACCTCGCCCAACTCATCAGGACCAATCAGAAGATCAGAACTACTAGATTCAACCTACATCATTTATTGTATAAAATGTCTGCACACAATGTTTTCGGGGCTCTCTTCTCCCTAAGAGTTTGACGAACGAGTCCGTGCACGCGATTCCAGATATCTTTACCTCTGAATAAACTGCCTTTATTATACCATATCCACCCTGTCCAAAGTCTCTACTTGGTCTCAGTTCTCCAGTAAACTTGTGATTATCAACAGTACACAACGGTAACAAACAATTGGGGGAACTCACGGGGCAGATAGTAAGGTCGCAATAACACAGAAAGCAGTTCAATGTCGGGGTACAGAGTCGCTCTCTTACCAGGATCGCGGTCCGCTCTGACCAGGGTGAAGCCGGCCGGCTCCACTTCTCTGTCCGGGACTCTGTCATCCAGCCAAGTCTCCCAGCTGTATTGGGATTCCGCTGCCAGCAGCGTTTTCATTATTTAGTCCGTTCGTAGCGGGTATGTACACGATCAACAAGATCAGTCCAAAACCAACCACTGGAAATCCATGGTTGGCAGAATGTTTGTAAACTAAGTCTACAAATTAAAAACATAAAATAACGCCACACTGCAGGTCGCAACAGAGACGCTGCTAGCCGCTATTGTCTTAGTTACGTTCATGGTTACGTCACGTATGACGAAAGCGCGTAAGTGCAAGCCCACAGACACCCATAGAGAATGTATTGAAAGCTTTGAAATTTGAAAAAAATAGATTTTACATGACAGGCTATGAGAGACTTCTGGGCGATTTTCAACTTGACTGAAATCGCCCCAAAAACGGGCGGGGCCATTTGAAGCACGACTTTAGCCTGATTTGACATTTAGTGGCTGGCAGATCAGACGTGAACACTAATAACTACTGTTGCCGTGATATAATTGATTAGAAAAAAAATCCCTTCCTTTTCCCGTTTGGCAGTGCGTCGCCCATATCGCCCTATTGAACAGGCCGTCCCTGGTCGCAAGTTTTGAGGGAGCATGCAATTGGCATGCTGACTGCAGGAAAGTCCACCAGAGCTGTTGCCAGAGAATTGAATGTTAATTTCTCGACCATAAGCCGCCACACCAACGTAGTTTTGGAGAATCTGGCAGTACGTAAGACCAGCCTCACAACCGCAGACTACGTGCCCTCCCAGGCCCACCCATTGCTGCACCACTGCCCAGTCATGTGAAATCCATAGAATAGGGCCTAATTTATTTATTTCAATTGACTGATTTCCTTATATGAACTGTAACTCAGTACAATGGCTGAAATTGTTGCGTTTATATATATATATATATATATATATATATATATATACACATACACACACACAGTGGGGAGAACAAGTATTTGATACACTGCCGATTTTGCAGGTTTTCCTACTTACAAAGCATGTAGAGGTCTGTAATTTTTATCATAGGTACACTTCAACTGTGAGACGGAATCTAAAACAAAAATCCAGAAAATCACATTGTATGATTTTTAAGTAATTAATTTGCATTTTATTGCATGACATAAGTACTTGATACATCAGAAAAGCAGAACTTAATATTTGGTACAGAAACCTGTGTTTGCAATTACAGAGATCATACGTTTCCTGTAGGTCTTGAACAGGTTTGCACACACTGCAGCAGGGATTTTGGCCCACTCCTCCATACAGACCTTCTCCAGATCCTTCAGGTTTCGGGGCTGTCGCTGGGCAATACGGACTTTCAGCTCCCTCCAAAGATTTTCTATTGGGTTCAGGTCTGGAGACTGGCTAGGCCACTCCAGGACCTTGAGATGCTTCTTACTCCTTAGTTGCCCTGGCTGTGCGTTTCGGGTCGTTGTCATGCTGGAAGACCCAGCCACGACCCATCTTCAATGCTCTTACTGAGGGAAGGAGGTTGTTGGCTAAGATCTCGCGATACATGACCCCATCCATCCTCCCCTCAATACGGTGCAGTCGTCCTGTCCCCTTTGCAGAAAAGCATCCCCAAAATAATGATGTTTCCACCTCCATGCTCCACGGTTGGGATGGTGTTCTTGGGGTCGTACTCATCCTTCTTCTTCCTCCAAACACGGCGAGTGGAGTTTAGACCAAAAAGCTCTATTTTTGTCTCATCAGACCACATGACCTTCTCCCATTCCTCCTCTGGATCATCCAGATGGTCATTGGCAAACTTCAGACGGGCCTGGACATGCGCTGGCTTGAGCAGGGGGACCTTGCGTGCGCTGCAGGATTTTTAATCCATGACGGCGTAGTTTGTTACTAATGGTTTTCTTTGAGACTGTGGTCCCAGCTCTCTTCAGGTCAATGACCAGGTCCTGCCGTGTAGTTCTGGGCTGATCCCTCACCTTCCTCATGATCATTGATGCCCCACGAGGTGAGATCTTGCATGGAGCCCCAGACCGAGGGGGATTGACCGTCATCTTGAACTTCTTCCATTTTCTAATAATTGCGCCAACAGTTGTTGCCTTCTCACCAAGCTGCTTGCCTATTGTCCTGTAGCCCATCCCAGCCTTGTGCAGGTCTACAATTTTATCCCTGATGTCCTTACACAGCTCTCTGGTCTTGGCCATTGTGGAAAGGTTGGAGTCTGTTTGATTGAGTGTGTGGACAGGTGTCTTTAATACAGGTAACTAGTTCAAACAGGTGCAGTTAATACAGGTAATGAGTGGAGAACAGGAGGGCTTCTTAAAGAAAAACTAACAGGTCTGTGAGAGCCGGAATTCTTACTGGTTGGTAGGTGATCAAGTACTTATGTCACGCAATAAAATGCAAATTAATTACTTAAAAATCATACAATGTGATTTTCTGGATTTTTGTTTTAGATTCCGTCTCTCACAGAGTGTACCTATGATAAAAATTACAGACCTCTACATGCTTTGTAAGTAGGAAAACCTGCAAAATCAGCAGTGTATCAAATGTATGTATCAAATGTATATATATACAGGTAAAAGTCAGTAAATTAGAATATTTTGAAAAACTTGATTTATTTCAGTAATTGCATTCAAAAGGTGTAACTTGTACATTATATTTATTCATTGCACACAGACTGATGCATTCAAATGTTTATTTCATTTAATTTTGATGATTTGAAGTGGCAACATATGAAAATCCAAAATTCCGTGTGTCACAAAATTAGAATATTGTGTAAGGGTTACATTTTGAAGACACCTGGTGCCACAAAATAATCAGCTGATTAACTCAAAACACCTGCAAAGGGCTTTAAATGGTCTCTCAGTCCAGTTCTGAAGCCTACACAAACATGGGGAAGACTTCAGATTTGACAGCTGTCCAAAAGGCGACCATCGACACATTGCACAAGGAGGGAAAGACACAAAAGGTTATTGCAGAAGAGGCTGGCTGTTCTCAGAGCTCTGTGTCCAAACACATTAATAGAGAGGCAAAGGGAAGGAAAAACTGTGGTCAGAAAAAGTGTACAAGCGATAGGGATCACCGCGCCCTAGTCAAGATTGTGAAAAAAAACCCATTCAAAAATGTGGGGGAGATTCACAAGGAGTGGACAGCTGCTGGAGTCAGGGCTTCAAGATCCACCACCAAGAGACGCTTGAAAGACATGGGTTTCAACTGCCGCATACCTCGTGTCAAGCCACTGTTGACCAAGAAACAGCGCGAAAAGCGTCTCACCTGGGCTAAGGAAAAAAAGAGCTGGACTGCTGCTGAGTGGTCTAAAGTCATGTTTTCTGACGAAAGCAAATTTTGCATTTCCTTTGGAAATCGAGGTCCCAGAGTCTGGAGGAAGACAGGAGAGGCACAGGATCCACGTTGCCTGAAGTCTAGTGTAAAGTTTCCACCATCAGTGATGGTTTGGGGTGCCATGTCATCTGCTGGTGTCGGTCCACTCTGTTTCCTGAGATCAAGGGTCAACGCAGCCGTCTACCAGCAAGTTTTAGAGCACTTCATGCTTCCTGCTGCTGACCTGCTCTATGGAGATGGAGATTTCAGGTTCCAACAGGACTTGGCGCCTGCACACAGCGCAAAATCTACCCGTGCCTGGTTTACGGACCATGGTATTTCTGTTCTAAATTGGCCAGCCAACTCCCCTGACCTTAGCCCCATAGAAAATCTGTGGGGTATTGTGAAAAGGAAGATGCAGAATGCCAGACCCAACAACGCAGAAGAGTTGAAGGCCACTATCAGAGCAACCTGGGCTCTCATAACACCTGAGCAGTGCCAGAAACTCATCGACTCCATGCCACGCCGCATTAATGCAGTAATTGAGGCAAAAGGAGCTCCAACCAAGTATTGAGTATTGTACATGCTCATATTTTTCATTTTCATACTTTTCAGTTGGCCAACATTTCTAAAAAATCCCTTTTTTGTATTAGCCTTAAGTAATATTCTAATTTTGTGACACACGGAATTTTGGATTTTCATTTGTTGCCACTTCAAATCATCAAAATTAAATGAAATAAACATTTGAATGCATCAGTCTGTGTGCAATGAATAAATATAATGTACAAGTTACACCTTTTGAATGCAATTACTGAAATAAATCAAGTTTTTCAAAATATTCTAATTTACTGACTTTTACCTGTATATATATATATATATATATATATATACACACACTCAGCAAAAAAATAATCCAAATAACTTCACAGATCTTCCTTGTAAAGGGTTTAAACACTTTCCCATGCTAGTTCAATGAACCATAAACAATTAAATGAACATTCACCTGTGGAACGGTTGTTAAGACACTAACAGCTTAGACTGTAGGCAATTAAGGTCACAGTTATGAAAACTTAAGACACTAAAGAGGCCTTTTTACTGACTCTGAAAAACACCAAAAGAAAGATGCCCAGGGTCCCTGCTCATCTGCGTGAACGTGCCTTAGGCATGCTGCAAGGAGGCATGAGGACTGCAGATGAGGCCAGGGCAATAGATTGCAATGTCCGTACTGTGAGACGCCTAAGACAGCGCTACAGGGAGACAGGACGGACAGCTGATCGTCCTCTCAGTGGCAGACCACGTGTAACAACACCTGCACAGGATCGGTACATCCGAACATCACACCTGCGGGACAGGTACAGGATGGCAACAACAACTGCCCGAGTTACACCATGAACGCACAATCCCTCCATCAGTGCTCAGACTGTCCACAATAGGCTGAGAGAGGCTGGATGGAGGGCTTGTAGGCCTGTTGTAAGGCAGGTCCTCACCAGACATCACCGGCAACAACGTCGCCTATGGGCACAAACTCACTGTCGCTGGACCAGACAGGCTAAAAGTGCTCTTCAATGACGAGTCGCGGTTTTGTCTCACCAGGGGTGATGGTCGGATTCGCGTTTATCGTCGAAGGAATAAGCGTTACACCGAGGCCTGTACACGATTTGGAGGTGGAGGGTCCGTCATGGTCTGGGGCTGTGTGTCACAGCATCATCGGACTGAGCTTGTTGTCATTGCAGGCAATCTCAGCGCTGTGCGTTACATGGAAGACATCCTCCTCCCTCATGTGGTACCCTTCCTGCAGGCTCATCCTGACATGACCCTCCAGCATGACAATGCCACCAGCCATACTGCTCGTTCTGTGCGTGATTTCCTGCTAAACAGGAATGTCAGTGTTCTGCCATGACCAGCGAAGAGCCCGGATCTCAATCCCATTGAGCACGTCTGGGACCTGTTGGATCGGAGGGCTAAGGCCATTCCCCACAGAAATGTCAGGGAACTTGCAGGTGCCTTGGTGGAAAAGTGGGGTAACATCTCACAGCAAGATCTGGCAAATCTGGTGCAGTCCATGTGGAGGAGATGCACTGCAGTACTTAATGCAGCTGGTGGCCACACAAGATACTGACTGTTACTTTTGATTTTAACCCCCACCCTTTGTTCAGGGACACATTATTCAATTTATGTTAGTCACATGTCTGTGGAACTTGTTCAGTTTATGTCTCAGTTGTTGAATCTTATGTTCATACAAATATTTACACATGTTAAGTTTGCTGAAGATAAACGCAGTTGACAGTGAGAGGACTTTTCTTTTTTTGCTTAGTTTATACATAGTCCCCAGCACAAGGTGCACCTGTGTAGTGACCTTGCTATTTAATCAGTTTCTTGATATGCCACACCTGTCAGATGGATGGATAATCTTGACAAAGGATTTTTTTTTATGTGTCTTAAAGTGGCAGTGTTGTATTTTGAGACGAGCTAAGTAGCTAATAGGCAGAGGGTAGTATAATTCCTCTGATTCTCTGTAATAATGGTATGGGAATAGTAATGCATTTTATTTTGTAAAGTGGTTACTTCCATCAAACAACAACATTTTCAGTCACCTTGTCTGAAGGACAAGTGGATGAACACGTTAATGTCAAGCCCTGCATCTTTTTTTCAAAATTGAACACCACACATTGGCTGAATGATAGAACAGCTACAGTGCATTCAGAAAGTATTCAGAACCATTGACTTTTTCCACATTGTTACGTTACAGCCTTATTCTAAAATTGATTAAATTGTTTTTTTCCCCCTCAATCTACACACAATACCCAATAATGACAAAGCAAAAACAGATTTTGAAATGTTTGTAAATTAATTACAAATAAAAAACTGAAATATCACATTTACATACGTTTTTAGACCCTTCACTCAGTACTTTGTTGAAGCATCTTTGGCAGCGATTACAGCCTCGAGTCTTCTTGGGTATGATGCTACAAGCTTGGCCACGCCTGTATTTGGGAAGTTTCTCCCTTTCTTCTCTGCAGATCCTCTCAAGCTCTGTCAGGTTGGATGGGGACCGTCGCTGCACAGCTGTTTTCAGGTCTCTCCAGCGATGTTCGATTGGGTTGAAGTCCGGGCTCTGGATGGGCCACTCAAGGACATTGAGACTTGTCCCGAAGCCACTCCTGCGTTGTCTTGGCTGTGTGCTTAGGGTAATTGTCCTGTTGGAATGTGAACCTTAGCCCCAGTCTGACGTCCCGAGCGCTCTGGAGCAGGTTTTCATTAAGGATCTCTGTACTTTGCTCCGTTCCTTTCCCTCGATCATGACTAGTATCCCAGTCCCTGCCGCTGAAAAACATCCCCACAGCATGATGCTGCCACCACCATGCTTCACCGTAGGGATGGTGCCACGTTTCCTCCAGACGTGACGCTTGGCATTCAGGCCAAAGAGTTAAATCTTGGTTTCATCAGACCAGAGAATCTTGTTTCTCATGGTCTGAGAGTCCTTTAGGTGCCTTTAGGCTAACTCCAAGCAGGCTGTCATGTGCCTTTTATTGAGAAGTGGCTTCCGTCTGGCCACTCTACCATAAAGGCCTGATTGGTGGAGTGCTGTAGAGATGGTTGTCCTTCTGGAAGGTTCTGCCATCTCCACAGAGGAACTCTGGAGCTCTGTCAGAGTGACCATCAGGTTCTTGGTCACATCCCTGACCAAGGCACTTCTCCTCTGATTGCTCAGTTTGGCCAGCTCTAGGAAGAGTCTTGGTGGTTTCAAACTTCTTTCATTGAAGAATGATGGAGGCCACTGTGTTCTTGGTGACCTTCAATGCTGCAGACATTTGTTGGTACCCTTCCCCAGATCTGTGCCTCGACACAATCCTGTCTCGGAGCTCTATGGACAATTCCTTCGACCACATGGCTTGGTTTCTGCTCTGACAAGCACTGTCAACTGTGGGACCTTATATAGACAGGTGTGTGCCTTTCCAAATCATGTCCAGTCAATTGAATTTACCACAGGTGGACTCCAATCAAGTTGTAGAAACATCAAGGATGATCAATGGAAAGTGGATGCACTTGTGATCAATTTCGAGTGTCATAGTAAAGGGTCTGACTACTTATGTAAATAAGGTATTTTCGATTATTTTTTTTTACTTGTAATCCATTTTAGAATAAGACTAACGTAACAAAATGTGGAAAAAGGGAAGGGGTCTAAATACTTTCCGAATGCACTATATTTCCATGTTAACATTTTATGGGATGCATTTTCTCCATTGTTTTTGATGGTAGCCCACTCTGGTAGGCCTACATTATGATCAAATAGCCACAGTAGCCTACTTGGTCACTGTTCAAATTGTAACTTAAAGCACGTACACAGTAAATGCACTGGAAGTTGCACTGAATTTTCACAATGTTCAAGTTCGCGCTCAGCAGACCTGAAATTTGCTCAGTGCCAAAACAAATGAAGGAACATTGTTAATGATCATTCTTCTTGATATGCCACAACTGTCAGGTGGATGGATTATCTTGGCAAAGGAGAAATGCTCACTAACAGGGATGTAAATAAGTTTGTGCACAAAATCTGAGAGAAAGCAGCTTTTTGTCAGTATGGAACATTTCTGGGATCTTTTATTTCAGCTCATGAAAAATGGGACCAACACTTTACATGTTGCGTTTATATATTTTTTCTATACATATATATTTTATTTACACACATAAATTATATATATATATTGAACAGGACTATATATTGTGAATGACATTTGAATGGAATTGATGGAGAAAGACTTCTCGCGTGCGCACTGTTTTAAAGCAATGATACTAGTGATAGGAAGTTTTAAAACTCTACAGCTGTAATTAAAATAACATCTTTACAATTAAAAAAATAAGGTGACCCCGAAAGCCAGACAGATGTGTAAATTAGACACGCATTCAGTCCTTATATTACTGTAGCATAGGCTATGTTGCAGCAAATGTAGGCCTACCTGTCACAAAAAAATAAGTTACCATGATGAGATGATACATGCATTCGGAACTTTATGATTGATCATGCAGCTAGATGATTGATCATGCAGATAGCAGAGAGAAGGCCATAGAGAAGCCAGATTTAGACATTACATATAATTTAACAGTTCCATTTCACGTCATGCTGTTCATATAAATAATGTATTATAATTGAACGTTTTCTCGCTGTTATTTATCCCTGGAAAAGGGAGTGGGTTTGGGCGGGAAATCTCAGTAACTCTGTTCCCTCTATTCAACCCTATTATGTTGTCATCCAGAGTCACATTTATTTATTTTCCAAGCTATAGCACACTAATTTAGATATAGCAGGTTTTTAAAAGGACCAGAGTTTGGTCTGCTTTGTGTTTTCAGTTTTACCATGGAAAACAATAGTGCGATACTGGTGTCGTCACAACCCTGGTCAAAAGTAGTGCACTACATAGGGAATAGGGGGCCATTTGGGACTTAGTCACCGACTCAAGAGGAGGCTACAACCAACAAGCGCTGACAAACATTTAATGTCTATTATTAGACAAATGCCAGCATTGCTATTACAAATGCCAGCATTGCTATTAATAGTGACTTGGCACCAAGAACATTTCAGCAACAAAAACAACAGCCCAGAATTGAAGAGTCTGTTGGAGTACGCCAGCTCTCTGGTACTCAGGTAAGAACTAGGAGAGATAAATCCAATTGAATTACGGGTAATTCCACAGAAACTGAATTGTGGCGAGACACTGATTTTTCACTTAAAATGTATTCCAAACAAAAACCACCGATTTAAAGGACTACTTTTAAGAATCTACACTAAATATTTTACAAAAACACATTTACTGGAAGAACTGTGCAGATGCAAAGTTTGGTAACAGAATTTCGTTAAAATCTCCCTCAGTTCTTTTATGTGTCCATGTTTCCCCAAAATGTTGTTAAATATCTGCTTTGAATTAAGATTCAACGATGTCTGCAGAACGAATGGGTTGTCAACTATGTATGACATGACACATTGACTTTGAAAAAATATTTTGGTTATTGAACTACAGTAGGTGAAGTGGATAACGAAGTACTCCCTGTTCTAAACTGGGACTGGGTTCAACTTCACAGCCGAAACTCATCCTCAAATCAATAACATTTTATTTTTAACATGCTTCGTAAACAACAGGTGTAGGCTAACATTGAAATGCTTCCTTACGGGTCCTTTTCCAACGATGCATAGTTAAAGAGAATTGAAAAAATATATAAATAGTAACACGAGGAATAACTACACAGTAAATAGCTAATAACAATTAAAAATAACATGCCCATATATAGGGAGTACCAGTACCGAGTCGATGTGCAGGGGTATGAGGTAATTGAAGTAGCTATGTACATATCGTAGGGGTAAAGTGATTAGGCAACAGAATAGACAGACAGTAGCAGCAGCGTATGTGGTGAGTGTGAGGCGTCAGTATGCATGTGTGCGTCAGTGTAAGTATGTGTGAGTGTGTCCAGTATGTGTGCACAGAGTCAGTGCAAGAGAGTTAGTGCAAAAAAGGGTAAATGCAGGTAGTCTGGGAAGCCATTTCATTAGCTATTTAGCAGTCTTGTTTAGCTGTCTTATGGCTTGTAGGTAGAAGCTGTTTAGGGTCCTGTTGGTTCCAGACTTGGTGCACTGGTTCCTGCTTGCCGTGCAGTAGCAGAGAACAGTCTATGGCTTGGGTGGCTGGAGTCTCACAATTTTTGGGGCCTTCCTCTGACACCGCCTGGTATAGAGGTCCTGGATGGCAGGGAGCTCTGCCCCAGTGATGTACTGGGCCGGAATCACCACCCTCTGTAGCCCCATGCGGTTGGGTGCCTTGCAGTTGCCGTACCAAGCTGTGTTGCAGCCAGTCAAGATGCTCTCAATGGTGCAGCTGTAGAACTTTGAGGATATGAGGGCCCATGCTAAATCTTTTCAGAGGGGGAAGAGGCGCTGTCATGCCCTCTTCATAACTGTTTGGGTGTGTGTGGACCATGTTAAAGGTCCTGCACAGTCATCCTATTTCCAAAGTAAAAATAGCCTTAAGGACCAAAACGTCACCCATAATATTTTTTTACGCTATTAAAATGCTCAGAATTGAAGAAATGTGGCCCTTTCTCTCATCTCTAACTATCAGGAAGTCTGAAAGAACAGACTGAGTGGGTGGGGAGCTTATATTCATGAGCTTGCCCTTGTGGTCATTGCCAGGTAACAAGGTAAACAATGGGGCACATGTCATTCCAAGCCTAAATAGTATGCCTCAACCGATTTTCTCAGCAAAATGCTCTCATGGTCAACAGAGCTGATCATGGACTGTTGGATATCAGACAAACAGCAGGAATACGCAATTGCATTCCTATTGTTTTGTAACCAATTACAGAATACAGTTCACTGATACACTCCACAAGATTTAGTAAAGTCACCTTAGAAGCTTAGACATAAGGGAATGAAAACAGCATACAATAAGTGTACTGGACAACTTATTGGTGCATCTGCATCAGCATTATAAATGACAATATTTTCAGAATTGTATGCATTGATCAGACATTTATTTGATCATTTCCAATTGGCCAGCATAGCCAAAACATAGATCAACATGAACACTCATGAGAAATAAAGGTGAGACATTTCACATTTAAAAAAAATATTTGAGCCATAAGCCTAATATAGGCACCCGGTCACCCTACAGTGTAGCACTCATCTCCCGTCCAATGCTTGAAAAAAATTATACAAAGTAACAAAATGATTTAATAGAAAGTAAAAGTGAATTACAACCAACTACAGACATTGATGGGGAGGGGAGCGGGAGAGGAGGACTCATATACCCTGCTTCCATCAAGCAGGCTTCAAATCATCCACTTGGCTTCAGTCACCTCCAAGACTGAAGCGGGAGGCAAATGCAGCTATGGCCTCCTTGTCAGGCCTCTCACACTGGGCAGACAGGGTCCTGGGATGTACAGCTCACACAGCTTCCCTACATATGGCGCTGGATCAAGGATGACCTCATTGAAGAGGAGATTCAGGAGCCGGTCTATGTAGCCTATAACGTTTTTGAAAAGGAAAATGTATTTGTTAAATCGGTAGTTAATTTAATTTCCTTTTATTTACTGTTCTGAGTTACGATGCTATCAATTAATTGAGTGGCTTCACACCATATCCCCCCTTTGCCTTGGGAAAGCTGATTTTGTATCACAACATTTCTGCTGCGGTGGTTGCCTGGAAAGCTGTGCAGACAGTGGATGTTGAATTTTCTAAAATGTCTTTCATTACAGCTTGATGATAGTGGAAAGAAAAAAGGTGCAGCCTGTCCACCCGAAATGAAAAGCAGCCACTGCTGTCAGATGTCTTAATTCGGAAAATAGTGTAAGGTTAATTTTACACTATGGCATCGAGTCACAAAACAGTTTGCTTTTGACGGCAAGTAGCTTGCTAGCTAACAATCACACCACAGATGAAAAGTTAACCGTATCTTTGTTCATACGTTCTGGTTGAGCTAGCTACTACAAGGCCAAAGCAAGGCGTAGGCGCACATGTAATGACAGTTAAGGCAGTACATATTCAAATGAGTTAAGACGCTACCATTGGTGTATCAAATTCCAGGCTATGTGATGTTGCATAAGGCAGGAAGTAAATCCTTGGTAATGCCTGCCTCCTGAATCCAAGTGTTTAACACGGGAGGAGGGGACCAGTAACTTTATGATAAAACTTTACCAGTATATCAGCTAGTCATTTTGCATAGTTGGGTCATCCTACTTTGTACTGGTTTCATCCAAATATCATCCAATTTGATGAAAACATGAATTTCACTGTTCAGGACCTTTAATTCCTAAGTGATGTGGACACTGAGGAACTTGAAGCTCTCGACCCGCCCCACTACAGCCAAAACAGATGTGGATTGGTTGTGCTCTACCCTCTGTTTCCTGTAGTCCACGATCAGCTCCTTTTTTATGCTGACCGTGAGGGAGAGGTTGTTGTCCTGGCACCACACTGCCAGGTCTCTGACCTCCTCCCTATAGGCTGCCTCATCGTCATCGGTCCGACCACATTTGTGTCATCAACAAGCTTGATGGCGGTGTTGGGGTTGTGTGCGGTCACGCAGTCGTGGGTTAACGTGGAGTACAAAAGGGGATTAAGCGCACACCACTGAAGGGCCCGTGTTGATGATCAGCATGGCAGATGTGTTGTTGCCTCACCGCCTGGGGGCGGCCCGTCAGGATGTACAGGATCCAGTTACAAAGGGAGGTGTTCAGTCCCAGGGTGCTGAGCTTGGTAATGAGCTTTGAGGGGACTATGGTTTTGAATGCTGAGCTGTAGTCAATGAACAGCATTCTTACCTGGTATTCCTTTTGTCCAGGTGGGTGAGGGCATTGTGGAGTGCAATAGAGATTACGTCATCTGTGATTCTGTTGGGGCAGTATGGGGGAAATTCAGACCTGAGTAAGCATGCATAAATGGAATGGAATTCCCCTTTTATGCACTTTTCTCTCTATGCGTATTCTGACCTTGAACTTAAGCATGAGAATAGCATGCTATTGACCCACTATTTATTTGGGGTGGAGATCGAACAAAGAAGGTGTTGTGGAAGTGTCTACAGCTATTCAGTATTCTGACCTTAACTTAATTCCCTAATAATTACACTACTTTTACACGTGAGGAAACAAATGAATAAGGTCTAGCGAAGGTCTACTGTTTGGATAACAGAATTGTAAATATCAATCACACTTGTTTTAGATCTATTTCTTATCATCGCTGGAGACAAATGTGAAACCAGTCATATGGCAGCAAACTGAAGCATATCAACTTTCCCACAGTAAAGTTTATGAAATGCTGTGTCATTATGCAGGATTTAAATTTGTACGGCCTTTTAACTTGCAGGGATGGGCACTCTCGAATGTCTTAATTATAGGCTACCCTGACTTTTTCGGTTTCCTATTTCTATCATGTTAAATATTAGCCACTATCATTATCGACCGTCAGTAAGCCTAATAACCACACGTATTCAACTTCCAATTTGCTGTTAGTTCCCTTTAGGTGGTATAACCTACATTAACATTCCATTTACCTTAATTTGCTTCCTCTAAACGCCGTCACAGCCGTGTGGTTGTTGCGGAGGGTCATTAGTAACAGTTGATAATATAAAAATACATGTATGCTAATTAAATCGTTACCGCGCGGAGCACAGACTAAGCCATAACCATTTGAACGCGACGCATGACGCGATAATTGGCCATGTCATCACACAATTACATGATTCATGCAGGCAAAAGACGAGGATATAGCCTATTATTGTACACTATTCTCTCTATTATAATTATACTAATCTTCCAACATTACCATGGGTTGAAGAACTGAATGTGGCAATTTTTTGAATGAATCAAACCACTGATTTTTCTTTATTTCGTGCATAAAGGCTCTCCAACCTGTTTATGATTTATAAATACTTTCCTAAACCTAAATAATCTACAAGTATTTTTTTTATCTATTGGGATCAATTGGTGCTGAAACAGAGACGAATATGCAGATATTTAGATGTATTTCTTTCATTGATCCCTAATATTCTGAACCCGTTCTCTCTATATAGTCTAGTGAATCTGTCGAAAAATTTAAACAAACAAAAAATACACCGTATTTAAAGGGATGGCTTAAGATAAAATGTACTGAAAACCCTACAGAATGAAAACGCCACGAGAAAATCGGTTGGCCAGAAAGTGGGAGGGTTTTCAGGGGTTGAATGAAATTTCAGAGCGCGCAAGGTAACCACACCTGCAGAGCGCGTTACGTGACTGAATAAGGTAAGTCTGAATACCAAATACTGAGAAGTGCATAGGAAATGTCTGAATCGGCCCTTTTGCGAATTGGAGTTGATCCAGGGTGTCTGTTAGGCAGGTTACCTTGGCCTACTTGGGCACCGGGACTATGGTGGTCAGCTTGAAACAAGTTGGCATTACAGACCGGGTCAGGGATAGGTTGAAAATGTCATTGAAGACACTTGCCAGCTGGTCAGCGCATTCTCCGAGGACACGTTCTGGTATTCCGTCTGGCCCCGCGGCCTTGCGAATGTTAACCTGTTCAAAGGTCTTACTCACCTCGGCTACAGAGAGCGAAATCACAATCTTCCGGAACAGCTGGTGCTCTCATGCATGCTTCAGTGTTGCTCGCCTCAAAGCGAGCATGGAAGGCATTTAGCTCGTCTGGTAGGCTTGCGTCGCTGGGCAGCTCGCGGCTGGGTTTCCCTTTGTAATCTGTGATAGTTTACAAGCCCTGCCACATCTGTCGAGCGTCAGAGGCGGCGTAGTAGGATTCAATCTTAGTCCTGTATGGACGCTTTGCCCGTTTGATGGCTGGTTGTAGGTTGTACCAGGATTTCTTATAAGCATCTGGATTAGTGTTCCGCCCCTTAAAAGTGGCAGCTCTAGCCTTTAGCTCAGTGTGGATGTTGCCTGCAATCCATGGCTTCTGGTTGGGGTATGTACATACGCTCACTGTGGGGACCTCGTCGTCTATGCACTTATTAATGAAGCTGGTGACTGACGTGGTAAATTACTCATTGTTATCAGATGAATCGCGGAACATATTCCAGTCTGTGCTGAGAAACAGTCCTGTAACTTATCATCCGCTTCATTGGACCACTTCGTATTGAGGGCGTCACTGGTACTTTATGATTTAATTTTTGCTTGGAAGCTATAGTTATGGTCTGATTTGCCAAATGGAGGGCCTTGTATGCGTTTCTGTGTGTGGAGTAAAAGTGATCTAGAGTTCTGTCGCCTCTAGTTAGACAGGTGACATGCTGGTAAAAATGAGGTAAAACAGATTTCAATTTCCCTGTATTAAAATCTCCGGAAACGAGAAACGCCGCCTCTGGGTGTGCATTTTTTTGTTTGCTTATGGATCTATAGAGCCTGTTGAGTGCAGTATTCGTGCCAGCATCGGTTTGTGTTCGTAAGTAGATGGCTACTAAAAATATAGATGAAAACTCTTGGTAAATAGAATACCTCATGATAAGCTGCAGACCATACTAACTCAGGCGAGCAACAACTTGAGACTTACTTAATATTAGAGATTGTGCACCAGCTGTTGTTAACAAAGAGAGACACCCTTATTACCTTAGTCTTACCCGAGTCTGCCATGCGGTCTTGACGATGCATAGAAAAACCAGCAAGATGTATATTATCCATGTCCTCGTTTAGACACAACTGAGAAACAGAATATTACAGTTTTTCAGGTACCATTGATATGATAGTCTCGAACAGAGCTCATCCAGTTTGTTCTCCAGTGACTGCTCGTTTTCCAATAGAACAGAGGGCAATGGTGGTCTATTTGCTCACTGATGTAGTCACATCAGGATGTCGCCTCGCCTGCCTCTCTTTCGCTGCTGCTTCCTCTTTCGAGTCCCGGGGATAAGGGCCTGGTCCGAAGTAAGCAGAACATCCAGAGCTGCAGACTCGTTGAAATATACATTTTCATCCAAATCGAGGTTAGTGATCGCTGCTCTGGTGTCCAGAAGCTGTTTTCGGTCATAGGAAATGGCGGAGACATTATGTACAAAAACAGTTAAGATCAACGTAAAATCACTCACAAAATAGCAAAATTGGTCAGGAGTCTGTAAGAAGGCTACTATCCATTGCAGCGCAACCTTATAAAAACAAATATCCCTTTTACAGTGCACATGACAGCTGACAGCCAACCTTTCGCAATGCTGTCATAAGCATGTTATGTCACAAATCTTGCCTTTTCATAACAGTCGGTCTAGTGTATGAGAATGTTGAAAGGATACTTTTACAGCCATGAGCGACCAAGCTTTCAAGCTTACCTATGAGGTGTGTGAAGGTTGTTAAATGTAATTCAAATAGCCTAACCAGGATTCTTCTTCTCAGCCTCAGCCAGTAAAAGCAATACCAACAAAAAGAGTTGAAGAATGCAATGATCATGATTACCTCATACCAAATATGAAAAGTTTGAGTGTCACAGAAACGTGCAAATTGAAAACAATTTAAGGCAAGTTCTTAGCTAACCTAAGGCACGGACAGAATGGTAGGATTGTCGAGTGTCTACCGTTTGAGTACTTAGCACTAGAGATGTGCCGAGTAGCCGGACAAAACGAGTATCGTATTGGATATGGGCAATTTTTTGGATGCCATTATGATCAGAGTATTTTTTAATGTTTTTTATTCGTGTCGGGGGGAAATTATTTTTGGGTGCCAGCACACATCTTTCTCATGTCAGTCAGTCAAGTGAGGTGCTACTGGTCTAAATAACTACACTGGCTAGTTTGCCTGTCTGTAAAGAGAAGGACGGGCTGTACGTTGATCCTGCTGCTCTGATTGGATAGAGTGATGTTCTCTGTCCACTCCCTTCATAACTTCACTTCTCGGTTTCGGTCTGACCATTTAGACTGCTGCTGCCTCCTGTTAGCATGCTACTATGATAAATCAAATGGCAAGGACGTTTGCTATCAATGTGCATAATATCTAACAAGAGAGGCGGGGATAGGGCAAAAAGATGAAACACTGACGACGCGCATTCTGACTGAAAGCAAACTTGTCATCTGCAGTTTGTTTGGTTTATAAATGTTCAGGGAGATTGGGGAAAAAATGACGGATACGACTACAAGTATGGCCATGTCGGCACACCCCTACTTAGCACCTCTGAACAGAGTGCCTGCCGTAATTTGCAAACCATGAGAGCCTTCAGTCCGGCGGGTGGTCCCTATAACTCAGACCGACAAATCGGTCTGGCACGTTTTCTCCTTTAAGTCTGTCTCAACCAGAATGTTTCACAAGCAGAGGAATGATTGCACACAGCCTATCTTGAAGTATAACTATCCCTACCCCAATAAAAGAAGTCATGGAATTCACTTTGACATTTATTTTCCCCCTGCTCAACATGCCATCCTCCAATGTAGCGATGTACTCCCAACTAAAGTGTTAGGTCTACATCGCTGACAAACTGTTCCCTGTTTGCCTGTGAGACATGATGTAGGCCTATCTGTGCAGGACAACAAAGGAAGGACAGTTGACGTGCAATAAATAACATCCACCCACCCACAGCAGCTCAAGTCAATCTGAAAAACAAATATGGAGTCTCCCATCTGGACCTAGCAGGGTCTTTAATCCTGATCAGAGACGGAGTATAAACAACACACAGTGCCTTCATATCAGCTGCGCCATCCTATTACCATATGTGACTCGTTTTAGGAAACTAGGCTTATGTCGCGCGTCACTACTTCTCAGGAGAGCCATTTGAACGTAAACTTTTATTTATTTATCAAAATAGTTTTTTGGGGCAGAAATGCCTTCTGGAACGTGAACTTTCATGTGCCTTAATAACAAACTTGTATGCCATCTGTAAATACGAATAAAATGGTTAATTTACAAGCCTAGATGGTTTAGCCACAGAAAAAGACAACCTTTCCGCTAGCCATGATTGACTGAGATAACGAGTGGGCTGGACATGCCGAGAGATTAGTTCAGATTGGTCTGCCATGTAGCACGCTTCTGTCTATAACATGAGCTGGTCAGTATGTGTAGGTAATCCTTTCTAATGCAGCTTTTTTGAAAGATATCACGTAGAAGAACTACATAAGTGTTGATCTCCACTTTCTGGAGGACCGAGTTTTAAAAATCAGTGGAATTAGAGTATGATAGCTAAGGAGATGGAGAAAATGTTGCCGTTTGTTTGCAAATATGCAGATGGGTCGAAAAGAGAACACACAGAAGGCTGTTGTATAAAACACCTGTCTCTGGATTACATCTTCAAACTAAGGGCAACCATGGCATCCGTGACAGAGAGGGAGAAGCGTCCATCCATGTATACGGGTAAGAGAGTAACTAGTTACATTTTCAGATATTTCACGTTTCTAATTGTCAGAAAGTCATTTTCATTTCAAGTTAGTGTAGTGTTAGCTAGCTAACGTTAGCTGGCTGGCTCGCTAGATAACATCACGTGTATGATCTGTGTGTAGTTATATTATTCCTATCTCAGAGACATTTGCAATTGCTAGTTATAGCCTAATGTTAGCTAGCTAACATTGAACCTGGTTGGTTAGCTACCTGCAGATTCATGCAGGGTAGTAATGTTATGAGTTGGGATTACGGTTCATTGTTTAGCTAGCTAGCTAGCTAGCTAGCTAACATTGAACCTGGTTGGTTAGCTACCTGCAGATTCATGCAGGGTAGTAATGTTATGAGTTGGGATTACGGTTCATTGTTTAGCTAGCTAGCTAGCTACATGTCTAAACAAAAGACTCCACTACTATGCAAGTAACCATTTCAATAGAATGTTCATGATGTCACGGCGACAACTTTCAATAGACGTAGCTGCTAAATTCACTCTGGCTATCTACTGCGATTTCAGAGCACTATCGTCTGAGTGTGCCAGAGCGCAGAATAACTGACACATTTACGAACGCTCAACACCCGTTGAATATGGCCGGTGCCAGTAAACGTTGGCAAAAAAAGTGTAATTAAAATTGTTGCCATCAGCACAGTTGCAGTCACCAATGCTCTGGATAACATAAAAACAGCCTAACCAGCTCTGCTAGAGCGAGTAAAATGGTCAGTGTGAGCTGTTCTCTCATTTGTGTCTGGAAGTAGCTAGCAAGCTAGCCAACGTTAGCCAGTTAGCTTGGGTGCTTGACTGCTATTGTTAGGTCAGAATGCTCGGATCAACCCTACTCCTCCGCCAGAGCGTCCAGTGTGCGCTCTGAACGCTCCGAGAGTGAAACGCTCTGAATTTACGAACAGACAATCTGACAACACTGAGTTTACAAACGCCTAGAACGCACTCTGAGCACACTCTGGCACGAACACAATTTACGAACACACCCGTAGTATAAACCAGCCTTTAGTATTGAAATCTTTGGTTGTTTAGTACATGGCCTCACATATTAATGTGGGCTAAGGCTTTACAGTGTGCGAAAGATGCTGAATGGGTGTAGACAAAGAAGAGGCCCTGTGTAGCTCAGTTGGTAGAGCATGGCGCTTGCAACGCCAGGGTTGTGGGTTCGTTTCCCACGGGGGGCCAGTATGAAAAATGTATGCACTCACTAACTGTAAGTCGCTCTGGATAAGAGCTTCTGCTAAATGACTAAAATGTAAAAGCTCTCCAGCAGGTGTACCAAAACATTCAAAGGCCATTTTCTCAAAAGTGAGGTTACAAGGTTATCAACTTTCAAAGCAGAATTACTTTCCCATTGTTCCTCAACTGTAATGCATGATATACAATTTTCTAGCTCTGAGTCTCTACTTTTATCCAATGTAAAATGTAAAAAACAATTTCAAATTTTGCTACATAAGACCGAATCGAGCTGGTCGGTCACATATTTTTTACATGTGGGTAGGGTACTGGGTAGGGGTGACATCTGAAATGGTGCACAAACATGCTCAACATACACAGTCATCGTGACTATCTTTGTTGTCTGTGGCATTAACCAAATGTTGACTGTGTGTATTGCTTAGGTATTAAAAGTCTAAGTAAAATGAACTAGACAAATGTTGACCAATGTTGTTTTTCTGTGTTATTAAAAGAGCGTCTACTTTGACATATATTTGGATGACAGTCCATAGGAGTAAAGTATCTACATCCATGCCAAACATAATTTATACAAATTGATCTGACAAATTGCAAACAAAAGTATTCTGTTACTGTCTGGACAAATAAACTGACCAGGCATACTCCAGACAACTAGCCACTTCTAAACGTTCAACACTTGAGCCAATGTCAAACGTAATTGATAGTACAACAATTTAAATCTATAGAGTGCTTTACTACCTTGCTCACAATATAGGCTACAATCGATGGCTTTCCAACAAGAACGTAGTTCGCTAGTTAGTTTGCTGTTAAAATAACTTTATCCAGAGGTTCCCTATCCCTGACTGACGTTATCGTCTGCGGGATAGTAGTTTCGTTACCCGTAAACTAACTAACGAATTACGTTCTATTCTTTGACTCGCACGCTGAATGTAAAATGGACACCCACACAGTGGCAAACCTGATTCAGTACAACCAGCATTTGGAATATCTTCATACCATAAATGTAATGTCAGACACATTAACCAAGAACTTGTTCACATGACAAAACGCACTCAACCCTGACATTCATTAATTAGACGGGCGCAAGCGAATGATTGCCGTGTGGCTATTAGCATGCTACCATCCGCTACCAGTTAGCTCGCGCGACAGTTGAACGGCTAGCGTCCGCTTCAACAAACAATATTATACATTGAGAAAGTGATCTCACTGAGCAGATTAACACGAGGATTTACCTGTTTTGGACGGCAGTTGACTATCTTCTTTCTGCACTTGAGTGATAATAGAACTTTCCATCTAACAAATGCACAGCCCCTCAAAGTCCAATCCGTTCCCCCAATTCGACGCAGGTACTTTCAACATTCAGCTAAGATTAGCTGGTTAGCAATCACGCTTACCAACCCGTTGCGTTTGGTATCCGAAAATATTCCGATAAAAGCAGCTTCTTGGTTTTTCTCGAAGGAATTATAGCTGCCGCTATCTTTCCTAGTTCAAGCTAACCAATATGTCTTATGCGTTCAACACGAAGTTGATTAGTGTAACACTACGGTCCCCTCTGATAGCTACCTAACACTAGGAAAGACCTCGCTAATACTCCAACATGGAGAATCCAGGCGAAAAAAGCAAAACAACCAAGGAAAAGGGGGCGGTTTCAAGTTCCCCTTAATACTGATAAACAACCTCGAGTGACGATCATAATCCCCTATAAGAAAACGGAAAATATATCGGTAAAATAATTATTTATCTTGGTCCAAATGAAGAATGTGTATATGTCTGATTAATAATTGATTGTTTTAGTTTATCGGATGATGCTTTGTTTTTGCTCTTCTGAGGACTTTGGGGGCGCCTTGAAACCGCTCGTCGTCGCGGATTGGATCTCGTAGAAGTGGGAGTACCACAGGAATTCTTCTCAACTCACTTCGAGTTCGTCCTGAGCGCATTCCTGTGTTCGCAGGGTATGTGGCCTGGATTGATGGTCATGGCTAGAAGGGATCCAGCTTTTGTGAAATTAACATCAGATTTGACTTTTCGTAGCATGTTAGGAGAAATAGGTTAAGGTTAGGAAAAGGGTAAGGATTAGCTAAAATGAAGCGGGGGCGGGACGACGACGACAAATGTTGAAGTTAATTTCCCTTCTAGCAATGACCATGTTTGGTTGCGCTCCCCTGCTCAGACGTTGCATGCATTAACCAATGGTTACGTGCAACGTCATCGACGGGGTCAACAACTGACAGATTACTATAACATATGATGTGGTTAGCTGATACATAGAGGACCTATCCAGACGTTGTAAGATCTGGCAGGCGTCAGCAACGCCTGGGCAGAGGCATGCGCCTATTATCGATATAGCACACGGATCACGGACAATTTGTTTGTTTAATATCCTTAGGCTATGCTTATTTAGGCTAGTTTGAAATTTAATATACATTTGATTAATTGCATATTTCAATGCTGAATACTATTCTAAATGCTATTTATATATACATGAAGTAGTAGACCTGTGGATGAAGCCTATGCGAAGGCCTATTGCCAAAATGATCACCTATCTGCGGCAACGGAGGACAAAGTAAAACATTACTGCCATGTGAAATATTTGAACTGAAGACTATAAAGTCTGCAGACTTTTTTGTTTTGACCTTGTGGCAGCACTAATTGTTTGATTACAAACCACATTTTAGAATTTCATCATATAGGCTAAAATTAACCTAGCTCAACCCGTTTAGAACGGCATTCTTAGGACCATTTTTATCACCTAGTTATTTTGCTTTTGATTGATATTCTATATCAGGGTTTCCCCCAAAACCGTTTTCAATCTTTTTTTTAATGGACATAAAAGACCAGGAAATCAGCTCAAAGTAATTTTAATTTAAGAAATCTGTTCAAGTATCCCCACGCAAAAATAGACTGGCTTATGTGATCGTATCCCAATGTAATCAAGGTTGGAAATTATTCTGTTTTAGTCTGTTTGGGATTCTTGCGGTTAATTTACATGTTCTGGACCCCCGACCAACCGCTCAAGGAAAAATTGGCTCAGGGCTGAATGAAATTGGGGACCCCTGTTCTATATTGTCATACAGAGTATGATTGTGATAATTTGAGTATATTATAACACTAATTGAATATCTGCTAACAAACTGCTTATATACATTATTAGACACATACTGGTCTGACTAACCTACATATCCTCTTAATAATGCATGTAATAACACCTCAAAAACCATTATAATATTTTCTCCATTTATGCAAAGAGAGAGAGAGAGAGAAAGTCAGTTTGATTGTTGTTAGGAAATGTAGAATATCTGTCATGGCAAATTCACAGACTCTTTGCAATACCATCTGCATAACAATGCAATACGAGGCAGAAATTAAATTAATCTACAATGATGGTATGTTTGTATATGGGTTTGTTGAAATGGTTTTTAAGAGATGACAACATATAGGAATTGAAAGTGTTCACCAGCTGACAAAACACAGCTGGAAAATAAATGAATTAAATAAAAACAGAATACAACAGGTGATCACATGCATAACAAAAATGTCAGGAGTAAGTTCAAACAAACACCAAGCAAAGAACACAGGAAGTGTTTTTATAAGAGAAAAGCCAAATTAAAAAACAGCAGTGTGACTAGGCTGCAGATTGGATAAATGAATTATATTAATTTCATTGTGATATACATTACAAAATGCATTGCAGCCAACGATGAATAGGCCTATTGTTGACATCACAATTATATATTTTCTATATGTTGCTTCTAATGTTTTATCATGGCCTCTGATGACTAATGTCATTGAGTAAACCTTCACATGTAATATCTCACTCTCTGACAACATACTCCAACAACCTGTCCCTGATATGCCTGAGCAATACAGTGTGCTGTGCATTGTGCGAGGTCTGGCTTGGCCTGGCACTATATACAGTAAACCCATACATTGACCTATATGGAGAGAGAGGAAGAGAGGGCACACATGTGCAGGCAGGAGAACGGTGAAGTAACAGGGAAATAGAAGGGTGTGATACTGGATACCCATTGGTTGAATGTGAGGAATTTATGGAAAACCTATACAGAGGTCACGTGATCCTCAGCGTCTGGCAGGAACGAGGGGGCTGAAGAGAGGGAGACAGGATAAGCAGAGAACACCAGAACTCACAAGGGTGTGGCAAGCAGACACACATAGCGAAGCTAACTAAAACAGTGGTGTAGTAGTCCCTTTTGATTAAGACCCCTGGTTACAAATATATTTATATCTCAACCACATCGTAGACCACAAGCTGAACTCATGTAAGACAAGAAGTGAAGACACCTCCTTAACAATGTGATTTGCAGGAAGAAGCCTGTTCCCCCTCCTCCTTGCCATCTTGCCCTGGGGTGGCCTCTGCTGTAGAGCCCTGCTTCCAGGAAAAGGGGCCCAGAAGGCAAACTGTGATGCCTGGGCATAGCGAAACAGGGGGACAGAGAGAGGGAATGAGAGAGAGAATGTGAGAGTGAGAAGGACAGAGAACGAGAGACGGCCCACAGAGAGGTGTAGTAAAAAGAGGTGATGAAACGAGAAGCAAACATGCCCAAATGGAGAGATTGAGGGAGACAGAAGAAAGGGAAAGGGGAAAGGGGGATACCTAGTCAGTTGTACAACTGAATGCATTAAACTGAAATGTGTCTTCCTCTTTTAACCCAACCCCTCTTAATCAGAGAGGTGCGTGGGAGAGAAGGAAAGAAAATGCGAGAAAACCCTCCCATTTTACATACAGTTGAAGTCGGAAGTTTACATACACTTAGGTTGGAGTCATTAAAACTCGTTTTTCAACCACTCCACAAATTTCTTGTTAACAAACTATAGTTTTGACAAGTCGGTTAGGACATCTACTTTGTGCATGACACAAGTAATTTTTGAAAACAATTGTTTACAGACAGATTATTTCACTTATAATTCACTGTATCACAATTCCAGTGGGTCAGAAGTTTACATACACTAAGTTGACTGTGCCTTTAAACAGCTTGGAAAATTCCAGAAAATGATGTCATGGCTTTAGAAGCTTCTGATAGGCTAATTGACATCATTTGAGTCAATTGGAGGTGTACCTGTGGATGTATTTCAAGGCCTACCTTCAACCTCAGTGCCTCTTTGCTTGACATCATGGGAAAATCAAAAGAAATCAGCCAAGACCTCAGAAAAATAATTGTAGACCTCCACAAGTCTGGTTCATCCTTGGGAGCAATTTCCAAATGCCTGAAGGTACCACGTTAATCTGTACAAACAATAGTACGCAAGTATAAACCCCATGGGACCACGCAGCCGTTATAGCGCTCAGGAAGGAGACGTGTTGTGTCTCCTAGAGATGAACGTACTTTGGTGCGAAAAGTGCAAATCAATCCCAGAACAACAGCAAAGGACCTTGTGAGGATGCTGGCGGAAACAGGTGCAAAAGTATCTATATCCACAGTAAAACGAGTCCTATATCGACATAACCTGAAAGGCCGCTCAGCAAGGAAGAAGTCACTGCTCCAAAACCACCATAAAAAGCCAGACTACGGTTTGCAACTGCACATGGGGACAAATATCATACTTTTTGGAGAAATGTCCTCTGGTCTGATGAAACAAAAATAGAACTGTTTGGCCATAATGACCATCGTTATGTTTGGAGGAAAAAGGGGGTCGCTTGCAAGCCGAAGAACACCATCCCAACCGTGAAGCATGGGGGTGGCAGCATCATGCTGTGGGGGTGCTTTGCTGCAGGAGGGACTGGTGCACTTCACAAAATAGATGGCATCATGAGGAAGGAAAATTATGTGGATATATTGAAGCAACATCTCAAGACATCAGTCAGGAAGTTAATGGGTCTTCCAAATGGACAATGACCCCAAGCATACTTCCAAAAATGTGGCAAAATGGCTTAAGGACAACAAAGTCAAGGTATTGGAGTGGCCATCACAAAGCCCTGATCTCAATCCTATAGAAAATGTGTGGGCAGAACTGAAAAAGCGTGTGCGAGCAAGGAGGCCTACAAACCTGACTCAGTTACACCAGCTCTGTCAGGAGGAATGGGCCAAAATTCACCCAACTTATTGTGGGAAGCTTGTGGAAGGCTACCTGAAACGTTTGACCCAAGTTAAACAATTTAAAGGAAATGCTACTAAATACTAATTGAGTGTATGTAAACTTCTGACCCACTTGGAATGTGATGAAAGAAAGAAAAGCTGAAATAAATAATTTTTTCTACTATTATTCTGACATTTCACATTCTTAAAATAAAGTGGTGATCCTAACTGACCTAAAACAGGGAATTTTTACTAGGATTAAATGTCAGGAAAAAACTGAGTTTAAATGTATTTGGCTAAGGTGTATGTAAACTTCCGACTTCAACTGTAACTCCCAAAACAATCTCACTGCAGACTGCTCACTTTGGGAAAATAAGGTATTTCACGGAGACAAACCCTTGGTAGAGTAACACCAGTTGGCCTGCCTGTAAAATGGCATAGATGTTTGAGGAAGAATGTAAAAAATTATGAATGTAGAAATGATGTATGTGCAGATACTTTCATTATTTGTAAGGATGTCATCATGACAGAATTGAATAATTTGGAGTGCAATACATTTAACTGCAACAACAGCAATGAAGCAACAAAAAACAGTGGCAAGTATTATAAATAACCGAGGCAAATATCCTCTCTGGTTGACACAAGGAGGAGGCCTTTTGGTAGGCCATCATTGTAAATACGAATTTGTTCTTAACTGACTTGCCTAGTTAAAGGTTAAATAAAAAAACAAAAAACTTGCTGACTGATCAATCATCACCTTTTATTCATTTTAAATAAACAAATTAATAGCTTCCAAAAATCACTGTAACCTACCTACATATCAAATCGAATGTTGAAAAAAATATACAAATATTCGATAGTTTGTCCTTATGCACGTTTTTACGGTGTATTACGGTACACTAACGTTACCGCAGTTTTTCTATCGCGATAGGAATATTGCGTGAAACGGAAACGAGAACCCGGTAAATTGACTTGACTGTCTTTGCATGACTTCAGAGGTTGAAACAGAGAGCATACGGAGCTTCTTCAGCATTTAACGGGATCTTACGACAGAACGAATGTAAGTTATTAAACTATAGTATAAAGCTCACTCGAATGGCTGTGTAATAATTTGTACTATCACTGTAAATGCTGCTCCATCTTAGCTTTCTAGATGATGACCGTCTTCTGCGATTCTGTCCTTGTCTGGGATACTAGCGAGCTAGTAACGTTAGGTGACAATCTAAAGTCACGAGGACAAATAACTTGCTATGAAAACATACATTAACACAAAACAGTGACTGTAAATGATTGTCAAACACCTTAGTTTAAAATGCCACATCAAGAAACCGGGCAGAAGTGCGAACTCTGGGCCCATCCCTCTAGTCTACTGTGCTGTAGTAAGTTTAATAGGAAACTCAAATTTATAAGTTCAAGGCATGTTCCTGCTTTGTGTCACGTAGCTAAGTATGTTGTAAAGGGAAATGAGTTATAAGCAATGCATCTGGAATATAAATGATTGATTAAATTTGTATCTTTGCAATGGAGGATACATTATATTTTACCAACAGTAGTGTGTATGACATACAGTAACTAAATCAAATCAAATGTATTGGTCACATACACATGGTTAGCAGATGTTATTGCTAGTGTAGCGAAATGCCTACTGTAGTTAGAAGGATACAAGTTGGACTGTGTGTTATTGGTCCATCAAGCCAGTTCTCTTTCTGCCTCTCTCCTCCCAGCAGTCACCATGTCCTCCAACAAAAATGTGTCAACATATGATGATGAGAATGAATCAAAATTTATGAGGAAAGCAAAGGAGTCTCCCTTTGTCCCAATAGGTAAGTGAAGCTGTACAAAAACTATTTTTTTTACATGAGCATCAATTATGTTGGTGGTTTCACCACAGTGGATGTTTTCCATAGTGCATGTTTGATTGAATCACAGTCAGTCATAAATTGTAATCCACTTTTCCAACCCTGGTTCTAAGGTTAGATATCATACACCCAGACCCAGTCATCATTGCATTTCCCATGTGTTTTTTTTACAGGCATGGCAGGATGCGCTGCAGTGGTCGCCTTTGGTCTGTGGAGGCTCAAGTCGCGGGGAGACACAAAGATGTCCGTCCACCTCATCCACATGCGTGTTGGAGCTCAAGGCTTTATAGTAGGAGCAATGACATTAGGTAGGTCCTAATCCAATATGTGCTGTATAACAGATACACAGGCCCAACAGCTAATATCTCTTAATCAATTTACAAGGGCAACATGTATCACACAAGACAGTGACCGTGTTGTGCCCTTACACACGTACCACTAACAGAAAATGAAACACTAACATGACTGTAATGTTTGTCTATTTGTAGGGGTGATCTACTCTATGTACAAAGAATACCTTGCCCCGAAGGACCCAGGTAAAGACAGCAAGTGAGCCTACCAGCCAATTAGCAAGTGACATGACCAGAAAACGCTCCATGCCTGCCATTCCTGCATTCTACCCTTGGAAATAGAAGTAATAGAATGGATTATATCTGTCAAAATAACATTCCATTGATGATGTCATTTATTTTGGGTGAGGGCGTGACTTAAGCTTAGCAGCATTTCAATCTGGCAATCACTTTGAAGAAGGTTAATACATTTGAGGAAGTCAAGTGGCACTTTCATTCTGTGTATTCTGTTTCTAACATTACCTCTTTGCTAGACACCTGCTGTAAACCACCAGTAAAATGCCACCTTGAAGGCGACCCAACACACCCATAAACTCCTATAGCCAATCCACTCATTGACCATTGTCAACCTCACCATGAAGGGTTATTGTTATTATTTAATAAATAATATTGGTTATTTTCTAACATTTACTTTGAAATGTGAGGTAAATTTTTATTTCACAAACAGGTACAGAAGTAGGTAAAAGGTTATTTTCAACCAACTAGCCGCACACTACTAACTATTCTAAGGGTGGATCGAAATTGACAGAATGGTTACCTGGAGGAAAATGGGGGAGGGTTATGCTTTTTCAATTTCAGTCAAGGGGAGAGTTTAGTATTTTTTTAATTGAATCTATTCCAGGGGAGGGTCGTGTAATTTGTAATTGATGAAATTTCAATATTTTTCAGTGTTTTAGAATTTGTTGCTTATTAGGCTATATATCGATGTGCCAGGGTGTGCAATATCAAGTGCGCCTATACGCTATTTAGTGTGGTGACAATCAAATGATCCATAGCCTATAACCTATAGGCTACGAAGTGCATGCTAGGAGAAGCAAAGAGCAAAGTTACATTTCTAAGATAGCTGCTGGGATGTTCTAAATACAACTAGGCTGCATTACACACTGCAATAGATATTCCAACCCTGAGCCCTGGCCTGCTATTGCTGATCAAAAACTGTGTGCTGCCTAACCAATGGCTGTGCTGTGTAGGTCTACAGTGGCAGTTTAGGAGGAGAGTCAAAGGCTTCTTCCAAAAATAATTTTTGATTAGGCCTAGTCCAAAAAATGCACTCATGCATACAGACTAGCCAGACTGTTCTGTTCAGTTTGAGAAGGAGAGTGCAAAGATGAGGACCGGAGGTCAACTTTGATAGCTTGCTACTACTATAATTGATTTCAGTAAAAACTATGTTTCTTGCCCATTATATATTTATCAGAGTTATTCACCTCACAATAAGCCAGATTCGAATAACTTACATTGTGGCGCTGAAACTTGAAGCAACAGCCGCGGTAAAATCAATAGGAAATGGACAGCACATGGTGGTGGAAGTAGGCAAATTCGAGTAGGCATAATTCATTTAAAGGTCTTAATTTTAATTACACTTTACTAACAACAAGAGGGATTTGTGTTGGAGCCTATTTCTTCCTATTTAAGAAATAAGAGGTAGGCCTACCTTTTTGACAGACAGAATTAGGCTAAAGGCTGCTATATCCATAGATTTGTTCGTCAATTCCTCCACCCACCATGCAGTCTTTAAATAACAGCCCTTCACTGTCACTGAGGTAGGCTAAATTAAAACCAAGACTCGAATTTAGGGGTAATGAGAGGGTATGCCATAGGCCTACCTTTTATTAATGAAAATTGCAAAAAGCACAGGCATACCCCTTGTTAGCTTAAGATTTTGAAGTAAATAAAACTGATAAGATTATATAAAGTGATCTATTAACAGCGCTTTGGTCTGCGATGCTTTATGCCGTAAAATACCCGGGAAAGACGCGAGTCCGATGCATATGTGAATATCATTGTCTTGTTTATTTCACATTCAAAGACTGAGCTACAACCTTCTATAGCCGAGGAGACAAAAAATTGACTTTGTTTTGGGAAGTAATCTAATTCTGTTACTATCAATAGATTTAAGTTATTCACTTTCTGTACAATAGAAGATGTTTAAACCCAGACAGCTTTTAGGGAAATGTCATGTGAATTTCTATCTCTAATTCAACCTAAGCTTGAATCATTACCAGAGGTTGTAAGGCTCTGGTTTTAATCATCAATGATTCAAGGTCCATAACCACGAAGAAGGATTTTTTGTATGTTTATTCATGGAGAGCTCTGGCGCCAAACACACAAACATACGATTTTATACCTCCTGAACTTGACTCCTCCCACCTTTGTCTTTATCTAAACAGTTTCCGCCTTCCCCTTCACCCTTGAATGTTTAGTACCGCCCCCTCTGTTAGTGGGTTGACACTACATGATAATTCTAACATTTATACTGTATTTGGGGTGAAATCCTTTAGTCATTATTCTTAAAATCCAAATTAATCTAACAATCCACCCCTTTGACTAAATATTCCCACATTCAGGATAAATGTATTTTACAAGCATGATTAATCTCAGAGATCACATCAGAACTAATAAACATTTCATCCAATTGCGGTCTTTCAGGGTCCAAATCCTCGTCATCCACCAAGCCTGGAGGATAGTTTTTCACATTCCCCTGGTCAGAGTCCGGAGTCAGTCCATCTCTCATCATTGTTTAGATACTGCATTTCACCAACGCCTGATTCACCAATCCTCGGACACAGGGAACAAGACAACAACCACATAATACAAGAATACCCATACAAACACTGACCGCTCCTAAGATGGTGGCTGCTAGGGTTTTCCATTTACCAAATATTTCATCAAACCACCCTAACTTCTGAGTTCAGTTCATCCTTCACTTAGTGCAGTTAATTCTGTAAGAGCTCTGGTGACTGTCCCATCCAGTGTGGTGTTGTTAGGGATAAATGTGCAACAATGGCTTATCTTTCTATAGACACCGGCCCTTTCTGCCTGATCTAGAACCAACCTCTACTAAGTTATGAGCGGGATGGCGGATAATCGCTCAGAGATCCCCTTTACTGCATCTCTAGTCTGGTCAATAAATCGTTGTTGGTTGTAATAGATATAATTTATCCAATCCATATTTTTGTTTGTCACCCACCAGAAAAATGTTGTAGTAAAACTCTCCCATATTTGATTCATAGCTTTGTATTTGTCTGGAACACCCCTGGGGATGCATATACCATCTATCCAAATTGGGCTATTTCCTTCCTGACTTATTTCTTTTTCTCCTAATTATTCTTCCTGTCACTGGTCTTTGATGACCAATTCTTACAGGTTGGACCAACAATACTGGTGCACAAGTACCCACCCATCCCTCTGGTAATGTCTGCCGAATGCTCCCTTTGTTAGTGCATGCCCACCACACATCAGTCTGAGGGATGGTTAGGCTCCTAATTTTCTTCCTCCCTTCCTTATCTAAATCAGTCACATTAATTATCTCCTTACAGCCATCAAAATCACCCAAGTTACAGGTGCCATTTCTATGTATGTAACACTGGTATTCACCAGGAGTTAAAGTGAATCTAGGTGGGCTGGCCCAGTATGTCAATTTTGCCAGCCCAATCCCTGTGCAATTTGGCTCTTTTTGATTGGTCCCCAGGTCTAATACACAAGGAAACATTGCCTTTGGCATTGGGGCGGTCAACATTGTCTGTCGCCCAATGGAGCATGCATAACAATTGGTCTCCCCCAAGGCCCTAGCGGTGTATTTCATCCACTTTAACCAGAGATTCTCATCAGGGACCCCCTCCACTTCCCCTTGGTTCCATTCTTGGAGGAGAAAATCTTTCATAGTGGACGGGTTAGTCGAATTGACTCCGTCATCCCTTGACTGATCTACTCGGGCTATTGCTGTTAGTGGATTAATGACAGTACCTGTGCTTTCCTTAGACAAGTATCCCATCCGTATTTGTCCGCGCAAGCCCAGTAAGTTGAATCTTACTCCCCACCCTTCTCTGACTCCTATTTTGTAGATCACTCGCCCTTGACGGTCAGTATGTCGGGTCGCTTCCCTTTTATTTCTTAATAATGGTAAGGCCATAGCGTAATTGGTGCGAGGTGGTGGTGGATCTTGACATACCACGACTATTGTCGAGACTATGATGCAGCTCAGAGTCACCCATATTCCCCAAAACCGCCAACCCTCTCCTGTCTTGAGTCCTTCTGCTCGGTACCACCCCATACTCACACCCTAGGAACACACTACAGTGATGATAGGTCTGGGTAGGAGATCTTCGTTGACAGAGGTGACCCTGTGGCCCAGTTCTGCTCTTCAACTCTGCGTGGTGCTTGTATGTGGTCTTACCTTCTTGCAGTGGGTAACATGGACCCAGGTTCCTCTCTCTGCTATTCTAATGGCCAAGGCGGTGACCAACATAACCTGATAGGGCCCTTCCCAACAGGCCTGCTTCCAGTTTATCTTCTAGTGACTGGATGCTCACCAGTCACCTGGTTAGATAGTGGGTCACCTTCTCCTTTAGTTCACCTGTGGGGCACAAAACCTCTGACATACGGGTGTGGTTAATAAACTATCTTCACATATGTTCAGATTAATGTAACAATTTCTGACTGCATTCTCTTTTTAGACTGTATCTAAAAAAATGTTTTTTTTAAAAAGTATTTTGTCCTCTCCTTCGTTTGTCCTCTCCTTCGTATATTATTTAATCCTACAATTAGCCTCTTCCCCCCTCTTGACACATAGTTCTGCTTATGTGTCAATTTTTACCACCTTCCTAAACATTCTCTTAGGTAATTTATCAACCAATTGCCATGCCTTTCATTTTTGAGATTGTCTTTTGCTTCTTTATTGCTCCTCCCACTTCCTTTGTCTTTATGGCGGCTAAATTCGACTTTCATTCAGTTCAGAATCAATTAGTAATCCAATCAAACAATCTCTTATCTTGTAAAAACACTTATGTTTAGTTCAAACTCTGTTCTACTCCGGCTCTCCCGGGCTTGACCTGAAGACTGATTGTTGGACATGACAAGTCCATATTTAGGTCACCTAAGTGTTCTGCCTAGCAACAAAGAATAAAAACCTCTATGTTCGTGATTAACCCAGTTATCTCTAATAGCCCACCAAAAAAAACCCCATAATCTTTAAATCACGACCAATGTCATATCCCTCTTTACTCTCTACCATTTGGGTAACATCCCTGATATATGTATGAAAAGCTAAGACTGTTTGGGAAGAGAGCAACAACAAACTGTTCTTCCTCCTCAGAGTTCCAAATGATTTTACCATGGGCTGCCATTGCCTTCCCATAGATAAGATCACTTAATTTACCCGTATGCAGTACATAATGGAGTACCCAAGCTTTACAGCAGTCTATCCTTACCAAAAAGCTCATCATTCTTCATCTAATTTTTTTTCTTCTCTAGTCCTTATCTACCTGATCCTATTGCTAAATCAATGATCTAGGCAATAGTTGTCTCGCCTTAGATTGTACATTCCTCTGATTACTGCAGCTTATTCCATTAATTTAGGTTCAAATATCCCCCAACAAACCGTTCCATCCTACAGCATAGTAAACACCACCTATGAACTGTTGAAAATCCCCTAAATTCAACATAACAACCCTTTATAAACATCATGCTGGGTGTGTTTTTTTTAATTTGAAAAACCCAATTGAAAAATAACAATCAAAGATAGTTAGGCTCAACTTAATTTGGTAGCTCCCTCTTATGACCTAAATACTGCCTAACTTCACTACTGCTCCCCCTTGCCCTGAGCAATATTCCAATGAGATAAGCTAATCTCTTTCTCCTGGTTATACATTTTGTTAACCTTCAATTACCATCTGTAATCTAAAGATGGTAGTACACACAAAACATGATACAGATATCCCCAGTCCTAACCCATGAATAATGTTTGTATCAATCTAATTCCTTATAACTAATCCATAAAATCCCTCAAAATTCCTCGAGTATACAATGATTATTTAATTGATTACTCTAAATCTGCTACATGTGATCTCATTTCAAATGATCCATTATCAATTATTTGATCCACCCCCTAAGAAAATCTCTATCCCCTTCTATTCTGGAGTTCTACCTCTACCAGCTATTTCCCCTAGTGGCTATTAAATACTCAGCTCCCGTATGTTATTTTTCTTACTCTATCCTGTCTACTATTCCGCTCATGATGGATTGCATATCTCTTGACCTCGGCTAACGAAGTAGTTCCCCATCCCACTAAAGTCCTCTTAATATTCCAGCTTATTTCTGGTCTCATTCCACTAAGGAATGCTATTTTTTAGCTGCTGATGGTACGGAGTATCATTTCTCTGTCCCTGGGGAGGCTCAGGTATGCCACTTGGCTGATGGTCTCACTGTCTTCCTGTTTACATTCATGTACTTTGGAGAAGTCAGCATGTCAATGGTAAGGTTCCCTTAAATTATTACACAACTCAGTTATTTTCCCAACATATTGCCCATCATTTGCCCATGGTAGGACTACTCCATTGGCATCCCCTGAAACCCACTGCCCCCGAACAGCTGCCCAATCTTTCCCAACTAGGGTTCTGACTGCCCTCTCAATTTCCCCTGTGTTTTAGCTTAAAGCTTGCTGCTAGACTCTCCAAATCCCTCCTGAACCCCTCTGTTCCTGTCTTAGGGTGCACTACACCCTCTATAGCTCTTACTACCTCTTTCTCTCTATCTAACTCTACCCTTAACCTGCCTATTTCCTCTCTACCCTTCTATCATTACTGAATCAATGATAATACAGTTAGTGAATACATTTTTATTTATTTTTTTACTCGCCTTCTCCCCCCCCCCCCCCCCCCCGCGATGCAGTGCCTTGCGCCACTCAGGAGTTAATAACTGCAATAACTATCAATAATAATTATAATAACTATTACGAATTATATTGTCCTTTTTCTGATGTTATAATTGTAGTCTATTCCATCACTTTAGTTTAAAATATAAATTTATTTATAACAAATCCAGAACCCACCATAGGCTGGCGCTATTCCCCCAGCACAACAGCCAATGCCACTTGCTTCCCTGTAACGAAAATAAATTATCGTTAAAAATTTTCCAACTATTTGTATTTTCCCGCTAACCCATTTCAGTTCGCTATTCAATATCTTTAACGGTTCTCTCTGATTCGGCCCCAATCAATAAAACAAATGCTTGATATCGTTGATCAGCATACACTTAATGACATTCCTACCATCTGAACTTATGTACTGTCTCTCACCCCCCCCCCCCCCCCTCCTGCTCCTTCCTACATTATGGGGGAGGCGCGGGAAACTTCCCTACAATCTTCCTTCTTAGGAAATGTCATTCGTACTTGTAACATATTTTCATAGACCTATCTAGAATATTACTAAAGCTATCTAATGCAACTTTTAATACACGTAAAAAAACTCTCTCTCCCTACACCCATTCCCCATTGAATAAGTGCGTCTTCCTAGTTACCCCATAACCACGCCTCAAATCTTTTATTCAGCATTTAACCAACCAAATACTAAGTAGTATCCGGTTATCATTCATACCCGCCGTTGAATTCCCTCATACACACATATTTCACCTTATGCCATTCAAATGCCCAACACAACAGAATATTTCAATGCAAACCTCTATTGGTTCTGCAAGTCGCTCCGGACCAGAGCGTCTGCCAAATGACCAAAAATGCAAATATTCTCTACTTTCTCACTCATGACGTACGTCTACGTTTGAGTGCGAAAGTTCATACATATGCATCGTTGGACTTTATAGGTACCTCTCAAATAATCGCTTTGTGGTGTTTTTAGCCAATTCTTAATTGACACGAATCATTTTACCCGTTGAACCAAAAAATTGACTGTCCTTTTCTTTACCCATGCAGTCACGATGGTTAAATATTCCTTTGTTACCGTTAAAGCACTTTCGCGCTTAAAAAAAAAACACTCGCTGTCTCTAGCCCCTCCTTTCGCTGTTTTTTTCAAATTCATTTTATATGCATCTGCCTACTAACTTTTTTACTTCGAGATGCCCAATAAATTCATACCTCTTCTCCCAAATGGATCCATAAACCATATTTCTTCGATCTCTTTAGAAGTTTTATTTCCCATGGTGGAAAAATAAAAATCCCCCCCCCCTTTAGTAATAATTCCCAGAATTATTCTTCTAGGAGCTATTATTTTAGTGCGTCTCTTGAGCCAATGTATGATCTGCTTTTGTAATTAACCATTTACAATTATTTAACCCCTAACCCAGAGTTTTTTATTTAAAACTCCGGTTTCATGAAAGGGGTCGATAACCATTTTTTCTCACGCGACCTAATTTTTAGCTCCTTCCTTGAAATAATTATCACGTCTCCCGATGGATTAAGTCTCACACATATACGACCTTATACAATCATTTGCTAAACTTATTTGCAAAGTTCTAGCAAATCCCCAGTCGTATACGCTACTCCCGACTCATCCATCTCACACAATGATAATTATCTCCCTGTTTATACTGTTACACTGCATCTCGCACAATGACAATATTAACTCGTTTACATTTGTGATGGCCATTCACTCCATGTCATTTCGGACTAGTTTATTTTTGTAATAGCTATTTACTTAGGGTCACTTTCGGACCCTCCCCAGTCGTAATAATTATTACCTTCTTTGAGATTTTGGTAACTATTGTCTGCCCTTTACAAGAATTCCTATTCTTATACAAGTTCAAATCATTTCACCAAAAATCCATGAATAAAAACTACTGACCTTTTCCTTGCAGTTTGGATTTAAATGCTTTTTCAAACTCGTTAACGTCTTTATCGTTCATAAGAGTAATCACCGGCCTGTTTATAACCTTAACGTCGAAGGCCAGGACTCTTTCACGGATGCTATCACCCGCCCGTGCACGGGTTTCGGTGTTCTTAGAACGATAAAGATGTATTAAGCTCCGCTCAGAAGGACCAATCTGTCATGTGAATTTCTATCTCTAATTCAACCTAAGCTTGAATCATTACCAGAGGTTGTAAGGCTCTGGTTTTAATCATCAATGATTCAAGGTCCATAACCACGAAGAAGGATTTTTTGTATGTTTATTCATAGGGAGCTCTGGCGCCAAACACACAAACATACGATTTTATACCTCCTGAACTTGACTCCTCCCACCTTTGTCTTTATCTAAACAGTTTCCGCCTTCCCCTTCACCCTTGAATGTTTAGTACCGCCCCCTCTGTTAGTGGGTTGACACTACATGATAATTCTAACATTTATACTGTATTTGGGGTGAAATCCTTTAGTCATTATTCTTAAAATCCAAATGAATCTAACAGGAAACACTTATGACCTTCTCTTGTTGGGTTAAACCACGAGAGAAGAGTAGCCAGTAGTTAAAGCTTACATATTTCTGCGTTGGTAGGCCTACTCGGTCTGGGGTGGAAAAGTAGACCTAACTTTTGAAAGTACCATGCTCAGGTTCCTATTGACGTCGCAGATTTAATTGTTTGCAAACAGGGACCGTTTCGTTGCAAACAATACACACTGATTTAGCATTGGAGAAATATAAATTGAACACATAGGCTTATCTATCTCTGTCCATTCTTATCCTGTAATTTCGGTAATTTGTGTGGTATTAAAACATTTGGCTAATATGTAAAATTACGTAGAATTGCATGACATTTTTTATAAAAAGGCCAGTTCTCGGACCTACAAATACGATGATAGATTCATGCAATGCTTTTACTATAAAGGCGATCATTCCACCCCTACTCTTGTCCACGGTGGTCTGCGAACACACAACTTTCTGGCCCGCAGCCCTCTGGGCTATCAATTCCTGCGTTGCTATGTAATGCTTACAGAACGAAGAACAGTTTCTAAAACGGCTTATCTAAGGCTCTGGTCTGTCCAGGAAGTGAGGGTAAATGGTAGGCATGTTTTTCTGAAGGGAGGGCCATCCATTTTCATTTCAGAGAGGTCTGATTTTCTCCGTGTAACCCTTACTATAAATAACGTTCACTCCCTAACGAGAAGTATTGACAAAAACCTAATGTAGCTCAAAGCGTCTCATATGTTATTTTCAGTGTCCGGCCTGTTTTTTAAATATTTATAATGCTGTTAATGAGTTTGTACATGGTGAAATTAGTGAAAAGTATAATGATTTATTTTTGGAAAGTGACAAATCAGAAAAAGTATTTTTTTTTTACAAATATTTGTATTTTATTTGGCATGATGTCATTTTATTCATCCAAAATGTATGGTACCAGCGAAACTTATAACAGCCACAAACTGTTGATACTTTAGTTTCCTTAGAAAAATACTTATATAAAAATAAAGAAGTCAAACTATATCTATGTGATTGTTAAATTGACCAAATACGAATACTGGCCTGGCTTTCTACAGTACATAAAATTCCACATTAAAAATAAGTCATACCTAAACATCATGTAAACCATTCAAGTGAATGACTTCTGTTTGAAGATTGCATAATTAAAACAATCCAAGGTAATGACTTCACTAAAGTGGTGTGATCATGCACACGCAGAGACCTTATTTATGATAGATATTTATGATAGATCTACACTCAATGTCAGTCTATTAAAATATGGAAATTCTACAATGGTCATCAGGAGCTGTATTTAGCAGTGACACCTCTGACTTCATAGACAGCGTCAAGATGCAGAAAAGGCCTGCATCTTTCATTATATTGGGCTTTGGATACAAATTTAAACTTCAACAGAATTTCAAATGGGTAGAGTTTTGTACAAACAAAAACACAGGCTTTCACAGAAAGAGGGCAGTACATTTGTTAGTATCACATCAACATTTTCCCTTAGAAATTATCTTCAGGAAATTGGATAATTTGGGCATGATGTGGGCTGCTTTTATGCCTTTCACTGTAAAGCCAAAGCAACAGTTCTACTGAGGTGCTTTGGAGGGAATGACCAATAGCAGGACATTTGTAGAAGGGTCAAATAATACAACAGATTTTAAATGACTACACCCAAAATCTAAAATATTGACCTATTAGTACCTTGAGTATAAATAAAAACGTATCATTATTTTGAACACCCCTGCCCCAGTTTAAGCAGGGCAGTGGGTGCATATCTTCTTTTGAAAATAAATAAAATGGTGGCCAAGACATTCCAGTTACAATTGCAAGTGCCAGAGCAACTAGGTTAGGAAGTTGTTCTTAAAGGGCCAATCCGCAGTTGAAACAATAACAAAGCGCCACCCCGCCTCTGTTTTGGCAAAAAGCTGAGGGATGGGCCTGGAGAAATGTAACCACTCAAATTCATAGACTGCGCTATGGATGCAAGGACTGACCCTCCAAGATTTCAAAATTGTAGCTTTAAGCATGTTTCGAGCCGATACAATGTTTAGACATTGCAGTAAAACAAGCTTATACTTTGGGTTCTGATGGGGTACAACAGATATATGCTCATGAGGCATTTAAGTAATATTCTTCAAGAAACAATGGATATACAATGAGTACACAAAACATTAAGAACACCTGCTCTTTCCATGAAAGACTGACCAGGTGAAAGCTATGATCCCTTATTGATGTCACTTGTTAAATCCACTTCAATCAGTGTTGATGAAGGGGAGGAGAGAGTTTAAAGGACTTTTAAGCCTTGAGACAATTGAGACATGGACTGTGAGAGCGTGAATGGGCAAGACAAAAGATTGAAGTGCCTTTGAACGGGATATGATAGTAGGTGCCAGGCGCACCGGTTTCTGTCAAGAACTGCAACGCTGCTGGGTTTTTCACACTCAACAGTTTCCCTTATGCATCAAGAATGGTCCACCACCCAAAGGACATCCAGCCAACTTGACAAGGAAGCATTGGAGTCAACATGGGCCAGCATTCCTGTCCATGCCCAAACAAATTGAGGCTGTTCTGAGGGCAAACAGGGTTGTGGGGAGGTGTTCCTAATGTTTGGTATACTCAGTGTATATCATTAATTTATACGTTCAAAAATGGATGTAGCAACTGTGGATTGGCCCTATAAGTGCTTGCTCTGATAAAGTCTTACCAAAGTGAAGTTCTCTGTGTGTTCATAAATACAAATTCTACAACATACATGCATATAAATGGGTGACAATTGCCTTTTTTGTAACAAACTCACTACACACAGTGTAATTCCCATTTCAAATGATCACAGCTTTTCAAAGTCATAAAAATGCTGATCCGTGATTCATTTGCAGAATTTTCATAGTGCCATGTTGATCAAGCATGCTCGACATGATAAAAACCAACAACTCATTGGGGTAACCTTGATCATAGGCCTAACCTTAATATAATGGCAATCATAGTTAGGCTACCTGCCTAGTGGAATGTCAAGTGAGGTGTTCTAAGGCTTCTTGTAAGGGTTAGATGATGAGGATGGGCACTTACGAAGGTCTGGCTGGCACTAAGGCACAGGAGGAGCACTACTGGCTGGTCCTGCATCCTCCATGTTAGGTGACCCCTATGGATTCTCTCTAGCTACTGACTGTACCACTGCTAATGGCCACCCCTCCAACGTGTCCTAATGTCTCCACCATCGTGTCGCTGTCCATGTCATTCAGCAGGTAAATGTCAGTGTGGCCCGTCAGCCCCAGACGCATCTGTTGAGAGGTGAGGAAGAGGGTGAGAGATGGTTAATCTCATGTAATCCGAGTTTGATTATCTTATTACTTAATGTCATAAGCACTCGATTGGTAGGATGTCCCATTCATCAACTCATGAATCATTCCCGGCATGCTTAAGCAGTTGTATATTGACTACGCATAGGCTACGTACTGTAAGCAGCAAAGCCCTTTTCATCAAGTGATTGTGACTGGGATTGTTCAATGCCAATACGTTGGAATCTATGGTCTCAAATTGAGAAATGCAAAGAAATCGATCACGGACACCAACCAAAAATAAAGTAGTGCTTACCAACACTTAACAAGTTTTTCTCATTGGGCTTTCTAGGGCCTGGTGATATTTATTCAGCATAAAATGCAGTCAGCCCAGTGCAATGCGTAGCTGCAGGAGTATGGGTCATTGGGACTTTTATTATGAAGTGGTTGCTACAGACTAGCCCTGCTAGAGCTGCCACGGTCAACTGTAAGTGCTGTTATTATGAAGTGGAAACGTCTAGGAGCAACAACAACGGCTCAGCCGCGAAGTGGTAGGCCACACAAGCGTGTAGCGCGTAAAAATAGTCTCTCCTCGGTTGCAACACTCACTATTGACTTCCAAACTGCCTCTGGAAGCAACGTCAGCACAATAACTGTTTGTCGGGAGCTTCATGAAATGGGTTTCTATGGCCAAGCAGCTGCACACAAGCCTAAAATCACCATGCGCAATGCCAAGCGTCAGCTGGAGTGGTGTAAAGCTCGCCACCATTGGACTCTGGAGCAGTGGAAATGCGTTCTCTGGAGTGATGAATCGCGCTTCACCATCTGGCAGTCCGACGGACTAATTTGGGTTTGGCGGATGCCAGGAGAACACTACCTGCCCCAATGCATAGTGCCAACTGTAAAGTTTGGTGGAGGAGGAATAATGGTCTGGGGCTGTTTTTCATGGTTCGGGCTAGGCCCCTTAGTTCCAGTGAAGGGAAATCTTAACGCTACAGCATACAATTACATTCTAGACGATTCTGTGCTTCCAACTTTGTGGTAACAGTTTGGGGAAGGACCTTTACTGTTTCAGCATGACAATGCCCCTGTGCACAAAGCGAGGTCCATACAGAAATGGTTTGTCGAGATCGGTGTGGAAGAACTTGACTGGCCCGCACAGAGACCTGACCTCGACCCCATCAAACACCTTTGGGATGAATTGGAACGCCAACTGCGAGCCAGGCCTAATCGCCAAACATCAGTGCCCGACCTCACTAATGCTCGTGGCTGAATGGAAGCAAGTCCCCGCAGCAATGTTCTAATATCTAGTGGAAAGCCTTCCCAGAAAAGTAGAGGCTGTTATAGCAGCAAAAGGGGAACAACTCTATATTTATGCCCATGATTTTGGAATTATATGTTCGACGAGCAGGTGTCCACATACTTTTGGTCATGAGTGTACAGTAAGGAAAAAAAACATTCATACCAAATACATTTACATTTTCGTCATTTAGCAGACGCTCTTATCCAGAGCGACTTACAAAATTGGTGCATTCACCTTATGATAGCCAGTGGGACAACCACTTTACAATATATCAAAAACATTTAAATGTTTTTTTTTCTTTTTTTGGGGGGTGGGGTAGGGGGAGGGTAGAAGGATTACTTTTATCCTATCCCAGGTATTCCTTAAAGAGGTGGGGTTTCAAGTGTCTCCGGAAGGTGGTGAGTGACTCCGCTGTCCCGGCGTCGTGAGGGAGCTTGTTCCACCATTGGGGTGCCAGAGCAGCGAACAGTTTTGACTGGGCTGAGCGGGAACTGTGCTTCCGCAGAGGTAGGGGGGCCAGCAGGCCAGAGGTGGATGAACGCAATGCCCTCGTTTGGGTGTAGGGACTGATCAGAGCAGCTCCGTAGGCAAGCACCATGGTCTTGTAGCAGATGCGGGCTTCAACTGGAAGCCAGTGGAGTGTGCGGAGGAGCGGGGTGACGTGAGAGAACTTGGGAAGGTTGAACACCAGACGGGCTGCAGCGTTCTGGATGAGTTGTAGGGGTTTAATGACACAGGCAGGGAGCCCAGCCAACAGCGAGTTGCAGTAATCCAGACGGGAGATGACAAGTGCCTGGATTAGGACCTGTGCCGCTTCCTGTGTAAGGTAGGGTCGTACTCTGCGAATGTTGTAGAGCATGAACCTACAGGATCGGGTTACCGCTTTGATGTTAGCGGAGAACGACAGGGTGTTGTCCAGGGTCATGCCAAGGTTCTTTGCACTCTGGGAGGAGGACACAACGGAGTTGTCAACCGTGATGGCGAGATCATGGAGCGGGCAGTCCTTCCCCGGGAGGAAGAGCAGCTCCGTCTTGCCGAGGTTCAGCTTGAGGTGGTGAGCCGTCATCTACACTGATATGTCTGCCAGACATGCAGAGATGCGATTCGCCACCTGGTTATCAGAAGGGGGAAAGGAGAAGATTAATTGTGTGTCGTCTGCGTAGCAATGATAGGAGAGACCATGTGAAGATATGACAGAGCCAAGTGACTTGGTGTATAGAGAGAATAGGAGAGGGCCTAGAACTGAGCCCTGGGGGACACTAGTGGTGAGAGCACGTGGTGCGGAGACAGATTCTCGCCACGCCACCTGGTAGGAGCGACCTGTGAGGTAGGACGCAATCCAAGATAGATAGATAGCAGCTACCTAATACTGTAGACTTGGGCTTATTATCATGTCAGCAGCATAATAATTTCCATTGTGCAAGACTAACTTTTCACATCTTAACCTGGAATAGGACTGCAATAATTTGAGAGAAATAGAATTCAAACTTAGTTCTCTCATTGAAAAGCATGAGAACAAGTCACAACTGCTCTGCTTGAGCATGAAAATACAGGATATCAAAAACTATGGCTGACCGCGGAGGATCCTCTCAAAGTGACAAGGAGGCCTCTGAACAGGAACGAGTTTGTTGTCATTGGGGTTTACATAATAACGTCCGTTGTGTACAGCAGGTGCGTAATTTTCTGTTCCTTTCCCGATGATTCTACATGTTAAATCCAGGGTATCTGCAGGTTCCATGAAGTTGAATTTAAGACTTTTTAAGACCTTTTTAATGCTACTTGGAATGCAATTTAATATAAAATTTTGAGGTCTGCGTGCTCCACACACCTGCTAATATTCCCCTCTAGAAATGAGCCCATGTTGGCAAAAAGTAGTATTTTTAAGGCTGGCTCTTTCACCAAAGGCTACAGCCTACATGGCTCATTATCAGGCAGGTGTGCTATTTTAGCAATGAGCATTCTCCTGTAGCAGCATAGTGGCTATAGATGGCTGAAGCATGGGGTTGCCCATCTGCATTTGTTTAGGCTACCCCAATGGGCTAATTATTAGCTAGATCACAAACTAAGTGTTCAGAATTTTGGCTTCGATACCAATACCAGCTTAATACCATGGGGGAAAATGCCTTAAAGTCAAATATACAGCATTGTTACTGAATAAAACACATGTTGTCAACTCTCCATCTGGAGAGCTAGGCCACTGGGTGTGCAGGCTTTTGATTCAGCACTGCTCAAACAACGGAGTCAGTTTAACAAGGTCCTGTTGAGCAGTTCATTTGTAGAATCTGGTGTTAGAGTGGGGCTAAAACAATTGTATACTCACCCAGGAGCTTTCCAGGAGGTATTATGATATAACATTTGAACATTAGCCTACAACCAGGGATGTAGCTCAGTTGGTAGAGCATGGCGTTTGCAACGCCAGGGTTGTGGGTTCGATTCCCACAGGGGGCCAGTATGAAAATGTATGCACTCACTTAACTGTAAGTCGCTCTGGATAAGAGCGTCTGCTAAATGTCTAAAATGTAAATGTAAAACCAAGAAGTTGAATAAAATAATTCCCTCATTCAGTGAATCAGGTATCAAATGGCTATACTTCAAAGCAAGGTAGCTAAGCGGGAGGGCTACATCATTTACCACCTGAGGAAATTGGAACTCGAAACACATTAGCTATCATCTAAATATGATATGGTTGCTAGATAGCCATGCAATTCAATCTTCTACAAAAACTTTCCATTGGTAGGCCTATATAGGCTACTTGATGCCTTTTCAGCACAAATGGTGCGCTCCGTTCCGCTGGCGCATAATCTCAATGACATACTGTTTGTAAAGTGGTGTTATTTGCTCTATATTGACAGTTGAGAAATAATTGTTATACTCATAAAGCAGAGACTTTCCTCTTTTTTAACAGTAGTTGTTTTAAAAATGGTCTTTCCTGCAATTAGCCTACATTTTGAAATGTTGCTCAACTGTCAGTATGCTTGCACTTATCAGAATGGATCTCTTCCTTTACTCAGTGTGCAAAGAGGGGAGCGGGTGTGAGAGCCAGCAGCGAAACAGGGAAAGGGCAGATACTTTCATTGTGGGAAGCAGGTTAATGCACATTACTGTTGACCAAATAATGGTTTTAGAACCAAAAAATCTGCAGGAATGTTGTGTAGCCGAATCACCGAAATTACCGATGTAAGCAAAATTGCTTTGGTAAGAAGAGGGCAATGTCAGTGTCAGTAATTTTTGTTTTGTAGTCCCAGCTCTAGTCTTGTCGTCTATCAAATTGTACAGGCTACCTTGTTCTCTCCTCTCTCTCCTCTGGCAACGGTCCGACGCGCACTGGCACACGCAGAGGCGCACACGTGGATAGCTCTCTAACATCTTTAAAGTGTGCCTCAAGTATTATTTGATGTTCAATAGTTTTTTTGCCGTGGTGGCAACAATTAAGTAGCCGCACAATATAACGGAAACACTGTAGTCATCTCCTTCCCATTTTTTAAGACCTTTGAAAACAGATACATTAATTTAAGACTAAGAACCCCCAGACACCCTGTGAATACCCACGGTTCTTTGACAACCAGCAGGTGATCTACTGTGCACAGTCGACATTCGGGTTGGTCTGTCTTTTAAAACACTGTCCTGTTCAGTTTTACGTGCCATACTCTGGCTGTTCCTCTATCTATGAACACAGGAGGTCTGTTGTTGCTTACCCTGCTGGCCAGACAGGACATGTCCAGACAGGTGACCCCCAGGGCTATCAGACAATGCCACGCCTGTGGACACACACAAAGAGGGGAGGTGGTCAGAAGAGGGTCATTGTACTTCCTATAATAGTTTACAATGCATCTTTCCAAACCCTGCATTCAGTATTGAAAAGTAGCCACTTTATTTTGGTATTGATATACAGTGTTCTGTGCTAATCTAGCCCGGTCCATGGTGTTATAATGACTGCTACTGCAACTTACCAGGTAGCCCACAAAGCATAGGTACGCTATGCAAAGCAAGCCCGCCAGCACGTAGAGAGCCACACTGTTTAGGCTGGTGACGTAGACCACCACAAAGTACATGTTGATGGCACAGACCACCAGGATGACCACCCCTCCGCCTATCTTCCACACCCTGAGGAGCACAGGCACAGCTGAGATGGTAAGTTGGCACAATGATAAATTGTCACTGTCATCACATTTATGAAATCATTTCTCTATCAGTGCAAATATAGAAAATCTAACTGCATCCAAAATGGCACCCTATTTCCTACAGGCCCTGGTCAAAAGTAGTATAATATGTAGGGAATAGTACTGAGCGATTAACCAACATTTCAGGGGGGGGGGGGGGGGGTTCGGTTATTAAACAGCTAATTGACTGACGTCGGTTCAATTACTTTAATTCCATTTAGTTCGGGTTTCTCTAGAGAGAAATGAAGTCAAGAACTATGTGGGACGCTGGGCTGATTGGAAGTAGAGTTTTCATTAGGCAAATATTCAACCTAGTTCAGCGCAGAAACGTGGTAATTAACTACAATGAATGACCATAATCCATTGCACCTGTTCTTTCCGGCCACGGAAAGAGGTGGATACACACAGACCATAGGAGACAGCATGAAAGAGGAATGACAACACAACGACGAGAGGGATAGTTAGTTCGTGAGGTAGCTCTACCAGATTGATAGTTGTAGCTAGCTACTACTAGCCTAGCTAAATAGGATAACTTGTTCAATGGGAAGCACAGAGATAACGTTAGATGGTTGTCTGGCTGGCTGCTACTGCTTGAGCAGAGATGAGATGGAGTCTCGTGTGGCTCAGTTGGTAGAGCATGGCTCGTGCAATGCCAGGGTTGTGGGATCGATTCCTACGGGGGACCAGTACAAAAAAAAAGTACAAAAACATGTAGCTTTCACTACAAGTCGCTCTTAATAAGAGCGTCTGCTAAAATAACAAATGTTCCACTACAGGTCCATGGTGCTTGCCTACGGAGCAACAAGAGGAACTGCCCCTCCCTACCTTCAGGCTATGCTCAAACCCTTTATCCCAACCCGAGCACTCCGTTCTACCACCTCTGGTCTCTTGGCCCTCCCACCCCGCTCAGCCCAGTCCAAACTCTTCTCTGTCCTGGCACCCCAATGTTGGAACCAGCTTCCCCCTGAAACTAGGACAGCATAGTCCCTGCCCATCTTCCAAAAGCAACTGAAACCATACCTCTTCAAAGAGTATTTTAAATAATCCCCTCGACTATTATGACTGTAATATGTGGTTGTCACACCTAGCTATCTTAAGACAAATGCACTAACTGTAAGTCACTCTGGATAAGAGCTTCTGCTAAATGACTAAAATGTAAAATGAGATGACAAAGGAATGAAAAAGTATAAAGTCATCAAATAAAAACTAAGTAATATACACAACTGAAATATTGTATTGAAGTAAGTAATGTGAATACATTACGGTTAATAAGTGACAAGCAGTAATAGGCATTCACTACCATCATGGGGCTCTTATTGTTTTATTCTGTGTTGTTACAGAATTCAACCCACTGTCAGTGGTCCTCTGTAGCTCAATTGGTAGAGCATGGCGCTTGTAACGCCAGGGTAGTGGGTTCGATCCCCGGGACCACCCATACGTAAAAATGTATGCACACATGACTAAGTCGCTTTGGATAAAAGCGTCTGCTAAATGGCATATTATTATTATTATTATTATTATTATAAGAAAAAGGCAGGTGATGGCTGAGGGAAGCTCTAAAATCATTTTAATGTCATTATTTCATAATACATTTCATGTTTAAAATAATAAATCGAAAACTGATTATTTTTTAATAACCGAACCGACCTCAAAAAGCACTAATCGCTCAGCACTAGTAGAAAATTAGGTTCTAATTGGTCTATCAGTGAAAACACAGAACCAATCGAAGTCATATAATAATAATTTGATGGGTGTCTTATTTTATTTACAAGTATGAATTATACGCATGCGTGAATTGGAAATGTGTTTTTTTGCATATCCCAACTCCCCACAGAGTGGGGTCACGGCCAGGGTCAGCCATTATCAAAGGCAACCCTGGAGCAATTAAGGTTTAGTGCCTTGCTCAAGGTCATATCGACAGATTTTTCACCTTGTCGGCTCGGGGATTCGAACAAGCGGTTACTGGCCCAACGCTCTAACCACTATTTGGCAGGCTAACTGCCGCCCATCTCTGGGGTAGAGGGTTATGATGACTCACAGTCCATTAGCGAAGTCATTCATGATGGATGTCAGACTGGTGAAGGTCAGGATGGGGATCAGAGCAAATGGCAGCTATAGAACAAGGAAAGGCAGAAAGAACAGTTAAAACTGACTGCATTCAGTCCCCTTCTATACCTTTGAATACAAGCATCAGTGTAACACCCTAAAATACTCCCAGCCAGCCCTGACTAGCTGTTCCCCACTGGGAGAACAGTAGTACCCAGTCTCCATGGTTCTCTCTCTCGCTCTAACATGCATGTCAAAGACCCAGCCTATACTCTCTCTGACCTGCCCCCATGTCTCCTCTCTCTCTGACCTGCATGTCCCCAGCCCTCATGTCTCCTCTCTCTGTCAAGCCTCCCTGTCTCCTTTGTCCTCCATGTCCCCAGACCTCCCACTCTCTCTCTCTCCACGACCTGCATGCTCTGCAGCACGTTGAGGAAGTCGTTCATGCCCGTCAGGTGCTGCACGTCCTGGAAGATGGCCACCAGCAGGGTGGGGAAGATGGCGATGGAGCGGGTGAGAAGCACCCGTGCAAAACGGGACCAACGCAGATTCAGGAAACCCTGAGCCAGGGGCAAAGAGAGCGAGAGAGAGAACTAACAGTCAACACACCCACATCCGGACCTACACAAAACCCTGAGGTGTGTGTATTCTCACTCACACACACACACAATAATGGTTAACAATACAATTTGCAAACGCTCTCATACACACAGAAACACAGTCATTGAGTATATCTGCACGTTCTCACCTCCATGACAAACTGGCCAGAGTAAGTGCCAGTCATGGTGGAGCTCTGTCCGGCAGCAAGGATCCCGATGGCCCAGATGTAGAGGGCCGCAGGGCCAAAGAAACAACCCAGCACCACCCCCTGTACAGTCAGAGAGAGAGAGACAGAGAACGAAAGACAGTCCCCTCTATGGTTATTCATCTTATCAAGACCCCCAAAAATGATTGACAGATATACAGTATCAAAGTGATTTCCTATCACAGGAGGTTATGTAGATTGTTGTTAATCCATTAAGGACTTACCCCCTTGTAGATGTCCACCTGTAGCATGCGGTTGTCCAGGGGGAAGAGGTCTGTGTGTGGACTGCCTGATGCATTGCACATTGCATTCTGTGACACACAGAGAAGAGCAGCAGCACATCACAAACAAAGGACATCACTGGTTTAGAGGTGCCATACTGGCCATGCTATATTACTATTTATAAACCGGCTGGTTCGAGCCCTGAATGCTGATTGGCTGACAGCCGTGGTATATCAGACCATATACCACGAGTATGACAAAACAGTTATTTTTACTCTTCTAATTACGTTGGTAACCAGTTTATAATAGCAATAAGGCACCTCGGGGGTTTGTGATATATGGACAATATACTAACTGTAAGTCGCTCTGGATAAGAGCGTCTGCTAAATGACAAATGTAAAATATACCACGGCTAAGTGCTGTGTCCAGCCACTCCGCATTGCGTCATGCATAAGAACAGCCCTTAGCCGTGGTACAGTTGAAGTCGGAAGTTTACATACACCTTAGCCAAATACATTTAAACTCAGTTATTCACAATTCCTGACATTTAATTCTAGTAAAAATTCCCTGTTTTAGGTCAGTTAGGATCACCACTTTATTTTAAGAATGTGAAATGTCAGAATAATAGTAGAGAGAATGATTTATTTTCAGCTTGTATTTCTTTCATCACATTCCCAGTGGGTCAGAAGTTTACATACACTCAATTAGTATTTGGTAGCATTGCCTTTAAATTGTTTAACTTGGGTCAAACGTTTCAGGTAGCCTTCCACAAGCTTCCCACAATAAGTTGGGTGAATTTTGGCCCATTCCTCCTGACAGAGCTGGTGTAACTGAGTCAGGTTTGTAGGCCTCCTTGCTCGCACACGCTTTTTCAGTTCTGCCCACAAATGTTCTATAGGATTGAGGTCAGGGCTTTGTGATGGCCATTCCAATACCTTGACTTTGTTGTCCTTAAGCCATTTTGCCACAACTTTGGAAGTATGCTTGGGGTCATTGTCCATTTGGAAGACCCATTTGCGACCAAGCTTTAACTTCCTGACTGATGTCTTGACATGTTGCTTCAATATATCCACATAATTTTCCTTCCTCATGATGCCATCTATTTTGTGAAGTGCACCAGTCCCTCCTGCAGCAAAGCACCCCCACAGCATGATACTGCCACCCCGGTGCTTCACGGTTAAGATGGTGTTCTCCGGCTAGCAAGCATCCCCCTTTTTCCTCCAAACATAACGATGGTCATTATGGCCAAACAATTCTATTTTTGTTTCATTAGATCAGAGGACATTTCGCCAAGAAGTACAATTTTTGTCCCTATGTGCAGTTGCAAACCGTAGTCTGGCTTTTCTATGGTGGGTTTGGAGCAGTGGCTTCTTCCTTGCTGAGCGGCCTTTCAGGTTATGTTGATATAGGACTCGTTTTACTGTGGATATAGATACTTTTGTACCTGTTTCATCCAGCATCTTCACAAGGTCCATTGCTGTTGTTCTGGGATTGATTTGCACTTTTCGCACCAAAGTACGTTCATGTCTAGGAGACAGAACTTGTCTCCTTCCTGAGCGGTATGACGGCTGCGTGGTCCCATGGTGTTTATACTTGCGTACTATTATTTGTACAGATGAACGTGGTACCTTCAGGCGTTTGGAAATTGCTCCCAAGGATGAACCAGACTTGTGGAGGTCTACAATTTTGTTTCTGAGGTCTTGGCTGATTTCTTTTGATTTTTCCATGATGTCAAGCAAAGAGGCACGGAGTTTGAAGGTAGGCCTTGAAATACATCCACAGGTACACCTCCAATTGACTCAAATTATGTCAATTAGCCTATCAGAAGCTTCTAAAGCCATGATATCATTTTCTTGAATTTTCCAAACTGTTTAAAGGCACAGTCAACTTAGTGTATGTAAACTTCTGACCCACTGGAATTGTGATACAGTGAATTATAAGTGAAATAATCTGTCTGTAAACAATTGTTGGAAAAATTACTTGTGTCATACATAAAGTAGATGTCCTAACCGACTTGCCAAAACTATAGTTTGTTAACAAGAAATTTGTGGAGTGGTTGAAAAACAAGTTTTAATGACTTCAACCTAAGTGTATGTAAACTTCCAACTTCAACTGTATATTAGCCATATACCACACCTCCTCGGGCCTTATTGCTTAAATAAAACATCTGTTAAGGAGTGTTACATTCTGAGACAAAATACAACATGCTGGGTCTGGTTAGTCGTTATACCCACCACTTCAATGTTGGTTTTTTTGTAGAAGGCCTCGGCAAACACTGCTACAACGAAGACGTTGATTAGGAAGGAGATGAAGAGCGCGATAGTCGACTCCATGAAGTAATATTTGTTGGCCTCCTTCACCTCCTTCTTGTTCCCACGATCTATTGACCGAGACTAGATGATAAAATATAATTAAAAGTAATTAATTAAAATATAAATCACAATTCCTGTGACATTGGACTTTCAGTCACCTTACCTTCATACTTAAAACCTAAATCAATGCTGTCATTAACGTGGTTCTTCAATAATTATGCATAATACTTGTTGGATGTGCATTTGGTGTCCAGCTGATTAGTTACGCTGTGATATTTTCACATCATCTGATCCAAGAAGGAATTTTCCGAATGACAATCAAATGACTAACAGCTGTTGTGATGGTGCATGCGATGCAACAGCAGCCCAAGTGCTGGGAAAAAAAGTGTTTGCGAGGAATGTCCAGAATATTTTGCCTTCTCATTCGTTACGCAGGTGAAGACAGTTGTGTCTGGTTCTACATTGGCTCTAATATCCCTAGCGAATTGATGTTGATCATCTGTTGCTTGATTTACAACAGGATCTCATTAGATTTAACAGAGAAAGCATCAAGGTAATGAGTTAATGTTTTCATATGAGTCTACTGTGTGCAATTGTGTAGGATAGACCAGGGGTTCCCAAACTTTATCACTCGGGGCCCCCCTTCCAGCATTGGGGAACATCCCGCGCCCCCGCTGCGCATGCGTCTAATCTATTTCAATGGGTAAAAGCACTGTTCATGACACAAACTGTTCACACCCCTCTTGTTGGTGGAGACAATTTTGCAGGTTAAAGCTTATTTCCTGCAATTATACAGATTTTGTCATGGGGTGCAAAGACAATGTTGCAAATGTTCTTGCAATTCTATACATTTTCCCACGTCTAATGTGTGTTCATGTGATTTGAGTGACTAAAAAATTGCACCATACTCTATGGGTTAAAAAAACGAAATAAAAAAATGTTACCTGACATGGGCTAGTTAATCTGGACATTTCTGACAAGTTATAAATAGCTCTCCAAGGTCTGCAATGACTGACATGATAAGAGGAACTGATGATGCACTATCCAATTTCGAAATTATTCCTTGTGCATTCTACTACTACAACTTTCAAGAGTAAGTTTAAAGCCGGACTGAGTTCCTTTAACCCGTCCCACAGTTTGGGATCCACTGGGATAGAATATTGCGCAAAACCAAACGCTATTCCTATGAATTATTCTGGATATAATGACAAATTATACTGAACAAATATATAAACGCAACATGCAACAATTTCAAAGGTTTTACTGAGTTACAGTTCATATGAGGAAATCAGTTAATTGAAATACATTCATTAGGCTCTAATCTATGGATTTCATATGACTGGGAATACAGATATGCATCTGTTGGTCACAGATACCTTTAAAAAAAAAATGGGTCTCACAAATAGTAGAGAAATGAACATTCAATTCTCTGGCAACAGCTCTGGTGGCCATTCCTGCAGTCAGCATGCCATTTGTAAGCTCCCTCAAAACCTGAGATATCTGTTTCATTGTGTTGTGTGACAAAACTGCACATTTTAGAGTGGCCTTTTATTGTCCTCAGCACACAGCACCTTGATATGTCACACCTGTCAGGTGGATGATTATCTCGGCAAAGCAGAAATGTTCACTAACAGGAGTGTAAACAAATTTGCGTACAACATTTTAGAGAAATAAGCTTTTTGTGCGTATGGAACATTTCCGGGATCTTTTATTTCAACTCATGAAACATGGGACCAACACTTTACATGACAAATAAAAAACAATTCCCATGTTACACCTGCAATTTTAAACAATACAAGGGGCTTGAAGTAGCTTACTTGAACTTGGAGCTCAGAAATTAAAATAATGTAATAGGCCTACCTTAAAAATCCGACATTTCCTCAATTTGGCGCTTGAAAAGTCCTTGTAATTATTGTAGCCAATTTATAAGTTATAATTACACCCTTATAATTTTCTGTGATTTCATTTTTTTCCCACCACTTCAATTGAAGGGTGTTACGCTACTCTGTTGCAGTAAAACCATGTGCGGTTATTATGAGGACGACAACATCTAATGTTGGCTTCAACTTTGCTTTCCATACAAATCCTTCCATTAAAAAAGCAACCTGGTTTTTGGTCACTTTCTCATTATAAAAACAGCGATGGTGAGATTCAAATGGTGAGATTAATGCTACCGCCATTCATGGCTTAAAAATGCATGCATCCAATCTATTTAGTCAGACAATGTCCACATTATTCTCACATATTTTAGAATGCAATAATAATTTGAATATCAATGCATTGGAAAGGCCTACAAAATGCATTATTCTTAAAGTGATAATGGCCTACTTTTTTTGGACACCATTTGTTTCAAAGTATTTCAAATGTGTGACATTGGGATCAACATTGGCCCCATTATTTATAGAAAGACCCTTATGTAAGCATATTTGTGTCTTTCAGAGGGGTTGGGTTAAAAGCGGAAGTCAAATTTCGGTTGGCCCTTGTTTGGTTTTAAGTGAAGGTCTGATTCCATGTACTATGTCCCAATTACTTATTTGACTCAACTGTACTGTCACAGTAAAGGCATTTAGCTCCCCTGTACGATGTCAGTGAAAGTCTTACACTATGGGCCGTATGCACTACCCTCTGTAGCGCCTTGCGGTCGGATGCCACAGTTGCCATTCCAAGCGGTGATGCAACCAGTCAAGATGCTCTCAATGGTGCAGCTGTATAACTTTTTGAGGATCTGAGGGCCCATACTATGTCATAAAGCAGGTCTTTGACTCCTCTGTCCCATGTCATAAGGCAAGACACCTACCTTGACGAGGGCTGAGTGCAGGTAGATGTTGTGGGGCATGATGACGGCTCCTACGATGCCCACAGCCTGCTCCATCTGGGCAGGACCACAGCTGTCACAGTACGGCAGAAACATCCCCTTCAGCAGCTCCCCCTGGTCCGGACGCACCATCACATACTACAGGCACATACAAGAAATGCCAGTCAGATACACACACGTAGAAACAAAAACCTACCAAATTCTATCAAAGCTGCGCTACATACTATCAAAACCAGCTGCCAGGTCTACGGGAGAAGGGGGACAAAAGTGTTAAAGATCAACACAGGGAAAAACTTGTTCTTACCTCATACCCAAAGCTTACAGCCATGATTGTGATGAGAAACCCAAAGAAGGCTTCAAGTTTCCTCAGGCCTAAAAAACAAAAGTTGAAAATCACATTGAAACACGCCCAGCCAGAAATTGATACACACCTGTACCCAAGGACCATTTAATCACATACACATTTTAGTATGTGTCAAAGAAACACTCACCATATTTATCTAAAAAGAGGAACACAAAGGTGTCAATGATGGTGATGAGGACACCTCCCCAAAGTGGAATCCTGGTAGATGGCAAACAACAATGTTAGCTTGACCCCAATACGTTGACCTCTAGAGCGGTCGTTTTATACCTATGTCTGCATCCCAAATGTCACCTATTTCTGCATCCCAAATGTCACCTATGTCTGCATCTCCACTTTTGACCAGAGGCACCCTATTCCCTATATTATACACTACTTTTGAACAAAAGTCATTATACAGTGCATTCGGAAAGTATACAGACCCTTTGACTTTTTCCAATTTTTTTGTTACGTTACAGCCTTATTCTAAAATGGATTAAATCGTTTTTCCCCTCATCAATCTATAAATAACGGAAAAGTGGTGCGTGCATATGTATTCACCCCCCTTTGCTATGAAGCCCCTAAATAAGATCTGGTGCAACCAATTACCTTCAGAAGTCACATAATTAGTTAAATAAAGTCCACCTGCGTGCAATCTAAGTGTCACATGATCTCAGTATATATACACCTGTTCTGAAAGGCCCCAGAGTCTAAAACACCACTAGGCAAGGGGCACCACCAAGCAAGTGGCACCATGATGACCAAGGAGCTCTCCAAACAGGTCAGGGACAACGTTGTGGAGAAGTACAGATCAGGGTTGGGTTATAAAAAAAATATCTGAAACTTTGAACATCCCACGGAGCACCATTGAATCCATTATTAAAAAATTTAAAGAATATGGCACCACAACAAACCTGCCAAGAGAGTGCCGCCCACCAAAACTCACGGACCAGGCAAGGAGGGCATTAATCAGAGAGGCAACAAAGAAACCAAAGATAACCCTGAAGGAGATGCAAAGATCCACAGCGGAGATTGGAGTATCTGTCCATAGGACCACTTTAAGCCGTACACTCCACAGAGCTGGGCTTTACGGAAGAGTGGCCAGAAAAAAGCCATTGCTTAAAGAAAAAAATAAGCAAGCACGTTTGGTGTTCGCCAAAAGGCATGTGGGAGACTCCCCAAACATATGGAAGAAGGTACTCTGGTCAGATGAGACTAAAATTGAGCTTTTTGGCCATCAAGGAAAACGCTATGTTTGGCGCAAACCCAACACCTCTCATCTCCCCAAGAACACCATCCCCAAAGTGAAGCATGGTGGTGGCAGCATCATGCTGTGGGGATGTTTTTCCATCGGCAGGGACTGGGAAACTGGTCAGAATTGAAGGAATGATGGATGGCGCTAAATACAGGGAAATTCTTGAGGGAAACCTGTTTCAGTCTTCCAGAGATTTGAGACTGGGACGGAGGTTCACCTTCCAGCAGGACAATGACCCTAAGCATACTGCTAAATTAACACTCGAGTGGTTTAAGGGGAAACATTTAAATGTCTTGGAATGGCCTAGTCAAAGCCCAGACCTCAATCCAATTGAGAATCTGTGGTATGACTTAAAGATTGCTGTACACCAGCGGAACCCATCCAACTTGAAGGAGCTGGAGCAGTTTTGCCTTGAAGAATGGGCAAAAATCCCAGTGGCTAGATGTGCCAAGCTTATAGAGACATACCCCAAGAGACTTGCAGCTGTAATTGCTGCAAAAGGTGTCTCTACAAAGTATTGAATAGTTATGCACGTTCAAGTTCTGTTTTTTTGTCTTATTTCTTGTTTGCTTCACAAACAAAAATATGTTGCATCTTCAAAGTGGTAGGCATGTTGTGTAAATCAAATGAAACAAACCCATTTTAATTCCAGGTTGTAAGGCAACAAAATAGGAAATATGCCAAGGGGGTGAATAATTTTGCAAGCCACTGTAATACAGAACATTAATAGACAAGAACAACTCAAGGACAGAACTACATACATTTTTTTAAAGGCACACGTAGCCTACATATCAATACATACACACAAACTATCTAGGTCAAATAGGGGAGAGGCGTTGTGCCGTGAGGTGTTGCTTTATCTGTTTTTTGAAACCAGGTTTAAGAATGATGGAGGCCACTGTGTTCTTGGGGACCTTCAATGCTGCAGGAATGTTTTGGTACCATTCCCCAGATCTGTGACTCGACACAATCCTGTCTTATAAAGACAGGTGTGTGCCTTTCCAAATCATGTTCAGTCAATTGAATTGACCACAGGTGGACTCCAATCAAGTTGTAGAAACAACTCAAGGTTGATCAATGGAAACAGGATGCATCGGAGTTCAATTTCGAGTCTCATAGCAGAGGGTCTGAATACTTATGTAAAAGGTTTTACGGTTTTTTATTTATGTGCAAACATTTCTGAAAACCTGTTTTCGCTTTGTCATTATGGGGTATTGTGTGTAGATTGATGAGGACACTTTATTTAATCCATTTTAGAATAAGGCTGTAACGTAACAAATTGTGGAAAAAGTCACGGGGTCTGAATACTTTCCGAATGCACTGTATAGGGAATAGGGTGTCATTTGGGATGCATACCCAAATGACAAAGGGAAACCCAGTCGTGAGCTGTCCAGTGACGCAAGCCTACCTTCTCTGTGCGCTTCGAAGCTAGGAACACTGAACTATGCATGACAGCACCATCTATTCCGGACAACTGTGTGATCACGCTCTCTGTAGCCGATGTGAGTAAGACCTTTAAACAGGTTAACATTCACAAAGCCACAGGGCTAGACAGATTACCAGGACGCGTACTCAGAGCATGCTCTGACCAGCTGGTATCTTCACTGACATTTTCAACCTCTCCCTGACCCAGTCTGTAATACCTACATGTTTCAAACAGACCACCATAGTCCCTGTGCCCAAGAACGCCAAGGTAACCTATCTAAATGACTATCGCCCCGTAGCACTCACATCTGTAGCCATGAAATGCTTTGAAAGGCTGGTCATGACTCACATCAACATCCCAACAGATCCACAGATGACGCAATCGCTATTGCACTCCACACTGCCCTTTCCCACCTGGATAAAAGGAATACCTACGTAAGAATGCTGTTCATTGACTACAACTTAGCATTCAACACCATTGTGCCCTCCAAGCTCATCACTAAACTAAGGACCCTGGGATTAAACACCTCCCTCTGCAACTGGATCCTGGACTTCTTGACGGGCTGCCCCCAGGTGGTGAGGGTAAGCAACAACACATCCATCATGCTGACCCTCAACACAGGGGCCCCGCAGGGGTGCGTGCTTAGTCCCCTCCTGTACTACCTGTTCACCGATGACTGCGTGGCGCACGACTCAAACACCATCATTAGGTTTACCGATGACACAACGGTGGTAGGCCTGATCACCGACGACATTGAGACAGCCTACAGCGAGGTGGTCAGAGACCTGGCAGTGTGGTGCCAGGACAACAACCTCTCCCTCAACGTCAGCAAGACTACAGGAAACGGAGGGCCGAGCACGCCCCCATCCACGGGCTGTTGTGGAACAGGTCGAGAGCTTCAAGTTCCTCGGTGTCCACATCACTAAGGAACTATCATGGTCCACACACATCAACACAATCGTGAAGAGGGCACGACAACGCTTCTTCCCCCTCAGGAGGCTGAAAGGATTTGGCATGGGCCCTGACATCCTCAAAAGGTTCTACAGCTGCACCATTGAGAGCATCTTGACTGGCTGCATCACCGCTTGGTATGGCAACTGCTTGGCATCCGACCACAAGACGCTACAGAGGGTAGTGCGTACGGCCCAGTATATCACTGGGGCCGAGCTCCCTGCCATCCAGGACCTCTAGACCAGGCGGTGACCCTTTTTGCACTAATCTCTTTTGACTCATCACATACGCTGCTGTTTCTGATCTATCTTTTGCCTAGTCACTTTATCCCTACCGATATGTACATATCTATCTCAATTACCTCTTACCCCTGCACATCAACCCAGTACTGGTACCTTGCGTATATAGCAAAGTTATCGTTAATCATTGTGTACTTATTCCTTGTGTTATAATTTTTCTATTTGTTCTACTATTTATATATTTGTCTCTGCATTGTTGGGAAGGTCCTGTAAGTAAGCATTTCACTGTTAGTGTACACGTGTTTACGAAGCATGTGACAAATACATTTTGATTTGACTCTTAGTGAAAGTAAAGTGTAGTGTAGTTGGGCGCTGGTGGGTGGTACTGTAACTACCTGCCCACAGAGAGGAGGTTGAAGGCAATGGCACAGCCGATGACCTCCTGCATGTCTGAGCCAATGATGGCCAGCTCCACCATCAGCCACAGGATAATACGAGGAACCTGGGAGTGAGAAGGGGATGGAGGTGTGAATAACAAGACTGGAAATAACACGCACAGCCACCACATTCAATTACTTTAAACAAAACCAAACCCTTTTATATCATGTTATACAAGAGTGTGTATGAAGAACTAGAGCGTGTGTGTGTGTGGAAGGCGAGGGAGGGATACTCACAGTGGGGTACTGGCGGTTGCAGACCTCTGCGAGGTGCATCCCTGTGACAACCCCCAGGCGTGCAGCCAGCCTCTGCAGGAGGAGGCCGATGATGGTGGCCCCTAACAATACCCACAGGAGCTGAGAGACGGAGAACGAAACAATGATGATGAAGCATGGGATTAAATGAGTAAATGAAAGAGATAACCAAGAGCAAAAAGACCAGAGGGAAGGGGGTATGCTGATTATAGAATTTAATAAAATACAACTTTACTGTCAAACGGAGATAGAACTTTGCAGAGGAAATAATTATTGAGCATGGTACCCCTGCCCCTTGAGTGTGAAGGTCACCCATGGCTGATGTGTCTGTGTTCACCTTAAAGCCAGCTTTAGCTCCAGACTGTAGGTCAGACTCAATGTTCCCTGGGTCCAGATAGGCGATGCTCATCAAGAAACCTGGTCCCGTAAAGGCCCAGAGTTTACGGAAACTGAACATCTGAATGAGAGAATCACGGATAGCACAATCAACGCCTGAAAATAAATCGTAGCATGAAGTATTATCTGTCATTAAAGTTAGGATTATTCATAATTTCTAAAATAAAGCAACTTGGTGTATATCACTTTATACAGGTCATAAGGTTAATGTAATAGGCTCTTTGAGGTCATAGGCCCTGTGATGTCACTAACTGAGGTAATAATAATCCCTGTGATATCATAGGCTCTATGACTCAATCATTGTGATGTCAGACCTAGTGAGGTTATAATAATTCCTGTAATTCCATAGGCTCTATGACTCAATAACTGAGGTCATAGACCTTGTGCCGTCATGAAAGCCCTGTGATGCCATAGGCTCTGTGAGTTAATGCCGCGTTCCAGACAACTCGGAAACTCAAACTCGAAGAAAGATGAGCTCAGAGTTTCCTACTTGGAAAGTATCAGAATCAACCAATAGGAAGCTCTACGCAAAAAAACATATGCACATTTTAACTTTGAGGTTCTGAGTTGTCGTGAAAGCACCATAATACTCCTTGTGATGTCATAGACCCTGGGGGTCATAGGCTCTGTGTTAATAATCCCTGTGAGGTCATACGCCACATGATGGCCTCAGTACCTGGGTGACATCCTCTGGGATTGGCACCTTCTCCTCAAAGTATGTAGAGAAGGGCTCGTCGTCCGGGGTTGTTGAGGCCGGCGGGGAGGTGGAGCTGTACTGGTCCTGGGTGCTCTGGATAACCCCATTCTCCTGTGGAGGCTCCTCTGAAGAAATGCGAGGGGGGGGGGAGAGGCAAAAATTTTCCTCAACAATTTGCACAAAAGCAGCATGTTGCCTATACTTAATTCTGTTGACATAAAAACAACAACTGTGAGCACATGACCCTAAACAATATGAAGAGAGATTCTATTCTACCCACACTATTCCCATGCCATGCCATTTGTTCTATATAGCACCAGATAAAAGCAGACATTCACTGGCAATCTTGCCACAGTCAAAAGATTGAAAGCTCTACTTTCATTCTCCACAATCACTTCTATCATTAAAGTCATAAATGCCTAGAAGGCAGCATTTGCCATCTTCAACAAGGAAGTGCCACATATGGCCCGGTACATCAAAGTCCTGTGTAAAGAGCGTGTCAATCAATACTCTGAGTCTACAGGAAGGGCCCACAAACCTGTTTTATGACACATTTTTAAACGCTTCAGGTTAAAAAGTAAAGTACACGTAATGTCAACAATGGGTTAATGCAAGGCGACCGAGGACACAGAAAAGTACTTAAAAGCTATGTATACGCATTTCCTTAAAAGTTTAAATATGAACAACAGACTGATCACACATGACTGTTCATGACACGTGATATGAATTAAAAATCATTGCTAGGCCTGATCACCGATGACATTGAGACAGCCTATAGGGAGGAGGTCAGAGACCTGGCAGTGTGTTGCCAGGACAGTGTCACATTCGTTTAAGGACGGGTCAGACCAAGGCGCAGCGTGAAATGCGTACATGTTTATTTAAATGGTAAACACACGAAAAACAACAAACCAACGAAACGTGAAGTCCTAAGGCTAAACACAAAACAAGCCTACTCACGGAACAAGATCCCACAACTAACTAGTGCCAATAGGCTGCCTAAGTATGATCCCCAATCAGAGACAACGAGCGACAGCTGCCTCTGATTGGGAAACACACCCGGCCAAACATAGAACTACCACCTAGATCACAAACATAGAAAATACAACATAGAACATTCACACCCTGACTCAACATATAAGAGTCCCCTGAGTCAGGGCGTGACAGACAGAGTATGTGAGCGGAGGGAGGAGCGTGGCCAATTTGACTGGAGCGCAGACAGAGTTTCCCAAAGGCTGGAGCATCTGCCTTCTCGCCCGCTCCCAATTTCGCTCCAGTACCACTCACTTCACGAGCTCAGGGCATGCCCGGCCCAGCATGCATTTGTAGGCTACTTGTGTGCTGCTATAAGCCCCTTGCTTTAGCTAGTGGCATGGAGTTCACTAAATATTTTCATAAAGAAACTGATCAAACACACAGGTGCAAAATCAAGGAGACTTACAAACATGAGGAACAAGAATAAGAGAGGGAGTGCGGTGATGTAGTGTCCACAACTAAAGAATAATTGTGGAATCTGACACATATCCTGAAAGCATGATGGTGTACTACGTGCACATGCTAACAGAAAGGAACAAAGTGGGTAGCTAGCTAAGTGTGTCATTGTAGCATTATTTTTTTTTTTTTAAAGAGTTAAAGTTTAGTTCATTTTCGTTCTATTATCTATACAATAGGCTATCATTGATTTTGGCCCAATAGGCCTGACATATGACCTCTTTCAAGGAGCTTCCCGTTTTGATAGCGTTATTCTGCCTAAAAACCCAGTGGCTCAACAAGCGTGGAGAGGGTATTCTCTGCTGCTGGCCTGCTCTCCAGGCACCATCGCATGAGCCTGAAGCCACAGACTCTGGCCAAACTAGTGTTTATAAAAGTGAATTCAAAAGGCACTGAGCCTAACAAGGAATTTTTTGTTTCATTTTTATTTAATTCGAAGTCACAGCCTATATGTGCAATTTATAGACTATAATGATTTAATACAACAAAATGTTGTTTAAATGCTGAGCGCTTAATGTTACCACCAGCCTAGTGTGTCGCACTCGCAAATGCTTCACAATTAATTAAAATTTGTAGGCTATAGCCTTGAAATAATTGAAATAGGCTAATCATTTATTTTCTTAGGCAACCTGTCTGGCTCCTGACCTACTGTGTTTATATGCTGTTTAATATGACATGTAGCCTATTTGAAATGATGAGCGCCTCTTACAGTCACCTTTTCATGTTGTTAGTCCCGTGTAGCTCAGTTGGTAGAGCATGGTGTTTGCAACGCCAGGGTTGTGGGTTCGTTTCCCACGGGGGACCAGTAAGAAAAAAATTTAAATAATGTATGCACTCACTAACTGTAAGTCGCTCTGGATAAGAGCGTCTGCTAAATGACTAAAATGTAAATGTAAATGTTGTTTATTAAACTACTTTTCATTCAAATCATATGGTTTGGTTTCAATACTTCAAAACCAAATGGTTTGATGGGTGCAACCACTCAACTCCGCTCACATACTCTGTGCCAGGACAACAACCTCTCGTCAGCAAGACAAAGGAGATGATTGTGGACTACAGCAAACGGAGGGCTGAGCACTCCCCCATAGTGGAGCGGGTTGAGAGCTTCAAGTTCCTTGGTGTCCACATCACTAAGGATCTATCATTGTCCAAACACACCAACACATTCGTGAATAGGGCACGAAAACGTCTCTTCCCCCTAAGGAGGCTTAAAAGATTTGGCATGGGCCGTCAGATCCTCAAAAAGTTATACAGCTGCACCATTGAGAGCATCTTGACTGGCTGCATCACAGCTTGGTATGGCAACTGCTTGGTATCCGACCGCGAGGCGCTGCAGAGGGTAGTGCGTACGGCCCAGTACATCGCTAGCATCTCCTGGCTTCCACGCATAGCCTACAAGCCACTGATGCAGACCTTTGGAACATCTACATTTCAAAAAGTCTAATAAATGCATGTAAAATAGCCTACTCATCACAATAAATCCATTATTTATTTTAGACAGATCTAAAGAAACATGATATGAAGAAAATGTAGTCTATTTCAGAAGAACAGAATAGCATTCTCTGAGTTGTCCTTATGTTAGGCCCTGATCTGGCTATGCCATATGGCTGTGGGCTACACTAGTTCATTTAGCAGGCAAGATATGATTAGAATTCCGTGGCATTATTTATATTATTTTATAGTATGAAGAAAACGGATTAAAATTGATAGATTAATTTGTATTTTAAGAATAATGACTAAAGGATTTCACCCCAAATACAGTATAAATGTGTAAACGGTGTTAGAATTATAAATGTATAAAATAGAAATGATATTTTCTCCAAATGATTTGAGGGAAGGCTATTTTGTGTTTTAATACATTCTAAGGCTGCATGATGCGACTCTAATGATGATTTGAAAAAAGTTGCATGAAAGGCATGAGCTCTGCTTGGTTTTCTGTGCAGGTTTACACAGTTCGTCAGTCTCTCTCATTCACAATTTGACAAGCACTTGATAATGCCTCAAATTTCCCAGCTGCATCCCATTTGTGTAGCCGTAATTCACCCCAAAAGAATCCATGCCTTTTGCGGCCAGTGGCCGTTGTGCCCTTGGGCTGAATATTATAATTCCCTTCTCCTGGCTGCGTGCCGAAGCACCTCTCACCGTCAGGTGATCGGGTCTTTCTCACAGGCTAGAAGTGAAGACAGACACATCGGGGACGCAACTGCGCGCGTCCTTATCCAATTCCGAGGCGCATATTGAAGATATTGGAAGAAATGTCATATACTTTTCGTCAGCCAAGATGATGAGCAGGCCTAACGAACAGCAAAAGCACTAGCCTATGTCAATCTACTATCCCCCATAGTACAAAAGTTGACCTATTCTATGCTATAAATGAATATTCCAAACAGTATAAAGGTGCATTTTTATGGTGAAAATTATCTTCCCCAAACTTGAAACTCACGCGCTGCTTATGTATGCCAGTTAGGCTCTACCCCCATTGTAAAGCGGATTCATGTGCTTCATTTTAAGAAGTTATTTGGCCACTTTAGTTGTGATACAAACCTTATCAAAACATATAGGCCTACGGGCTAGGCTACATGAGGTGCGCAACTATGATTTGAAAAAGTCTCAAAACGCATGGCTGTTTCTTGCCTTAACTGGGCATCATTCACAAGTAATAATATACAGTGAGGGAAAAAAGTATTTGATCCCCTGCTGATTTTGTACGTTTGCCCACTGACAAAGATATGATCAGTCTATAATTTTAATGGTAGGTTTATTTGAAGTGAGACAGAATAACAACAAAAAAATCCAGAAAAACGCATGTCAAAAATGTTATAAATTGATTTGCATTTTAATGAGGGAAATAAGTATTTGACCCCTCTGCAAAACATGACTTAGTACTTGGTGGCAATCACAGAGGTCAGACGTTTCTTGTAGTTAGCCACCAGGTTTGCACACATCTCAGGAGGGATTTTGTCCCACTCCTCTTTGCAGATCTTCTCCAAGTCATTAAGGTTTCGAGGCTGACGTTTGGCAACTCGAACCTTCAGCTCCCTCCACAGATTTTCTATGGGATTAAGGTCTGGAGACTGGCTAGGCCACTCCAGGACCTTAATGTGCTTCTTCTTGAGCCACTCCTTTGTTGCCTTGGCCGTGTGTTTTGGGTCATTGTCATGCTGGAATACCCATCCACGACCCATTTTCAATGCCCTGGCTGAGGGAAGGAGGTTCTCACCCAAGATTTGACGGTACATGGCCCCGTCCATCGTCACTTTGATGCGGTGAAGTTGTCCTGTCCCCTTAGCAGAAAAACACCCCCAAAGCATAATGTTTCCACCTCCATGTTTGACGGTGGGGATGGTGTTCTTGGGGTCATAGGCAGCATTCCTCCTCTTCCAAACACAGCGAGTTGAGTTGATGCCAAAGAGCTCGATTTTGGTCTCACCTGACCACAACACTGTCACCCAGTTCTCCTCTGAATCATTCAGATCTTCATTGGCAAACTTCAGACGGGCCTGTATATGTGCTTTCTTGAGCAGGGGGACCTTGAGGGCGCTGCAGGATTTCAGTCCTTTACGGCGTAGTGTGTTACCAATTGTTTTCTTGGTGACTATGGTCCCAGCTGCCTTGAGATCATTGACAAGATCCTCCCGTGTAGTTCTGGGCTGATTCCTCACCGTTCTCATGATCATTGCAACTCCACGAGGTGAGATCTTGCATGGAGCCCCAGGCCGAGGGAGATTGACAGTTCTTTTGTGTTTTTTCCATTTGCGAATAATAGCACCAACTGTTGTCACCTTCTCCCCAAGCTGCTTGGCGATGGTCTTGTAGCCCATTCCAGCCTTGTGTAGGTCTACAATCTTGTCCCTGACATCCTTGGAGTGCTCTTTGGTCTTGGCCATGGTGGAGAGTTTGGAATCTGATTGATTGATTGCTTCTGTGTACAGATGTCTTTTATACAGGTAACAAACTGAGATTAGGAGCACTCCCTTTAAGAGTGTGCACCTAATCTCAGCTCGTTACCTGTAGAAAAGACACCTGGGAGCCAGAAATCTTTCTGATTGAGAGGGGGTCAAATACTTATTTCCCTCATTAAAATGCAAATAAATTTATAACATTTTTGACATGCGTTTTTCTGGATTTTTTTGTTGTTATTCTGTCTCACTTCAAATAAACCTACCATTAAAATTATAGACTGATCATTACTTTGTCAGTGGGCAAACGTACAAAATCAGCAGGGGATCAAATACCTTTTTCCCTCACTGTATAATTCGCAAGTGATAGGCTAATATTGTCACCAATCAGACTATTCTTGATGTAATGTTGTCTTTACATATACTAAATAGTATGTGACATTTCCTTTGATTTAGAATAGACCATTATCATGCACCTGTCTCGAAACCGGGGCAGGGGAAAAAAATAAATGTCATCTATCCACTTAAATAGCGAATGGAGGACGCTTTTCCCGCGGTTCATTTTCATGCCAGCTGTTATGATGTTTACATAGTGTGATGGGAACCAGGTTGACTTTAGTAGAAAGTGACTTGGCGCCTCACAGTCTGGGGGGGGGGGGGGTCATGCATTCCATTATGCCAAAGGAGATTACTGATGTTTACCTTAGAATGATTAATGGATATGATATACTGACTTGGGGACAAGGGAATAACATCAAATAAGGGAGTGCCCACTGATGGTTACCAGATGTTTGTGAAGAAATGTGTACTCGAGGCTATATAAGCTGAGATATTGTCTTTGTTCAGTAGTTCGCAAGAGGCAAGAGGCAGAGCCCTGTCTGTTGTTATATCGAACCCGGTACCGACTATTAAACATTTGTATTAACTGTCCACAGAGTGTCTAAATATATTCTTACATCCTTAATTGCTTGATACCCTAGAAACTCATCATAACACGAGCCAGGTAGGCTATACTCCTGTTGTAAAGAGAAGCAAATGTGCTTAATATTAGCAATGTTGAGAAATAAATATAGTAGGCCTAGCCTATAGAAAGATGATGGGATCCTCCTCTTTTTAATAGAGGCCATCACTCTGTTTTCTCACGCAATTGCATTGCCTATAGAAATGTTGAGCAACATGAGTTCATGGGCTCCAATGAAGTGTTTGATTTCATTTGCATTGATGTCAGAGTGATTAGAGGGACACTAGAGTGCTGAGTACCAGGCAGTTAGCAAGTTTGGTAGAATACTAATGACCATCAGCAGCATCAGAGCTTGGAGAAGCCCAATTACCATGACTAAACGGTCAAGTGGAATTTGACTGCAGTCATGACTCGTGACCACCGGTGTGGCGGTATTATGGTGACCGTAACAGCCCTAGTAACATCACATCATTATGAAAGAATAGTAGAGCCTTGATGTGTCCTCACACTATAACAGTGCTACCTAAGTCTACTGAGAGTGATGGGAACTTTTTAGTAACCTATTGGACAGACAAAGTTAAATCACAGATGTGACGAACATAGTCAGGATTCTCTGTTGTTAGGCAAGAACTTGAGTGGTTCCTCTCACTAGGTTTGTGTAAAATGGGCATCTGACACAAATTCTACAGTTGTCTTATCTTATCTGTGACTGCAATCAGACTATGACCCTGTGGCTTTCCTTAGGCATATCCCTGGAACGAGCCAGGGATGAACAGAGTTCAGGCTAAACCCTTTGTCTCTCCTTGGCTATCTTCTTGATTGATTACAGCATGATGGGGTGGGGTTTGTGTATGTTTGAAAGATTAAGTATGGATCTGTCATGTCCAACAATCAATCTTCAGGTCAAGCCCGGGAGAGCCGGGGTTGAACAGAGTTTAAACTAAACATGAGTGTTTTTGCATGATAAGGACTGGATTGATTGTACTACTAAAAGTCCAATTTAGCCACTATCATAGACTAAGGAAGTGGGCAGAGCAGTGGAGAGAGGGAAACTGAAGATGGTGGTGGGGGAACCCAAGAGGGAGGGGCTTTGAGCTAGGATGTATGGGAATGACTATATAAACGGAGAGCTGAGAGGTAGAGGGGAGGTGCTCTGCAGATAATCTCGGCTTACGTTACTTTGTGTAATAAAAGTCTATCTTGATTCTACAAAAACTCTGGAAGAACTTAGATTTTTAATAAAGTATAGTGATAATTTTCTACATCAAGAGTCTGATACAAGGACCTGTACTCACTCAGGTTGGAGTGTTCTTTGTGCTTCTTTCTGTTCGCGCAACTCCCACGGACTCTCTGGTGTCTAAATCCAATCCTCTTTCTAACCTGAACTTCGGTTATGTAAGCTATATGTAGCCTACCTCACTGAATGTCTCAATAACTTCATATGTCAATATGAGTCAGAATGGCAAAGACTGACCTTTCCCCTTCAATCCGTGGAACAAAGCTTGGTCACAACCTCCTGATTTCTATTATTGCCAAATCACCCGAAATGACTGAAAAGCTCAAATTGGGAAAAACATTGAGAACCATTAACTTACCGACATGGAGGCATTGATGGGCTTTAGTGATGTGGTCAATTGTTTGCAGACTCATAATGGCTGTCTCCTACTATTTGCAAATTGAGCTAAATGCCTATCATTACCGAAACACATCTCATTACAGAATCTTTTTCAGGTCCGTTTGGTAATGAGAACCATAATTTCAGTAATGATAATAAGTTAATTCTAATGTATACTCAATGGGTGCGCTGTGTTGGTAATTTTATTTACTAGGACCACTACTTACACCTATTGTATAGATTTTTTTTTAAAACAGTTATTTGATTAAGTAAGGGTTGTCAAGAAATATGGGTGTATAAACCCCATTTAATTTACTTAAAGCTACAATCTGGAGTTTGTGTTTCAGCAAAGAGCAACCACACCACTTAAAAGGAGGATATCCCCCATTTTGACATGTGTACCCGTTTTAGCACTTACCTATACTGTTGTTTGATCCTAAGACACTTTATAGGCATATCATGTTATGCCATTTGCCCATTGGATCCCATTCAATTTATACATCTAAAATACATTTGAACCACACATATCCACATCATAATAGCAATATTACCTGGAAAGACCTTGGTGAAATTACTTTTTCCCAAAATGTCACTATGCTTAATTCCACATTTTACTTTTGAAAACACATGCACGTAATTACAGTATGAATACTTACGCTACAATAAGGGATATTTTAGTAAATTGCATTAAGATCAGTGATTCTATACTGAAAAAAAAAACAATGCAACAACTTCAACGATTTTACTCAGTTACAGTTCATATAAGTAAATCAGTAAATATAAATAAATAAATGAGGCCCTACTCTATGGATTTCACATGACTGGACAGGGGCGCTATGCCCACCCACTTGGGAGCCAGGCCCAGCTATTCAGAATGAGTTCTTCCCCACAAAAGGGCTTTATTACAGACAGAAATACATCAGCTGTCCGGGTGGCTGGTCTCAGACGATCCCATGGGTGAAGAAGCCGGATGTGGAGGTCCTGGGCTGGCGTTGTTACACGTGGTCTGCGGTTGTGAAGCTGGTTGGACGTACTGCCAAATTCTCTAAAACGACGTTGGAGGCGGCTTATGGTAGAGAAATGAACATTCAATTCTCTGGCAACAGCTCTGGTGGACATTCCTGCAGTCAGCATGCCAATTGCATGCTCCCTCAAAACTTGAGACATCTGTTGCATTGTGTTGTGTGACAAAACTGCACATTTTAGAGTGTCCTTTTATTGTCCCCAGCACAAGGTGCATTGTGGTCCTCTGTAGCTCAGCTGGTAGAGCATGGCGCTTGTAACGCCAAGGTAGTGGGTTCGATCCCCGGGACCACCCATGCACAAAAATGTATGCACGCATGACTGTAAGTCGCTTTGGATAAAAGCATCTGCTAAATGGCATATTAAAATTTAAATATTAAATTAAATATTAAATATTAAAAGGTGCACCTGTGTAATGACCATGCTGTTTAATCAGCTTCTTGATATGCCACACCTGTCAGGTGGATGGATTATCTTGGCAAAGGAAAAATGCTCACTAACAGGGATGTAAACAAATTTGTGCACAACATTTGAGAGAAATACGCTTTTGTGATCTTTTATTTCAGCTCATGAAACATGGGACCAACACTTTACATGTTGCTATTATATTTTTGTTCAGTATATTTTAAAATCACCATTGGCCTCATGGTGAAATCCCTGAGCCGTTTCCTTCCTCTCCGGCAACTGAATTAGGAGGGACGCTGTATCTTTGTAGTGACAGGGTGTATTGATACACCATCCAAAGTGTAATTAATAACTTCAACATGCTCAAAGGGATATTCAATGTCTGCTTCTTTTTTTTACCCATCTACCAATAGGTGCCCTTCTTTACGAGCCATTGGAAAACCTCCATGGTCTTTGTGGTTGAATCTGTGTTTGAAATTCACTGCTCAGCTGAGGGACCATACAGATAATTGTATGTGTAGTGTACAGAGATAAGGTAGTCATTCAAAAATCATGTTAAACACTATTATCCATGCAACTTGTTAAGCAAATGTGTACTCCTGAACTTATTTAGGGTTGCCATAACAAATGGGGTTGAACACTTGACTCAAGACGTTTCAGCTTTTCATTTTTAATTTAAAAAATAAAGAAAGAAATCCACTTTGACATTATGGGGTATTGTGTGTAGGCCAGTGACAAAACAAATCTAAATTTAATCCATTTTAAATTCAGGCTGTAACACAACAAAATGTGGAAAATGTCAAGTGGTGTGAATACTTTCTGAAGGCACTGTAAGTGAATCTACCGTGTACACTTTAGAAAAGGGTTATCACTCCCACTACCAAGCTTATCTCGTTGTAGTGCAGGAAGTTTTTGCACCAAAAAAAAAAATCAACATTCTAGAACAATTTTGGTGTGAATCTCACGTTGTCTTGAAAAAGGTCTTAGACCAAATGTTCATAATAAATGAGTTTTAATAAAACAATTCTACAATGTATTGTGTACACTGGCATAGGGCCTATAGTGCACCATGTGTGCTGAGCTGACCACAGTCTGGCGTAGGAGTGAGTGTGGTGGAGTGGGTCGTGTTTCTGTTATCATAAGAAGTTACCTTCCAGGTCTGCTTCCCGCGCTGTCTTCATCAGGGTGGGGTTGAACGGGGGTGGAGGGGAGGGGGAGCTCTGGAAAGGCAGGGACTGGAAATCTGTCTGGAAACAGACAACTGAAATTAAAACTATATATATATATATATATATACACTGCTCAAAAAAATAAAGGGAACACTTAAACAACACATCCTAGATCTGAATGAATGAAATAATCCTATTAAATATTTTTTCTTTACATAGTTGAATGTGCTGACAACAAAATCACACAAAAATTATCAATGGAAATCAAATTTATCAACCCATGGAGGTCTGGATTAGGAGTCACCCTCAAAATTAAGGTGGAAAAGCACACTACAGGCTGATCCAACTTTGATGTAATGTCCTTAAAACAAGTCAAAATGAGGCTCAGTAGTGTGTGTGGCCTCCACGTGCCTGCATGACCTCCCTACAACGCCTGGGCATGCTCCTGATGAGGTGGCGGATGGTCTCCTGAGGGATCTGCTCCCAGACCTGGACTAAAGCATCCGCCAACTCCTGGACAGTCTGTGGTGCAACGTGGCGTTGGTGGATGGAGCGAGACATGATGTCCCAGATGTGCTCAATTGGATTCAGGTCTGGGGAACGGGCGGGCCAGTCCATAGCATCAATGCCTTCCTCTTGCAGGAACTGCTGACACACTCCAGCCACATGAGGTCTAGCATTGTCTTGCATTAGGAGGAACCCAGGGCCAACCGCACCAGCATATGGTCTCACAAGGGGTCTGAGGATCTCATCTCGGTACCTAATGGCAGTCAGGCTACCTCTGGCGAGCACATGGAGGGCTGTGCGGCCCCCCAAAGAAATGCCACCCCACACCATGACTGACCCACCGCCAAACCGGTCATGCTGGAGGATGTTGCAGGCAGCAGAACATTCTCCACGGCGTCTCCAGACTCTGTCACGTCTGTCACATGTGCTCAGTGTGAACCTGCTTTCATCTGTGAAGAGCACAGGGCGCCAGTGGCGAATTTGCCAATCTTGGTGTTCTCTGGCAAATGCCAAACGTCCTGCACGGTGTTGGGCTGTAAGCACAACCCCCACCTGTGGACGTCGGGCCCTCATACCACCCTCATGGAGTCTGTTTCTGACCGTTTGAGCAGACACATGCACATTTGTGGCCTGCTGGAGGTCATTTTGCAGGGCTCTGGCAGTGCTCCTCCTGCTCCTCCTTGCTCAAAGGCGGAGGTAGCAGTCCTGCTGCTGGGTTGTTGCCCTCCTACACGTCTCCTGATGTACTGGCCTGTCTCCTGGTAGCGCCTCCATGCTCTGGACACTACGCTGACAGACACAGCAAACCTTCTTGCCACAGCTCGCATTGATGTACCATCCTGGATGAGCTGCACTACCTGAGCCACTTGTGTGGGTTGTAGACTCCGTCTCATGCTACCACTAGAGCGGAAGCACGGCCAGCATTCAAAAGTGACCAAAACATCAGCCTGGAAGCATAGGAACTGAGAAGTGGTCTGTGGTCACCACCTGCAGAACCACTTCTTTATTGGGGGTGTCTTGCTAATTGCCTATAATTTCCACCTGTTGTCTATTCCATTTGCACAACAGCATGTGAAATGTATTGTCAATCAGTGTTGCTTCCTAAGTGGACAGTTTGATTTCACAGAAGTGTGATTGACTTGGAGTTACATTGTGTTGTTTAAGTGTTCCCTTTATTTTTTTGAGCAGTGTATACATTAGAACACTGGAGAGACCAGTAACACTCTTATTTAGGATTTTGCTTCTATCTGGCCTTAAATCCTGACCAATTCAACTCTGGTCATTGTGGGTATCTGCAGGCTGTCATTCACTCTCGTCAGCCACTAAATCAGAGAAGGATCAATGTTTGTAAACGGTTAGAGTTCCGTTTATTTCCACCATTTCTCCACTTGGGCCTAAATACTGCTTTGCCTGAGAAGAGCAGGCCCGCTATAGAAAATGATTGAGGATTTGAAGAGTTAGGCTAAACTAAACAAAAGTAACCAAGAAAGTTATTCATAACAATGGGAAATAAGCACTCTTGAACCTATCAATAACCAATGACAGGAGACAACTGATATTGATGCTGAGTTACTAGTTCTGCAACAGCTAAATGACTCAGCAAGAAATGCACATGACCACTTCACTCATATTTGCCTAATAGTGAGAACATAACAAAAGCCTTTCATTGACCTCAATATTGTCACCCTGGTTAGAATACATCTTATTCAGTACACACACTAACCAACTTTCACTTTCCTCAATGTGAGGTTTTTGACAACCACCATCTCAGACAGTTCTGAAATCGTTTCTGTAGTTAGTAACAGACACGATTAGCATTCATGAAACATTTTGTAGAAATAGATTTATCAGAGAAATTAAGCTAATTGATTGCAGCCAAACTGGCCATTTTAAATTTATAGGATTCAGATATTAAATAAATGCATCCGATTTGGACCAAACTTCTTCCTACCAGTGATTAAGACATGAGGAATAAAAAAAGAAAGTCAAAAGCCAACACCAACCCCACCCCAACAACCAGTAGGCCTATACAGTATCAGTTCTCGATGTTTGACAAGTAGTATGAAGCTGTGGCTTGGAGTATTGCTTCTACATACCATGTAATGTATTCCCTGTGAATCTGGTGATGTTTTTTTCCCCCTGTTCAGAGAAATTAGGTCATCGACGTCGTTTGCATTATTTACCATAAAGTAGTGGGAAAGTACCACTAGATGCCACTGCCACACTTTTAATACATTTTGCTGGTCTCTTGTGTTTAAACAGTTTATTTGCAACTTTGGGTAGAAAACCAATAGATTATGAAAGAAAATGGTGTGGTCATCCTCACAATTCAAGCCAGTCCTCCATGCCAGTCCTCCATGAAAGCAATTCAGTTTGTCCTAATCGCAACCTAATTCTTCAACCCAACTCTTCTTGAATAGACCAACAAGTGCCGGGTGATTGTCACAAAACTGGCACTTGACCCAATTTATTATTATTTGTATTTATTTTTTATTCCACCATCATTCCACTTGGATCACTAAGATTTGGATCTGTTTTTATCTATTTCATAATTATTGTTTTGTTGATCAGATATTATGTATTTTACCACAATTTCTACAACTACCAACGCAAAAATTCTCTGTAACAGTTTGAAGTCCAAAAAAGTAATAAACAAATGAATGCCATTTTTTAAAACATTGCTTATCTAATGAAAAGGGCTGAGTTAAACATTACACTGAAAACAAATCTATTTAAAAGTAAATTCAAATGCATTTAGTAATTTCTCATTACCGCAACAACCTTTTCTGAATCTTGTTTTTTGTCATAATTACTTGTGTATACATGTTATTTTTATGTACACATATTTGGATAGGGAACAAAAGTCACACCATCAGATTAAGCCCAAATTACTAAAGTACACGTTTTATTTTTCCTAATATTTCCTAAATATTGGTGCATTACGGTAATGATAAGCAGGTTTTGATGATGAGAATGCATGTTTAGGTAATGAGTGTTGCATAGTTTGCCATTGAAAAACTGTACTGAGCTCTATTAGAGAATTAGTAACCCAATACATCACTTGTCATTTGTTAATCCCAAATGACTTGCATAATATTAAATCACCAATCTTAATGCAATTGACTAAAATACCCCTTATTTTAGCATAAATATAAGTACTGTAATATTTTCAAAAGTGGACTTTAGCATAAAAACAGTGAATAATTGTTTTTCTTTTTTTCTCCAAGGTCTTTCCAGGTAATATTGGTGTATTAGGACGTGGATATCTGTGGTTCTAATGCATTTCTAAATTGAATGGGATTCTATGGGCAAATGGCATAACATGGTATGTCTATAAAGTATCTAAATATGTGGCATATGGACCAAACTGTCTTGGGATCAAACAACAGTATAGGTAAGTGCTAAAATAGGTACACATGTCAAAATGGGAGATATCCTCCTTTAAATGGTGTGGTTGCTCTTTGCTGAAACAAACTCCAGATTGTGGTTTTAAGTAAATACAAAAATGGGGTTTATTCACCCATATGTCTTGACAACCCTTACGTAATCAAGTAACTGATGTTTTACAAAAAATCTATATCATAGGTGTAAGCAGTAGTCCTAGTAAATAAAGTTACTAGCACAGCACACCCATTGAGTATACATTACATTTGCTTATTATCATTACTGAAATTAAGGTTAATTACCGAAATGGACCTAAAAATGACTTGGTAATGAGATGTGTTTCGGTAATGATAGGCCGTAAACTCAATCTGCAAGTAATAGGAGACAGCAAACAATTGACCACATCACTAAAGCCCATTCATGCCTCTGTTGGTAAGGTAATGGTTCTCACATTTTTTCCTAATTTGAGCCTTTTAGTCATTTCGGTAATGAGAAAGTGTCGTAAAGGGGGTGTTTGAGAATAAGATCTTCATTCTGATGGCATATACATGAAGAAATTAAATGAACTTGTGCTCATCTAAGGACTACTCATCTAGATGATGCATCATGGGTGAATAAAATTATTTTTTATTTTTTACAGCAACTTGAAAGTGTTATGGTAATGAGAAACATGTCCACAGACAGTTTTTACATAATAAATATTATAGTTTCATGTGAATGTCAACTAGTATACCATTTGTATTATTTATGTACAAACTACAGTAGCATATTGTGTTTTATGAAAATAAATTAGATTTTTCTAAAGAACAATTTTATAAAATGACCCAAGAACTTAATCCGGACACATTTTGGTAATGATAATTTGTAAATGTCAAAATGTAAAATGCATTTAAAATAAACCACTGTGCCATAAACTAGGCATCTTAGTCTTCAGAATAATTGTTGATTGTTGCAGATGCATAATGGTTTTCTAACTCAATTTGCAACTGCCATTGTTAAAAGGGGAACTGCACCTGCTGATTTGGCCTCGTTTTTTGGCTTGCTCCTCAAGAAATGATGGCGGCCATGACAGAAGCCAAACGTGAGTTGGCTTGGGGGTGTGGTTTGATGTGGGTGTTTCTTGGGTGTGTCCTTGCCACCACCACGACACACTCATTTGTCAGAACCTTGCCCACAGCCGTTTCCCCCCACTCAATCAGAACAAACTTCCTTCAAGTTGAGTTCAATAACTACAGGCAGATGTATGGTGGGCTGCCAAAGGAAGCTTTGAAAAGGTCAGTAGCCTACAGAGTAATATGAGAAGAACGCAATATCTGAATTTATGTAGATATTTGATAACTTTCAAATGTACAGTGCGTTTGGAAAGTATTCAGACCCTTGACTTTTTCCACATTTTGTTACGTTACAGCCTTACTCTGAAATGGATTAAATTGTTTTTAAACCTCAATCTACACACATTTCCCCATAATGACAAAGCAAAAACAGGTTTTTAGAAATGTTTGTAAAACTGAAATAACACATTTACATAAGTATTCAGACCCTTTACTCAGTACTTTGTTGAAGCGCCTTTGGCAGCGATTACAGCCTCGAGTCTTCTTGGGTATAACGCTACAAGCTTGGCACACCTGTATTTGTGGAGTTTCTCATATTCTTCTTTCCAGATTCTCTCAAGCTACACTACCAGTCAAAAGTTTGGACACACCTACTCATTCAAGGGTTTTTCTTTATTTGTACTATTTTCTACATTGTAGAATAATAGTGAAGACATCAAAACTATGAAATAACACATATGGAATCATGTAGTAACCCAAAAAAGTGTTAAACAAATCAGAATATATTTTATATGAGATTTTTCAAATAGCCACCCCTTGCCTTGGTGACAGCTTTGCACACTTCGCATTCTTCAACCAGCTTCATGAGGTAGTCACCTGGAATGCATTTCAATTAACAGGTGTGCCTTCTTAAAAGTTAATTTGATGAATGTCTTTCCTTCTTAATGCGTTTGAGCCAATCAGTTGTGTTGTGACAAGGTAGAGGGGGTATACAGAAGATAGCCCTATTTGGTAAAAGACCAAGTCCATATTAAGGCAAGAACAGCTCAAATAAGCAAAGAGAAACGACAGTCCATCATTACTTTAAGACATGAAGGTCAATCAATGCGGAACATTTCAAGAACTTTTAACGTTTCTTCAAGTGCAGTCGCAAAAACCATCAAGCGCTATGATGAAACTGGTTCTCATGAGGACCGCCACAGGAAAGGAAGACCCAGAGTTACCTCAGCTGCAGAGGATAAGTTCATTAGAGTTACTGGCCTCAGAAATTTCCACCCCCAAATATATGCTTCACAGAGTTCAAGTAACAGACACATCTCAACATCAACTGTTCAGAGGAGACTGCGTGAGTAAGGCCTTCATGGTCAAATTGCTGCAAAAAAAAACACTACTAAAAGGACACCAATAAGAAGAAGAGACTTGCTTGGGCCAAGAAACACGAGCAATGGACAGACCGGTGGAAATCTGTCCTTTGGTCTGATGAGTCCCAATTTGAGATTTTTGGTTCCAAACACCTCATCTTTGTGAGATGCAGAGTAGGTGAACTGATAATCTCCGCATGTGTGGTTCCCACCGTGAAGCATGGAGGAGGTGGTGTGATGGTGTGGGGGTGCTTTGCTGGTGACACTGTCAGTGATTTATTTAGAATTCAAGGCACACCTAACCAGCATGACTATCACAGCATCCTGCAGCGATACGCCATCCCATCTGGTTTGCGCTTAGTGAGACTATCATTTGTTTTTCAACAGGACAATGACCCAAAAACACACCTCCAGGCTATGTAAGGGCTATTTTACCAAGAAGGAGAGTGATGGAGTGCTGCATCCGATGACCTGGCCTCTACAGTCACCCGACCTCAACCGGTTTGGGATTAGTTGGACCGCAGAGTGAAGGAAAAGAAGCCAACAAGTGCTTAGCATATGTGGGAACTCCTTCAAGACTGTTGGAAAGGCAGTCCTCATGAAGCTGGTTGAGAGAATGCCAAGAGTGTGTAAAGCTCTCATCAAGGGAAAGGGTGGCTACTTTGAAGAATCTCAAATGTAAAATGAGGAGATCCTTTTACTGAGGAGTGGCTTCCGTCTGGCCACTCTACCATATAGGCCTGATTGGTGGAGTGCTACAGAGATGGTTGTCCTTCTGGAAGGTGTGTGCCTTTCCAAATCATGTACAATCAATTGAATTTACCACAGGTGGACTCCAATCAAGTTGTAGAAACGTCTCAAGGATGATCAATGGAAACAGGATACACCTGGCAAAGGGACTGTGGTCCTGTGTAGCTCAGTTGGTAGAGCATGGCGCTTGCATTGCCAGGGTTGTGGGTTCGATTCCCACGGGGGACCAGTATGAAAAATGTATGCACTCACTAACTGTAAGTCGCTCTGGATAAGAGCGTCTGCTAAAATTACTAAAATGTAAAAATTTCTGAATACTTATGTAAAAGAAGTATTCAATGTTAAAAGTCCCAAACACACACTGTATATTGATTTGCAATGGTATTGGGTTGCATTGGGTTTAATGGTAAATGTCACTAATCACAATACATAGAGCGGTTTCCTGATCATTTTGTTTCATATATATATATATATATTTTTTTTTTAATACATCCATTATAAAAAATTTTAGGGCGGTCACAACATTTTAGCCAATAGCCCATTTCTCGATCAATGTTTTGAGCTTGTAGGAAAAGTCTTCATATGAGAATTGCATCATGATAGCCCCAAGAGAGCAGGGTGATTCTCATGAAACCAGTTGTAAAGAACGACTGCCCCTAAAAAGCAACTAATCCCTTTGAAAACTGCCTATGTGGGATCGATGTGTCAAACATTTATTCTAGTGTCAAAGTTGACTACAAAGTGTAAATAGGATCATTTTTGTCATGAAGTCAGTCTCATCTAAAACAGAGTTTAGAACCACAGTGTGTCACAACAAGTAAATTAAGGTTTGGCTTGGATTACAATTGTCAACAAATCATGCTTTCTTTTGCCTGAATGCCAAGCGTCACGTCTGGAGGAAACCTGGCACTATCCCTATTGTGAAGCATGGTGGTGGCAGCATCATGCTGTGGGGATATTTTTTTTGAAAATAGCTGTGCAGTGACGCTCCCCATCCAACCTGACAGAGCTTGAGAGGATCTGCAGAGAAGAATGGGAGAAACTCCCCAAATACAGGTGTGCCAAGCTTATAGCGTCATATCCAAGAAGACTCGAGGCTGTAATCGCTGCCAAAGGTGCTTCAACAAAGTACTGCGTAAAGGGTCAGAAATTACCGTAACCAAACAAACATTCTACACTATAAATTATGGTAATTTCAAGGTAAATGTAGGCTACTACTGGTGATACTGGTGTGCCATCCCCGCGGCCTCCGCATGGATTAGTCCACTCAGACAGGTGTGAATCAGACAGGTGTCTCGTGTGCAATAAATTATTTTTATATATTTGCCACTGCTCAACAAAAAAAAAATAATTGGTCGACCAACAGCCTATCGACCAAACAATCAACTAAATGTGATCAGCCCTAATTGGTAGGAAGGAGTTTGGTCCCAAATCGGATGTTAGGTACTATAATTATTGAATATTATCTGAATCCTATAAATTAAAAAATTGCCAATATGTGTGCAATTAGCTTAATTTCTCTGAGATCAAATTAAAATGTCAACAAAATAATGTTTCAGGAATGCCAATTTTACTTGTTTACAATTTCAGAACAATCTGAGATGGCGGGTGTCATGGCTTGCTGAAATGACATGGAACGACTTCCTATCCTTTGTCAACCTTGGACTTAAACCCTTATCAATGCATAAAATAAGTTGTATAGCACCTGTTTATAGGACTACTCACAGTCAAAATGGTCAAATTACCAGTCCCGGTCACTCATTCTTCCCATGAACAGAAGCATGAGACAGAAGAATGAGGGCGGAACAGAGAGAACAGAGTGGGAGCAGTTTTGCTCTCCCAACCTCGGGCCTCTACTCGCCCAGCTTCTCTCTCTCTACCAGACCTAATCTGTAAAAAACAGCTCACTCCATATCTATATATGTCACCTCCTTAACGGAACAAGGACCTTGCACACATACACACACACAATTTTACTTGTTTACAATTTCAGAACAATCTGAGATGGCGGGTGTCATGGCTTGCTGAAATGACATGGAACGACTTCCTATCCTTTGTCAACCTTGGACTTAAACCCCTATCAATGTAAATAAAATAAGTTGTATAGCACCTGTGTATAGGACTACTCACAGTCAAAATGGTCAAATTACCAGTCCCGGTCACTCATTCTTCCCATGAACAGAAGCATGTGACTGAGAAGAATGAGGGCGGAACAGAGAGAACAGAGTGGGAGCAGTTTTGCTCTCCCAACATCGGGCCTCTACTCGCCCAGCTTCTCTCTCTCTACCAGACCTAATCTGTAAAAAACAGCTCACTCCATATCTGTCACCTCCCTAACGGAACAAGGACCTTGCACACATACACACACACACACACACATCTACCGATCTCTTTTATTGCAGCCTAAATTAGGACTGAAACAAACCTTTAGGTTACATTCCTCACATGAGACAAGGAACAGTTTGACCTAGAAATGCCTCCGAGGGCTGAATTAACAGCTTAGCACCTTTAGAACATGTTATAAAGTTATGTTTAAAATGTTATACTAGGCTATAGGCCTTGCCAGAAGATACCGACCCTACCGTTATACTAGTTTACACTGACCTGCACAGAGGTCAGAACGCAATCATGGTTACATTAAGACACTGTGGTGCCAGCGTGAAATATGGGTCGGAAAACGTACCTCAATGCAAGGATGGGATATGCCATTGTACTCCAAATTGTACCTTTATCCACACTGCTCCATTGAGAATATTGAAATACTGCTAGTTATCCTGGACAACTGCCCTTTTAGTCCTCATGCTTGCTAGCAGTAGCCACAGCAGCCATTATTTTAAACAGTGACGTGATTTAAGGTATTTGTTTGAACCTGCAATGTAAAAAATGTCCATTCATTTTCAGCTACACTGCATACACTAAACTAGCCCTTTATCATAACTCTCAGTTCCATTACACATAAGAGTCATTTGACAAAGGCGTCTTTTGTACGGTGGAGTTTTGTTAAGAGCCCCGACACTCGGTCTGAACATTAACACGCATCACTTGCATTACGTTTTAGGAAGCATAAGGACCTTATCTTTCATATCAGCAAGATATATTTGTTTAAACATTACATTAATACACACCTTTATAGGGTTAGGATTCCCACATGGCCATATTTCCATGTTACAGCATGTGTTTACAGAAGTCAGACTGAAGACAGAGACCTGCGCTAATTAGCTATCTCGCATGCTCCGAACACCTGTGTGTAACGAAAGAAAAATACTGTCGGCTGCAGCTGTGATAAAGCCGGTTAAAACCGTGTACAGTAAGTGTGTATTTTGCATTTGTGAAATTATGTGATATGAAAGTAAAAGGCTTTATGTTTCTAGAACCATATCGCAATTGAGAATCAATTTACGTTTAGATGGGAGTATTGGCTGCCAGAGCCAGTCTACCTCTGAAAAAATGGATCTTAAACTGGAACTGACAGCGATTTAGCAACATGAAATCTTATTCAAATCTTTTCATATACACCCCCAGGAAGAATATGACACTTTTTTTTTTTTTTTTTTTTTACATTTTCTGACAAGCAAGCACTTAGATATGGTCATTTTCACATTTTCATAAATTCATAGAATGTTTGGTTATGAAGTATAGTAAAGCATTTGTGAAAATTCTATAGCAATATAGAACTGGGAAAGTGGCCGCACGTTTGGACAATATACGCTGCAGTAAATAAAGCCTAATAAAAAACATGTATTTTCAAGGACCGGAGTCTACGCAGACCGGTGCGCCATAGCCAATCAAAGCTACAGCAGGCCTATAGGCAAATAAGCTGTTTGCCACACGGGCCTGCCATCATTCACTTTGAACTGGACTGTGTGTTTACAGGCAGTAGCAACAGCACAACTTTAGATCATTAGAACGCATTCGCCAAAAGCCACAAAATACACCTGAATGGATTTCTGCAAATATGTCCTCTTACATTTGGGAACTTCAGAGTCCTATTGCTCAAACAACCATGAAAAGGTAGGCTCTCTCTCCCTCAGTTGCCTATGCCTTACTTTACTTAATAACCAAACATTCTATGAATTTATGAAAACTTGAAAATGCACAACAACATGATCAACAACTAAAGCTAGCCAGAGCGAGATAAGCTAAAAATCTAACGAGGGAACATTAGATAAACCCTCTCAAACTTAAGCTAGTTGGCCGTCAAAATTGCACTGAAACATTGGGGAATAGTAGCCTGCTCGTCCTTCTGCAGTCAAACCCACATTTTGACAACTGAACGTGAACATGCCTGCCCGCCCATTTGATCGATGCCAAATACATTTGATTGACAATTAAGAGATATGCTAACTGTGAATAACAGTCATTCAAGTTCAGCATAGCTAGCTAGCAAAGCGATTCACATTTCTTGCTAGCTAACCAAATGACACTTGCATCTCTAGCTGTAGCCACTGAAAAACGATATGAGTGGAAAAAGTCGGTCACTCACCCACTTCCCCAATGATATGACATCCTCCCAGCAGCTAGCTAACATTAGGTTCCGTGTTTTTAGCTTGCTAAATAAATATCTAACTACATAAACAAAGAATCCACGGGCTAGACATAGCCTATTTGTTGTTGTTTCTTAAACGTGCAACTGCGACCCAAACTGGCCATTGTTTTATTAGAAAAAAGATATCCCTTTATAAATGTCCACTTATGTACATAGGATGCTGTATATAGCATTTTAACATATTAAAACAAAAGAGAAATCATATTTATCAACCCTTTGTTGCTATGCTTGCAAATGTGCATAATATGGTGCGACCCTAATTAAAAAGAATTTAATGTCGTAACATTTAAACTTAAAACATGTTTTTAATTTTTTGGCGCTGCATGGATCACCGGTGCGGTTAAATGCAGCATTGCTGTATGGTGCACTCAAAATGTATTGTAACTGAGTAGCCAGCCTAGGCTACTGTTCAAATATTGCTGTAATAGGCCTACATGTTTCTCCTTTGCATGGTGTTTTGTTGCAGGTTTAGTTTTTTGGTTATTCATTGTCAAGTTTTAAAAACCAAAGCCAGACTGGAACATTTTAGTAGCCTAGCTAGGACTGTGGCATGTGTCTGTACACTTTCCCTCCGCTGCGCACAGTAAACGGGACACACGAAAGCAACACAATTGAAGTTGAATTCACCGATGGGAGCAGGGCAAAACATTTTATTTTTGGTCCAGCAGCCACTGTGGCAGTTAGGTTTAAAAATCTACCAGCCACTCAGATTTTTTACCAGCCTAAATATTATTATTTCTTCGCTAGAATTACTCCAACTAAACACAAAAAAACAGATGAGCATGCTTTGTACTGTTTCTAAAACAATATGTGTCTTCCTAGTAAGAAGTAGTGTGGTATATTGTTTAATTTCACAGATGAGACAAAAATGTTCACCTGCCCCTTTAAGGGCGAGAGGTTACAGTGGTAGCATGACTCGAGTCATGTTTGTACCTGTGAGATTTACATGCTGACTACACTGGGCACGTGCGTGCGTCCGTGTGCGCCATCATGTTGATTTTGTCCATCCACACCAGACGCGTTCAGGACACGCTGGTGAAATATCAAAACGAACTCTGAACCAACTCACTCTGACCATTTTACTCGCTGTAGCAGAGCTGATTAGGCTGTTTCCATGTCATCTAGAGCATTGGTGACTGTAAATGTGCTGCTAGCTACAATTTAATTACTTTTTTTGCCAACATTTATTGACACCGGTCATATTCAGCGGTTATTGCGAGTTCGTAAATTCATTAGTTATTCTGCTCTGGCACACTCAGACAAGAGTGCTCTGAAATCGGAGTAGATAGCCAGAGTGAATTTACAAACGCACCCAATATGTATGTCATGGAATAGAGTTCATTTTTAAAACCTCTTATAAAGTTGGTTTTGAAGCATAAACTTGGAATTTGATATGTTTACTGATATTATGATTGAGTGTTTCATATCTGCAAAGTAGTTAAAATGCTGTCAGTTCCACTTTAAGGAGTAACGGTAACATTAGGCTCCTTAAGAGATGCCCTTTCCCACCTGGACAAAAGGAACACCTACGTGAGAATGCTATTCATTGACTACAGCTCAGCGTTCAACACCATAATGCCCTCAAAGCTCATCACTAAGCTAAGGACCCTGGGACTAAACACCTCCCTCTGCAACTGGATCCTGGACTTCCTGACGGGCCACCCCCAGGTGGTAACGGTAGGTAACAACACATCTACCACACTGATCCTCAACACGGGTCCCCCTCAGGTGTGCGTGCTCAGTCCCCTCCTGCACTCCCTGTTCACCCATGACTGCATGACCAGGCACGACTCCAACACCATCATTAAGTTGGCTGACGACACAACAGTGGTAGGCATGATCACTGACAACAATAAGACAGCCTATAGGGAGAAGGTCAGAGACCTGGCCGTGTGTTGCCAGGATAACAACCTCTCCCTCAACGTGATTAAGACAAAGGAGATGATTGTGGACTACAGGAAAAAGAAGAGGACCGAGCACACCCCCATTCTCATCGACAGGGCTGTAGTGCAGCAGGTTGAGAGCTTCAAGTTCCTTGGTGTCCACATCACCAACAAACTATCATGGTCCAAACACACCAAGACAGTCGTGAAGAGGGCATGACAAAGCCTATTCCCCTCAGGAGACTGAAAAGATTTGGCATGGGTCCTCAGATCCTTTTTTGAGAGCATCCTGACTGGTTGCATCACTGCCCGGTTTGGCAACTGCTCGGCCTCCGACCGCAAGGCAATACAGAGGGTAGTGCGTACGGCCCAGTACATCAGCAAGCAGTACCGGAGTGCCAGGTCTAGGTCCAAAAGGCTTCTTAACAGCTTCCACCCCCAAGCCATAAGACTAATGAACAGCTAATCAAATTGCTACCCGGGCTATTTGCATTGTTCCCCCCACCCCTTCTTTTACACTGCTGCTATTCTCTGTTTATTATCTACGCGTAGTCACTTTAACTATACCTACATGTACATATTACCTCAATTACCTCAACTAACCTGTGCCCCTGCACATTGACTCCCTGTATATAGCCTCCCTACTGTTATTTTACTGCTGCTCTTCAATTATTCTCATTTTTTTACTGATCAATTTTTTACTTAACACTTATTTTTCTTAAAACTGCATCGTTGATTAAGGGCTTGTAAGTAAGCATTTCACTCTTTGATAAGAGTACTACTTGGACTAACACTAGACTATATTTATTTCCTGTAAGCTATTTGCCCACATGTGCTCACTTTGACATTGAGACACAGTCAAAAACAACTAACTAGCAAGCAAGTTGGGTCAACTGGATAGGAAGGGAGGCCAGAAAGTCTAGACATTTCTATGGTTGGCAGCTACCTGAAACGACCAAAAAGTAGGCATCAAAGGAGTACCATAAAGCAATGAACCAAATATGTTTTTGTTACTTTCCTTTTTCATTGACCCCGTGCAAGAAGTCAGTTGAGTAACTAGATAATCAAACTGCCTGGCTGGCCAGTTTGCTGATGTCTATGCTATCTATCTATTTAAGAAACATTGTGCCAAAACCTTAGCTGGATATCTAGGTAGCTAGCTGACAAATAGTTGTTTGACTGCACAAGGAAAATAACTACATTCCCTGGCTAGCGTTCCTAACGAGCATTGGTAGGCTGGACATATGACAGTTTTAACAAAACAAAAATGTCTGATAAAAACTAGTTAATTGCGTCCGCCATGGAGCCCAGTTTCATAATATTACCATATGCCCCAGCTGCTTGTCCTAGTTTTTAAGTAATCACGAAAAAACAGGCCTTATCTTAGGCCATTTTTCACCCCGCCAGCTCCTATTAGTTCTATTGAGCACCGTGGCACCAACTCGCCTTCCGAATGTTTTATTCCCAGCCCATTGTTCTACGTCACAATGCCTGCTTCGCTATTGTTTGCAATGAGACCTGCCCACGCTGGTAGTTAAAACGTCAACAACAACAACAAAAAATTACTCAGAAATCTGAGGTCGTCCCATTGTTTTCTATAGGGGAAATATTGGTATGTCTGTCTATTTCGCAAAATATCTCGCAATGTGTATATTTCGATTTTTTCCAAGTCGGGCACCATTTTAATCATGAGAATCTCCTCTTAATTATGTAAATCTGGGCAGCGAGTTCGGTTGTCATCAAAGGCTAGACCCAAAATACTTGTTGCCCTTGCCCTGAACTCCGCTCATTGTTTTACTATGGAGAAGCATGCCGGTCTATTTGGCCAAATATCTCTCAATGTGTATATTTAGATTTGTTCAAGTCGGACACCATTTTAATCAGGAGAATCTCCTCTTTGTAATTATGTACGTCTGGGCAGACCAGAAATAGTCCGAAGTTTTTATTTTTTTGTGTGCCATTTAGGCGAAATTGAATTCTTTGCATAATTCCAGTCAAAATAGGCTCTGCGAACGTTCGATTCAATTCATTTTCTATGGGCTCGCGCTAGTGTTCTAGCTTAGCCAACGTTCTATTGCCGTTTTTCAGCCTTGGGTGAATTTTTACTCGTTCTCGGTAGCTTCATCAACAATTGAACTTCAAATATGTGTTATGTAATTAACATTAATGATTTACTTTAAAACGTAAATAGACAGCTAACGCTAGCAAGTCCAGCTAACTTTGACCTCTCTGGCAAGCAATTAGCCTAACTAGCTAACAACTTAACTTGGATGCACTGTTGTTCGCCGGCTAAAACAACCACTGGAATGAATAGAAAGGCGTCGTCTTACCTGGATATAGCGTGTAAAAAGTATGCTCATGTAAATTTCATTACGTTAAATAACACCTAGATAAACTGACATAGCTAGCATTAGGACACTGTTGCCTAGCAAGTGAAGTGACACCACTTACGCTTCTTCCTTTTCTTCGGTGGAGTTTATCGGCAGTTGGCATCCAACGTTATGGTGCATTACCGCCACCGACTGTACTGGAGTGTGGGCCAGAGACAGGGAGAAACTCAATTCTACCTCCCAGCCCCGTTGCTCTAAAAAAAATGACATTCTACTCAATATACTCTTTAAACTAATTTCCTGTATCCCCTTCTCCCTCATACTAGATCTCAGCATCTCTCTTTCCTTCTGATACTGCCCACACTGTAGCAATACATGATCCACGGTATCTGTTTCCTGGCAATAATCACACTTTCCTGTTGGATACTTTGCTATCACATTTAAAGTCTTATTCAATCGGCTGTGTCCCACCCTTAATCTTGTAAAAAATAGCCTCCTCTCTTCTGGCCCTTCCTGCCATTCTACCCTCCCCGACTTTCCTCTGTACTTGAAATAAATGCCTTAGTATCTATATTCCACTGCTCCTGCCATCTCTGCACCATCACTCTCCATATCAGGCTTGTTGCCTCTGCCTTGCTCATTGAATCTATAACATCAACATCCCCACTAATAAGCGCTTGGATCTTTTTAACCATCTGTGTAAGTGGCTACAAAATCCTGATACACAGTATCCAGACGTCTCTTATACAAATCAGATGGTCAACACCCTCCCTATCTTTCTGTAGTCTCTCCAACACTTCTAGATCAACTACTGGAGCCGGGAGTAGCCATGGTGGATTTACAGGTATAGCTACCATTGGACTAAACTCCCTTCCATACGGTCCCATCTCCTTTGCCTGGGTATTGCAATGCAACATACATGGTCCTCATTGAGGAACGCCCAGCCCCCCACTCCTTCCCCGTCAGACAGCGCATCACATTTAGCACCTTCTTACACTTTCCCACCACTCTCTCAATGTGCATTAAAATCCCCACACCACATTACCTTACTTCTATCCTGGCCCTCCACCATCTCCAGCACGTCCAGGTCCAATATCTGACAGGGATTATAGTAGTTCACCACCACTAGCACCCCTCCTCTCAACCACACCTCCACCACCACATATTCCTGTTCAATACCTTTGCCTGGCATCCTGTAAGGAAGTCTTTGCTTTATGAAGGTGGCATTTCTACATTGTAGAATAATAGTGAAGACATCAAAACTATGAAATAACACATATGGAATCATGTAGCAAACAAAAAACTGTTAAACAAATCAAAATATATTTTATATTTGAGATTCTTCAAATAGCCACCCTTTGCCTTGATGACAGCTTTGCACATTCTTGGCATTCTCTCAACCAGCTTCACCTGGAATGCTTTACCAACAGTCTTGAAGGAGTTCCCACATATGCTGAGCACTTGTTGGCTGCTTTTCCCTTCACTCTGCGGTCCGACTCATCCCAAACCATCTCAATTGGGTTGAGGTCGGGGGATTGTGGAGGCCAGGTTATCTGATGCAGCACTCCATCACTCTCCTTCTTGGTAAAATAGCCCTTACACAGCCTGGAGGTGTGTTGGGTCATTGTCCTGTTGAAAAACAAATGATAGTCCCACTAAGCCCAAAGCAGATGGGATGGCGTATCGCTGCAGAATGCTGTGGTAGCCATGCTGGTTAAGTGTGCCTTGAATTCTAAATGAATCACAGACAGTGTCACCAGAAAAGCACCCCCACACCATAACACCTCCTCCTCCATGCTTTACGGTGGGAAATACACATGCGTAGATCATCCGTTCACCCACACCATGTCTCACAAAGACACGGCAGTTGGAACCAAAAATCTCCAATTTGGACTCCAGACCAAATTACAAATTTCCACCGGTCTAATGTCCATTGCTTGTGTTTCTTGGCCCAAGCAAGTCTCTTCTTCTTATTGGTGTCCTTTAGTAGTGGTTTCTTTGCAGCAATTGACCATGAAGGCCTGATTCACACAGTCTTCTCTGAACAATTGATGTTGAGATGTGTCTGTTACTTGAACTCTGTGAAGCATTTATTTGGCCTGCAATTTCTGAGGCAGGTAACTCTAATGAACTGGTGCTCTGCAGCAGAGGTAACTCTGGGTCTTCCATTCCTGTGGCGGTCCTCATGAGAGCCAGTTTCATCATAGCACTTGATGGTTTTTGCGACTGCACTTGAAGAAACTTGAAACTTGAAATGTTCAGTTTTGACTGACCTTCATGTCTTAAAGTAATGATGGACTGTCTTTTCTCTTTGCTTATTTGAGCTGTTCTTGCCATAATATGGACTTGGTCTTTTACCAAATAGGGCTATCTTCTTTAGGTGTTCTAAAACTTTTCTACGGTAGTGTACATCAAAGATTGTTCTATTTGTGCCTACATGCTGCTTCTGCTACTTCTTCTTCAGTATCATGGCGTTCGCACATTTGTTTGTGCATGCCGCCACCTACAGTGCGGTAGTGTGTGGTCGATCACGTTACATTTTGTGATACAAAAATAAAAAGGAACTAACCCTACACCTATATACCACTATTTCATTCAAAAAAACTAACAAACAAAATAAATCCACTACTTTGACCCTAACTGATCCTACACCAGGCCAATGGCCTGGGAAGATGGGACACTCTCATTCAAAACATCTTGTAACTCTTCTGCAGTAAAATCTCATACACCCAAGCACTTCTCTGCAGCTGCCACCACATCTATCCTCTGTGATTTAAGTTCCATTCCTGCAGTACAATTGACAACTATGGCCATGAACGCCAAAAAAAAAAAAACTTACTGAAGCACATGTTATTCCTATCACTCTCTATTCACCTCAGCTTACCCTGGACTCATCTTCCTCTACTATTCTCTTCGCTGCCTCAGCATACGATCACTACTCTGATCCTGGCAACCTCGACCTGCCATTCTCTCACCGGACACCTCTGATCTCCAGCACCATGGGTACCCCTACAGTTTACACACACAACGTTTTCCACCGATACTACACATTCCTTTGTCTCATGTCTTCCTGCACTCTTCTCACATCTAGTAATCTCCCTCCTATACACTGCTGCCACATGACCATAAGCTTGACACCTAAAACACTGTAATGGATTTGGGAAAAAAGCAGTCACGGGATAACTGATACATCCTAACTTGACTTTATCTGGTAAAGACTCTGCATCAAAACGCAGTAGTACAGACAGTGTCTTCTCTGTTTCACCATGTAGCTCAGTTGGTAGAGCATGGCGTTTGCAACGCCAGGGTTGTGGGTTCGATTCCCACGGGGGGCCAGTATGATTTTTTTTATTTATTTTTTATGTAATAATAATGTATGCACTCACTAACTGTAAATCGCTCTGGATAAGAGCGTCTGCTAAATGACTAAAATGTAAAATGTAATGTTCTCCACCGTGAATCTTCACCATGCTCTCCACAGACACCGTGAATCTTCAACTTCATTGTACCAATTTGTTTTTCTCGGTCGCCCATCCTATTTCAATATTGTAATATTTGTGTTGTGGAGCATATCACCAGGCAGGAGACGGGAGTACAGTTTAGTGTGGTTTAGTAAAAACATCTCGTGCCCTACAGCCCCCGGCCCAATAGTGCGCATGTGCACTTTCTATTAGGTGTCGTAACATAACACTGCCGTAATACATTACTGCTTAGTAACAGCATAGTAACTAACATAGACAGATATAGATCACCAATACTACACTCCTCCCCCATAGCTTTTAACTCCCAGAGAACAAGGAAAATAAGTTTGTGAAATATTAATGCAATATCTGAACAATGCATTCTTAAACATTTCTCAACTACTGGGTTGAAGCAGACTTTTCAGAGCCCAGCACAAATCCGAGGGATTATTCTGCCCAGAAGATGGAACGTGTGTCCTAATAACTAACCCAGGTAATATCCTTTTCCTTTCCTTTTATCTAGGACATAATAAAGTTTTTTTGTTTTGTTTTCATTGTTTGTTACCTCCTGAAACAGCTCAACTCACAGGTCAAGCTTTTGAGGTGCCCTTCGCTGTCGAATAAGATATCTCCACTCCTCCTGGGCTTCCGGTGGTGGGCCAGGTTCGGGTGGAAGGTCAGGCTCTGTCTCTCCCGTATGGCCACAGTCAGGAGAATAGAGAGAGTCCTGGGGGTCGTTATTGTTTTTGTTCTCTCGGCAAGTCTCTGCTGGGGCGTTGGACCGTAGCAGATGATCCACATGAACGTTGACATGGAGATGACCAGCTTGGACTTGGTAAGTCAAAGGTCCTCTGCGTCGCAAGATCACACCTGAGTTCCACAGGCGCTTGGGGTGTCTGAAATCACATACCATCACCCTCTCTCCCTCTTTGAATTCTCTGACAGTCTTTGAGTGTCTGTCATGAGCTTTCTTCTGCTGTAGCTGGTGCTTTGCCACAGTGTTTGACAAGTCTGGTTTCAACAATGTCAGGCGGGTACATGGTTGGCGTTTTAGAAACAGCTGGTGTACGTTCCGTTACTGTGTGTGGTGTATTACAGTAAGTAAACAGGAAGCAGGGAAGCCTTTGGTAGGTGGGCACAGACTGAATCTCGAGTCTAGTCCAGGCCTTCTTAAAGGTTTGAATGGCTCTCTGCGCTGCTCCGTTTGATAAGGTGGTGACAGGATGTGCCTTACTCCGTTGTTCTTGAGAAATTTCAAAATGATTTGACGTGAAAGGAGTGCTATTGTCCGAGACAAGCTCCTTGACTAGTCCAAAGGATGTGAACATGTGAACAGATTGATGGTCTTTTCAGCTGTGGTCAGTTGAGTAGGGAACACTTCCATCCACTTGGAATAGACATCGACGACAACAAGGAAATGTTGCTTGTCAATCTTGCCGTAATCCACATGGATGCGTTCCCATGGTGTAGCAGCCCACAACCATGGATGAAGAGGTGCAGTAGCAGCCTTGTTGCGAACAGCTTCACAGGGTGAGCAGTGGCCTACATGCTGCTGAATGTCCTGATCTAGTCCAGGCCACCACAGATAACTGCGGGTGAGTGCTTTCATTCGAGTGATCCTTGGATGTCCCTCATGCAGGTCAGATAGCAATCTCCTCTTTAATTTGTGAGGCACCTCCATTATTGATCCCCACAGAACACATCCTTGATCAATAGACAACTGGTCTTTCTTGTCGATGAATCGACAAAGGTTATTGTCGTTTACGAAGGTTGGCCAGCCGGCCAATGTTAAGTCCAATACTTTTGAAAGCACTGGGTCTTTCCTTGTTTCCTCTGCTATGTCTGAAGCAGATATGGGCAGTTCGTCGATGAGAGAGATCTGGAAGACTTCTCTATCATCTTCACTGTCGGTGTCACTTTTGCATGGTACTCTTGATAGTGCATCGGCATTTGCGTGATAACTGGATCGTCTGTACTCGATCTCGTAGTCGTAGTCTAGCAATATCAGAGCCCAACGTTGCATTCGAAGTGCAGCCAGGGTTGGTATGGCTGATTTTGGTCCAAGGATGGCCAACAGAGGCTTGTGATCTGTCAGCAGTTGGAACTTCCATCCGTATAAGTATTTGTGAAACTTCTTCACTCCGAATATTATGCTCAGGGCTTCCTTCTCAATTTGAGCATAATATTTCTCACTTGGTGACAGAGTCCATGATGCAAATGCGACAGGGTGTGTTTTTGTTGTTGAGCTGTGTACACTGTGAACAGTTCCAATACTGTTTCAGTTGTACCTTCCTCTTCTTGTGCTGCTTCTGACACATTGTGCACTCTTGCTGTATGTTTTGGAGCTTTACATAGTCTCTGTAAATGTCCAAACTTTCCACAATTGTGGCACTTTTCATTTTGGAATCGACATGCACTGTGCTGATGGTTATCTCCCCCACATCTGTAGCAACTTGGCTTAGACTTTTGTGATGTGGGCTGCTGTGTTCTTGTGTTGCCTTGAGGACATGACTGAGAAAACTGTGACTTTTGTGAGCATTTTCCTCCACGTGTGTCACTGACCTTGTGAACTCCTTTCTGATATTCTGCATGTCCCGATAGCGCAATAGTATTCCTGTGGGCAAGCTTGAGTCCAAGTGCGATATCACAGGCTTTCTTGAAAGTCAAGTCCTTCTCTGACAGAAGCCGTATGTGATATGCTTCACCTGTGAGACCACATACAAACTTGTCTCGGAGAGCGTCATCAAAAATTTTTGCAAACTCACATGTACTTGCCAGCCTTTTCAAAGCAAGGATGTAGTCAGCCACGGTTTCCCCTTGACTCTGGTGACGTTGGTAGAATCTGAAGCGTTCTGTATTGAGAATTGGCTTAGGCTTGAAATGCCTTGAGAGAGTTTCAGTCAGTTCTGCATAGGTCAACTCCACTGCTTTTATTGGTTCAATGAGACCTTTCAGTAATCCATACTCAGTTGGACCCAAAACACTGAGAAATACATCTGCTTTCTTTTCATCTTTGATTTCATTTGCAACCAGCCAACGCTCAAAACGCTCTAAATAGGAATCAAAATCCGCTTTTGTAGCCTCAAACTCTGGTACTCGACCAGTGGTTGCCATTTTCACAGTTAATTGTTCCGTTTCCACATTCCTTGTATTTCTTCATTTTCAGAATTTTCATCCATTTCTTCACTTTCTCCATTTCAGAAGTTTCTGCAATTTCTTCATTCTCTGCACTCATTTGTAATAATGTACATACTGTGTTACGTTTCTTATTTTTCGTTTTTTTTTTAAATAAAAAAATTAATATATTTGTGTTGTGGAGAATATCACCAGGCAGCAGACGGGAGTCCATGTCACATCTCCTCCCGTTGCTCCCCTCCGGCGCTCTGATTCGCCGGTCTACTGAGCCACCGGTCTACTGAGCCACCGGTCTGAGCGCACCACCTCGGCAACACCGGAATGGAAACCCAACGCACCCTAATCACTTCCAGCGCACCTGCACCTCATCATCTCATCACCACCCCTATTTAGCCCTGGACTGTTCTGTATGATATAATATAATAATATAATATGCCATTTAGCAGACGCTTTTTATCCAAAGCGACTTACAGTCATGCGTGCATACATTTTTTTTTGTGTATGGGTGGTCCCGGGGATCGAACCCACTACCTTGGCGTTACAAGCGCCGTGCTCTACCAGCTGAGCTACAGAGGACTATTAAGCTTATTAAGCTTCGTGTCGTTTACGCTATGGTTGTTATTTTTCATTCTCATTGTTAAGTAAACCTTGACCTTGTTAATTCCTGCGTCTGCGTCCTGCCTCTTCATATACCCAGTACTCGTCACAGTCCAGTTTAGTGTGGTTTAGTAAAAACATATCGTGCCCAAAGCCCCGGCCCAATAATGCGCATGTGCACTTCCTATTAGGTGTCGTAACATAACACTGCCGTAATACATTACTGCTTAGTAACAGCATAGTAACTAACATAGACAGATATAGATCACCAATACTACAAATATTTACATTTAACATTTGAGTCATTTAGCAGACGCTCTTATCCAGAGCGACTTACAGTTAGTGCTACATCTTAAGATAGCTAGGTTGGACAACCACATTTCACAGTCAAAGTAAGAACATTTTCCCTCAAAGTAGCTATCAGCAAGTTCAGAGCTAGTAAGGGGGGAAAAAGTCAAGTGCAAGTGTTAGTTCACGAAAGTGAGGAGGTGGTGCGAGGGGAGGTGCTGAGGGATTATTTAAGATACTTTTTGAAGAGGTAGGTTTTTCAGATGTTTTCGGAAGATGGGCGGGGAAGCTAGGACAGCACCATTGGAGTGCCAGGACAGAGAAGAGCTTGGACTGGGCTGAGCGGGAGCTACCCTCCCGTAGGGGTGGGAGGCCCAAGAGACCAAGTGTGGCAGAATGGAGTGTTCGGGTTGGGGTGTAGGGTTTGAGCATAGCCTGAAGGTAGGGAGGGGAAGTTCCTCTTGCTGCTCTGTAGGCGAGTACCATGGTCTTGTAGTGGATGCGAGCTTCAACTGGAAGCCAGTGGAGTGTGCAGAGGAGCGGGTGACATTGGAAAACCTAGGAAGGTTGAACACCAGGCAGGCTGCAGCGTTCTGGATAAATTGCAGGGGTTTCATGGCACAAGCGGAGAGCACCGCCAACAGCGAGTTGCAGTAGTCCAGACGTGAGATGACAAGTGTCTGGATTAGGACCTGCGCCGCTTACTCAGTGGTGTAATGTACTTAAGTAAAAATACTTTAAAGTACTACTTAAGTAGTTTTTTGGGGTATCGGTACTTTACTATTTATATTTTTGACAACTTTTACTTTTACTTCACTACATTCCTAAAGAAAATACTCCATACATTTTCCCTGATTTTCGTTACATTTTTTATGCTTAGCAGGACAGGAAAATGGTCAAATTGACGCGCTTATCAAGAGAACACGTGGTCATCCCTACTGCCTCTGGCCTGGCGGACTCACTAAACACAAATGCATCTTTTGTAAATAATCTCTGTGTGTTGGAGTGTGCCCCTGGCTATCCGTACATTTTCAAAACAAGAAAATGTTGCCGTCTGGTTTGCTTAATAAAAGGAATTTGAAGTGATTTATACTTTTACTTTTGATACTTAAGTATATTTAAACCAAATACTTTTAGACTTTTACTCAAGTAGTATTTTACTGGCTGACTTTCACTTTTACTTGAGTAACTTTCTATTAAGGTATCTATACTTTTACGCAAGTATGACAATTGCGTACTTTTTCCACCACTGCGCTTACTGTGTGAGGTATGGTCGTACTCTACGGATGTTGTAGAGCATGAACCTGCAGGAGCGAGTCACTGCTTTGATGTTTGCAGAGAACGACAGGGTGTTGTCCAGGGTCACTCCATGGTTCTTTGCACTCTGGGAGGAGAACACCTTGGAGTTGTCAACCGTGATTGAGAGGTCTTGGAGCGGGCAGGCCTTCCCCGGGAGGAAGAGCAGCTCTGTCTTGTCAAGGCTGAGCTTGAGGTGGTGAGCCGACATCCAAGCTGAGATATCTGCCAGGCACGCAGAGATGCGTGTTGCCACCTGGGTGTCAGAAGGGGAGAAGGAGAAAAGTAGTTGAGTGTCATACACATAGCAATGATAGGAGAGACCATGTGAGGACACATTTTCATTTTCACAAAAAAATACTTTATATTGAAGGATTGCCTTTGATTTGAAGGTAGGCACATCCGCAGTTCGTTAGACCTGATGACAAGTTTCTGCGCATGAGCTTAGCTAGCCAACGTCGCCATGACATCACCTACAAGCGTGATATGGGATTTCTATTGGTATGAGTCATAATACCCATAAAACCAAGCCGTCAAACACGAAAATGGTTCCAATCGTTTTTCCACAATTCCTTTTATCCATTCTGGATTTTAGAAACACTTCAAATAAGGGATGTGTTTTCGTGTAGGCTTACCTTGACGTTTTGATAACTGTGTAAATCTCTCTCTGACAAGGTGACTTTTATCAATATATTTGCTTATATCTACTAGTGATGTTACGTTTTATACCAGAGTTCCGAGGCATGCGTCGGCATCGCTAAGCAGTTTACTTCAAGGAGTGTGCCGATGCCTGTATCAACTGATCAGAAGCATGTGATCAATGACGTCCGAAGCTTTGTTTCATCAAACAACCACCTGATTGGTTTGGTATTGGTTTTGGTAGAAGACAAAAAGGCTACTCTACGCACGCGCTACAGCATGTGGGAAGTCATCTATACTAATTTGGCTGCTCTAAATTATTTTGACCAGCTGGTGCCACTAATGTACACTGTGTTGATCAAATGAACCTATTTTCGACACTATTGACTGGAAATAATCAATTCTTCAGGAAGATTAATTTCCCCATCATTAGTATTTACCCCCCAAAAAATAATGCTATAATGATCTGGACGAGACTGCCGAATTGAGGCAAAGTTAAGAAACTCTGAATTAACTATCTAATGTTAGCTAAATTTAGTAATTAATAAATTGATATATAACGGATGCTCCACTCTCAAGTTGAAGTTGAAGTTGTTGACTGATGCCATGGAGGAAGCTGCTAAGAAGAAGGGAGCAGCTGCGAACCAGAAGACTGCAGCCAAGGCAGCACTGGTCCACACCTGCCCTGTCTGTCGTGGGTGAGTAGTATTGGTTGGTATTGTACGTGCCTTTAGGTTCCTCTCCATGTGTAGGCTATTGTACTGGCCTGTGTGGTACAGTCTTTCATATGTGTAGTAGTTTAAAAAAAAAAAAAAAAAAAAAAAAAAATAGTTTGTTGCATCGTATTGCTTAGTTTATAATTTGTGTCAACTTTGAATTCAATCGAAGACACAGATTGTTAACTTCCTCCATTTTGTACTTGACCTTTATGGATGCAGACCCGAAGACATTCAAGCAGCACAAGTCTCAAATGGTCCCAGTACTGGTTAATGTGCACACCTTAGTGACCACACACACTCAAATTGACCTACAGCTGGGGTAAAATTCTTCCATCATTCACACACAGTGGACATAGTGTAAACCACCATGTTGTCAACAAAATGCTGTCCTCAACGCTTAAGTTGTATTGTGCATGGCTTAATTTGTGGAAATGCTGTGATTACTTGTCGTCTTTAATGGTGTGATTCACAGACACACGATGATCACGATTTGAATGTTGCAACTGAGACGGAATGATGTCATCGGGACACACGTTGAGACCCGGAGTATGACTGGACATGGGCTGGATATTTGTGACAAACACCTAAAAGGGGTGCAGAAGAACACCAGCACCACATGTTATGTTTATTCCATGGCCAACCAGCTCTCTAGCTACCCCTTATTCCACACTAAACCTTTTTTGACCCATGGTCCATCAACTTCGGACACTTTGGAACTCTCCATCTTATCTCTATAAAACCCAGCCTACCTTCACCCATTTCCCCTATGCTGCTTCCTTCACTTCTTCTCCTGATTTGATTACATCTAGACTCAGTAACAAGTTTAAAAGTGTTTGTCATGCGTCAGTGTGTAGCGGTAGGACGGAGTCCGGCGCAGGACACAGAACTTAGTAAACAACGTACTTTACTTAACAAAAGTAATAGAGCATATCTTCCACGCAGGGAAGAAAAATACCAGCTCACAAGAAAGACAGCAAAACAATGAACAATCATGAGGAAACCAGAGGGTAAAATAGGGACACACATTTTTTTTCTTTATTTTTTATATTTACAAGAAGCCGGAAGTATGGGAGTGGGCTCCCTGGACCGCTCCTCTGTGTCATACAGTCGGGACAGAGCATCTGCCTTAGCATTCTGGGAACCTGGTCTGTACGAGAGGGTGAAAACAAAACGTGTGAAAAACATGGCCCACCTTGCCTGGCGAGGGTTCAGTCTCCTCGCCGCCCGGATGTACTCCAGATTGCGGTCCAAATGAGAAAAGGGTGTTTAGCCCCCTCAAGCCAATGTCTCCACGCCTTAAGGACAGCTAACAGCTCCCGGTCCCCCACATCATAGTTTCGCCCCGCCGGGCTGAGCTTCTTCTAAAAAAAAGCGCAGGGGCAGAGCTTTGGTGGCGTACCCGAGCGCTGAGACAGTACAGCTCCTATCCCAGCCTCGGACGCGTTCACCTCGACTATGAATGCCAAGGAAGGATCCGGATGATCCAGCACGGGAGCCGAGGTGAACAGAGCCGAGGTGAACAGAGCCTTCAGCTGACCACTGCAGGCACACCGGTCCCCTCTTCAGCAAGGAGGTAATGGGAGCCGCAACCTGACCAAAGCCCCGGATAAACCTCTGGTAGTAGTTGGCAAACCCTAAGAATTGCTGCACTTCCTTTACCGTGGTTGGAGTCGGCCAATTACATACGGCTGAAATGCGGTCATTTTCCATCTCCACCCCTGATGCGGACAGGCGGTATCCTAAGAAGGAGGTGGACTGTTGAAAGAACAGACATTTCTCAGCCTTGATGGACAGGTCATGTTCCAACAGTCAACCAAGCACCTTGCGCACCAGGGACACATGCTCGGCCCGTGTAGCGGAGTAGATGAGAATATAATCTATATACACCACTACACCCTGTCCGTGCAGGTCTCTGAAAATCTCATCAACAAAGGATTGGAAGACTGAGGGAGCATTCATCAACCCGTACAGCATGACAAGGTACTCATAGTGCCCAGAGGTGGTACTAAATGCCGTCTTCCACTCATCCCCCTCCCGGATACGCACCAGGTTGTACGCGCTCCTGGGATCCAATTTGGTGAAGAAGTGCGCCCCGTGCAATGACTCAGTCATACTCGCAATGAGCGGTAGTGGATAACTGTCCTTAACAGTTATCTGATTGATACCTCGATAGTCAATGCACGGGCGCAACCCTCCATCCTTCTTCTTCACAAAAAAGAAACTTGAGGAAGCAGGGGAAGTGGAAGGCCGAATGTATCCCTGTCCCAGAGATTCGGAGACATATGATTCCATAGCTGCCGTTTCCTCCTGTGACAGAGGATACACGTGACTCTGAGGAAGTGCAGCGCCTTCCCGGAGATTTATCGCACAATCCCCCTGTCGATGGGGTGGTAATTGAGTCACCTTCCTTTTACAGAAGGCGAGAGTCAAATCGGCATATTCGGGGGGAATGTGCATAGTGGAGACCTGGTTTGGACTCTCCACCATCGTTGCACCTACGGAAACACCTACACACCTCCCCGAGCACTGACGTGACCATCCCTTGAGAGCCCTCTGTTGCCACAAAATATTGGGGTCATGAGAGGCTAACCAGGGAAGCCCCCACACCACGGGAAACGCAGGAGAATCGATCAGAAAGAGACTGATTCTCTCCTCATGACCCTCCTGTGTTTTCATCCAGAGTGGAGCTGTGACCTCCCTAATCAGGCCTGACCCTAAAGGGCGACTATCTAAGGCATGTATAGGGAAGGGCACATCAACAGGACAAATAGGAATATCTAATCTATGTGCAAATAGACGGTCTATAAAATTCCCAGCTGCGCCTGAATCTACGAACGCCTTATGCTGGGAATGCGGGGAAAACTCAGGAAATTCGACGTGAACACACATGTGAGCGACAGGGAGCTATGGGTGAGTCGGGTGCCTACTCACCTGGGATGGTCCTCCAGTGCCCTGCCTACTGCCTCGATTCCCTGGGGACCCTCTCCAGCACCGACCAGCAGTGTGTCCTCTGCGGCCACAGTTGGCGCAGGAAACAGCCCACCTTCCGGTAACCCTTAAATCAGCACCTCCGAGCTCCATCGGTGCAGGGTCGGAAGTGCTGGGAGATGGACTGGACGGACCCTGATCTGAACGTCCGCAGGTGGCCAACAGGTTATCCAGCCGGATAGATAAGTCCACCAGCTGGTCCAGGTTGAGAGTGGTGTCCCTGCAGGCCAGCTCTCATCGAACGTCCTCCCATAGGCTGCATCTGTAATGGTCGATCAGGGCCCTCTCATTCCATCCCGCGCTGGCTGCCAAGGTCCTGAAGTCCAGTGCGAAGTTCTGTGCGCTCCTCCTCCCCTGTCTGAGGTGGAACAACCGTTCCCCCGCCGCTCTCCCCTCCGGTGGATGATCAAATACCGCCCGGAAGCGGCGGGTGAAATCCTCATAGCGCACCGATGCTGTGTCTATACCGCCCCACTCAGCGTTGGCCCACTCGAGCGCTTTCCCCGACAGACAGGAGATGAGGGCGGACACGCTCTCGTATCCTGAGGGAGCCGGGTGGATGGTTGCCAGGTAAAGCTCCACCTGGAGCAGAAACCCCTGGCACCCGGCAGCTGTTCCATCATATGCCCTCGGGAGCGAGAGCCGAATCCCACTGGATCCAGGTGGTGAAGAAGTAGACAGCGATGTAGGGGGATTTGTAGTGGGAGGAGGTGTAGGCTAACCCCCTCTCTCCCATCGCTCCATCGACTGTAGTACTCGATCCATGGCTGTGCAGAGAGTCTGTAGCATGGTCGAGTGCTGCTGGATGCGTTCCTCCACTGATACTGGAGGAATGAATGTACCTGCTGACTCCATTATGGGTGCGTGATTCTGTCATGCGTCAGTGTGTAGCGGTAGGACGGAGTCCGGCGCAGGACACAGAACTTAGTAAACAATGTACTTTACTTAACAAAAGTAACAGAGCATATCTTCAACGCAGGGAAGAAAAATACCAGCTCACAAGAAAGACAGCAAAACAACGAACAATCACGCACAACACCATGAGGAAACCAGAGGGTAAAATAGGGACACAAATTAACGTGATGGGAATCAGGTGTGTGCAATCAAGACAAAACAAGTGGAACACAGAAACATAGATCGGTGGCAGCAAGTACTCCGGTGACGACGAACGCCGAAGCCTGCCCGAGCAAGGAGGAGGGGCAGCCTCGACTGAATTCGTGACAGTGTTGTGGTGTACTGTTTTGCTAACTTCTTTTCACCTGTGTACTGTAATGCTGTCCTCCTGCTTATTCTGGGATTCAGTCTGAATGCAGTGGTGAATGTGCTGCTCACAATTGACAGCAGCAACATGGACCTGTTAAATTGACAAGAAGGGTGTTGATATACAATAGCTCCAATTAGGCATGGCTTCCTTGTTTTGAGTCTGTTAAGTGTGTTTCTCATTCTGCTAGAGTTGACCTAGTATTTTATACTGAACAAAAATATAAACGCAACATGCAACAATTTCAACGATTTTACTGAGTTACTGTTTATATAAGGAAATCAGTCAATTTAAATAAATGAATTAGTTCCTAATCTATGGATTTCACATGTGCAGAGGTGCAGCCATGCGTGGGCCTGTGAGGGCATAGGCCCACCCACTTGGGAGCCAGGCCAACCCACTGGGGAGTCAGAATGAGTTTTACCCCACAAAAGGGCTTTATTACAAACATAAATATTCCTGTTTCATCAGCTGTCTGGGTGGCTGGTCTCAGACGATCCCGCAGGTGAAGAAGCCGGATATGGAGGTCCTGGGCTGGCGAGGTTACACGTGGTGTGCGGTTGTGAGGCAGGTTTGACGTACTGCCAAATTCTCTAAAGCGACGTTGGAGGTGGCTTATGGTAGAGAAATTAACATTCAATTGTTTGGCAACAGTTCTGGTGGACATTCCTGCAGTCAGCATGCCAATTGCACGCTCCCTCAAAACTTGAGACAGCTGTGGCATTGTGTTGTGTGACAAAACTGCACATTTTAGAGTGGCCTTTTATTGTGCTTAGCACAAGGTGCACCTGTGTAATGATCATGCTGTTCAATCAGCTTCTTGATATGCCACACTTGTCAGGTGGATTAATTATCTTGGCAAAGGAAAAATGCTCACTAACAGGGATGTAAACAAATTTGTGCACAACATTTGAGAGAAATAAGCTTTTTGTGTGTATGGAACATTTCTGGGATCAAGACTTTACATGTTGCGTTTATATTTTTGTTCAGTGTATATAAAACCTACCTTACACATCCAGTTTCTCCATTTGTAACTCAGCCACCAAAATCACAATATGCTGTTTTACATTTTGTCTTATTTGTGCTGGTCTAATTCTTAAAATCGAAAAGCAGAATAATCTGTGCTCTCTCAGATAGTAATAATAGTTAATATGGTGCTCTTCGATGTCTCAGGTTTGTGGCATTGATGAAAAAATAATGTAATGTTTACTTAAATTCAGATGTTTATATGTTATTTTGATTTCTTATAAACAATGTAATTGTTAGAGTTCAGGTGTTTGATCTGATTGATGGGTGACTAGGTGCATTCTTGTCAAATAAATATGCTTATTCATTCATGATTATGGATACATTTTGTAATGAGTTAATCTGGTTTTGAATCTGCAACAGAACATGTCAACAAGTTAGTTCTGAGTTGCTTTAATACAGCAGTGCATTCTGACACCATGAATTGAAATAGATTTCACCTCGTTCATATAGTTGGCAGAAATTATAAGGGATTAAATAAAAACCTCCACCGGCTGAAGGAAAAGAGGAGCTGGTAATATAAGGGTATGTTGCTAATATCATCTAACTAGCTAACTATATAGTTTTTTTGCAAAAACATACTGCCTAGTATTCATGGCACATAAATATCTGACTGCTACTAAAATAATATTCTGTACAAGACAGAAGAACAAATGCATAAATAAGACAACAAATATTAGTTAAATAAAATATGGAACAGTAAAAGTAAACGTTCAATATATCTTTCGTTTTGGATCAAGGTAGCTAGTAGCTACAGTGCCTTGCAAAAGTATTCATCCCCCTTGGCGTTTTTCCTATTTTGTTGCATTACAACCTGTAATTTAAATTGATTTTTATATGGATTTCATGTAGTGGACATACACAAAATAGTCCAAATTGGTGAAGGGAAATTGGAACCAAAAATAGATTTTCGTTTTGTATGATAACCATCAAGGACGAGACTGGCGAGGCCACCTCCAAGGTGATGATGGACATCTTCAACACCCACGGTTCTCCTGAGGTCCTCTTGAGTGACTGTCATGAACGCTGGAACAAGGTACGGATGTTATAGGTTTTATTCTGTCACCAATGGTTTGTTTTATTTTTTTTACAATTTGTTTTATTTTTTCCATGGTACATAATCAGACATATTTCAATATTGTCACAAATTCAGCCGAGGCTGCACCTCCTCCTTGCTCGGGCAGGCTTCGGCGGTCGTCGTCACCGGAGTACTAGCTACTACCGATCCATGTCTCTATGTTCGACTTGTTTTGTCTTCATTGGTCACACCTGTTTCCCATCATGTAGTTATGTCTTCCCTATTTAACCCTCTGTCTCACACTGTGTTGTGCGTGTTTGTTCATGGTTTGGTTGTCGTTAGTGTGCGGGTTTGTTCCTCCCTGCGTGGAGGTTTTTGTTCATTCATTTACCTACGAGTAAATTACGGTTTTTCTATTAGCGCTGTGTCCTGCGCCTGACTTCGTCTACTGCATTACACTGACGCCTTGACAAATATCTTACATTGTCAATAGATATCGCTTTCCTACCCCCTCCTCCAGGTTTGGTGAATGGACCAACCAGACCCTCAAGACTGCCATGGGCAAGTCCCTTGATTGGTACCAGGAAGGGTGGGAGAACATCCTGAAGGGACAGTGCCTTGCAAAAGCATTCATCCCCCTTGGCATTTTTCGTATTTTGTTGCATTACAACCTGTAATTTAAATGGATTTTTATTTGGATTTCATGTAATGGACATACACAAAATAGTCAAAATAACTTGTTTCAAAAAATTCTAAAAAATGTATAACGGAAAAGTGGTGCGTGCTTATGTATTCACCCCCTTTGCTATGAAGCTCCTAAATAAGATCTGGTGCAACCAATTACCTTCAAAAGTCACATAATTAGTTAAATAAAGTCCACCTGTGTGCAATCTAAGTGTCACATGATCTGTCACATGATCTCAGTATATTTACATTTTCATTTTTTACATTTTCGTAATTTAGCAGACGCTCTTATCCAGAGCGACTTACAAATTGGTGCATTCACCTTATGATAGCCAGTGGGACAACCGCGTTACAATATTTTTTTCTTTTTTCTTTGGGGTGGGTTAAGGGGGGGTAGAAGGATTACTTTATCCTATCCCAGGTCTTCCTTAAAGAGGTGGGGTTTCAAGTGTCTCCGGAAGGTGGTGAGTGACTCCGCTGTCCTGGCGTCGTGAGGGAACTTGTTCCACCATTGGGGTGCCAGAGCAGCAAACAGTTTTGACTGGGCTGAGCGGGATCTGTGCTTCCGCAGAGGTAGGGGGGCCAGCAGGCCAGAGGTGGATTAACGCAATGCCCTCGTTTGGGTGTAGGGACTGATCAGAGCCTGAAGGTACGGAGGTGCCGTTCCCCTCACAGCTCCGTAGGCAAGCACCATGGTCTTGTAGCAGATGCGAGCTTCAACTGGAAGCCAGTGGAGTGTGCGGAGGAGCGGGGTGACGTGAGAGAACTTGGGAAGGTTGAACACCAGACGGGCTGCGGCGTTCTGGATGAGTTGTAGGGGTTCTATATCGTGGAGCTCCGCCCCATAGGGGAGCTCTGCTCCTATTGGTTTACCCTCTGCCCTAAGGCAGCATCAGCCTGAGACAAAATTATGCACACACCTGCAGCCAATAGGAGTACAGGTGTCCCTATAAGAGGGGATGCCTCCCCTCAATCTGCCTCCCTTTATCTTCAGCGACTGGACTAGACTGAAGAAGCCAAGAAGAGACGAAGAGAAGACTCAGGACGAAGAAAACGTTGTCGATTTTCCAGATCATCGACGTCGTCCTACAATGAGCACACCAAGCTTATCCATAGGGTAAGTATTTAACAAAAGCTCTTTTCAGAGCTCAATGTCACTGTTCCCCTTGGCGGCTGTCACCCCCCCCCCCGACATATGTTTCGTGGGTCGAGGGACACAGCACGCCAGGGACGGCCTCATTAATCCCCCACTATGCGCCAGCTGCGCCCTCCTTTTTTGAAGGAGTGGAAGCAGCGTTGGGCATTTTTAGGGAGGATATTCCTCTTGAGGATGTGCTATCAGTGTTAGTCTCAGCTTCTGAGGCATCATCTGAAGGCGCTGACTCAGGAGATGACAGGGCTATTGGGGAAGAAATGAATATTCTATTGGAACAATTCATTACACTGACCCAGATGTTTAACACCCCTTTTCCTTCGGGAAATTGTGAGGTCATTACATCCCTGGATGATGACACCACAGCCTCTCTGTGCTCTGAATTCTCAGGTCTCATTGAGTGGGCTGCTAAACAGCGGGAGATTAAGCTGCCCCCCATTCCCTCCAACCCGGAAGTGGATATGATGAAGGGCGGCCGTTACTCTCGCTACAGCTTGGCGTCAGACGGCGGCCTCCAGCAGCAAGGGAGCGGGCCTCGCCCCCCCTGCAGCGCCAGAGGTGCCGACGAGAGAGGTCATTAAAGCGTCATCCTGGCATCACCTGAAGGGCGGCCAGAAGAGACGCCGTTTATGACAGGCGAGGGGGAGAGAACGGAAGACGGCGCAGCGCCTGCTGTGACCAAGCCCACTGTCCCCCCCCACCCTACCGTTGAGTGTATGGAGGAGAATGTTTTTGTTGATGTGTGTAATAAAGAGTTGGCTCTACTTGACACTGTCAAATAAGAGCCCCTTTTCCATAATACATCCGAGAGCGTTCGACCTTCCTCACTCTCGCTCTCTCTCTTACCACTATGAGTGCAGCTCAGCCCACCATGGTGCGTTGCTGAACGCACACATAAGGCAGGTATATAAAAGGTATTAAGTGTACCTTATAAAGACCTCACTTTACAGACTCCTAGGAGTGCTGTAGTGAGTGTCTCACATAGCAGGCTGCAGTCTCAGCCAGATAATGGCATGATGACGCGACCGCTATTCGGGACGGCGCTCTGTCTCAGGCTAACGCCTCAGTCAGTGCAGTTCAGACCCGTGCTGCGTTCACGGAGGGCCTGATTACTACGGTTACGGGCGTAACCAACGTATCGGCGCCCCCGTTTTCTCTCAGAACGCGCTGATAATAACCACATTGGGGATGGCGCACTATCACAGACTAAGGTCTCTGTTAGTACGACCCAGACCCATGCTGCGTTCAAGAAGGGCCCGATTACCACGGTCACGAAGGTGCCCAGTGTATCGGCGCCCCCACCTTTTTCTGAACGCGCCCAGGCTCACCACACTGAGTGTAGTTCAGCCCACCAGAGGTGCAGAGCTGAACGCACACAGGAGGTGAAAGGAGGAATAATACCTAGACGCCGTCTTGGTTTATCTCAAAGAGACCTCACATTACAGACTCCAAGGAGTACTGTAGTGAGTGTCTCTCATAGCAGGCTGCAGTCTCAGTCAGGAGACATGATGACGCAGCCGCTATTTGGGGATGGCGCACTATCGCAGACTAAGGTCTCGGTTAGTGCGATTCAGACCCATGCTGCGTTCACGGAGGTGCCAGTGTATCGGCGCCCCCACTTTCCTTTGAACGCGCTAATACTCACCACACTGAGCGTGACTCAACCCACCAGAGGTGCAGAGTTGAACACACACAGAAGGTGAAGGGTAAGACGGTATCAAGGCGCCGCCTTGTGTTACCTCATAGAGACCTCATATTACAGACTTCGAGGAGTATTGTAGTGAGTGGCTCTAATAACGGTTTGCAGTCACCTACGATGACGCAATCGCTTGCTGGGGGTGGTGCCCTGTCGCAGGCTGTGGCCTCGGTCAGTGCAATTCAGACCCACGTTGCGTTCACGGAGGACAGGAATACGACGGTTACAGGTTTAACTGACGTTTCTGCCCCCCCTTTTGGTTCAGAACGCACTAATGTTTCCTCTCCCTTTCTTGGGAGGCCCGCCTTGGCTGTTCCACCACCTCAGTGTTGGAGAACAGCGGCGGCAATGGCCATAGAGGAATACAGGTCCTTCCTACTGGATGCACCACAGCTTCGTGCTCAGCCGCTTTCTCTGCATTGCTGGCAGTGGCGAAGAAGCTGCACCCTCTCACGCTGGCTAGAACAGACGTTGCAGAAGGGTTATGCTCTCCAATTCCACCGGACCCCACCCCCGTTCAGGGGAGTGGTGGAGACGGTGATGAAAACGCCAGACAAAGTGGCCGCTCTGATGACGGAACTTTTGGCGAAGGAGGCGGTGACAGTAGTTCCCCGGGAGCAAAGGAACAAAGGGCTATATTCGCCTTATTTCCTAGTGCCCAAAAAGACGGGGGGAGTGAGGCCGATTTTGGATTTACGCATTCTCAACGAGAGCATAACCAAACGGCCCTTCCGAATGCTAACGACAAAACGTCTGCTGGAATGTGTCCAGAGAGGGGACTTTTGTACGAGCATAGACCTAAAGGACGCGTACTTTCATGTGCCGGTTCAGCCGCGTCACAGGAAGTTTCTGCGGTTCGCCTTTCAAGGGGTGGCGTACGAATACACGAGGATGCCATTTGGGTACGCCCTAGCACCTCGCACATTTTCCAAGTGTGTGGAGGCGGCATTGGAACCGTTGCGCCGTCAGGGAATACGGCTACTAGCCTACCTGGACGACCTACTGGTTCTCGCCCCGTCAGCAGAGCTGGCGATCACTCACACAACACAGACAGTGATGCATCTCACAAGTCTGGGGTTTGCTGTGAATTGGAAAAAGAGCGCGCCCTGGCCCACTCATCAGATTGTCTACCTGGGGATACAGCTAGACACTGTGAGGATGAGGGCTCGAATTTCGGACCCCCGCTTGGGTAGCCTTGTTGCTAGCCCTAAGGAAGTGTCGTCCGAATCACACGGTGACGGCGCTGTCGATCATGTCACTTTTGGGTCTCATGTCGTCAGCCCACTCTGTGGTTCCGCTGGGACTCCTGCATATGCGCAGGATGCAGCGATGGTTCGCCCAACTAAGACTAGACCCATTGCGTCAACGTCATCAGTTGGTGGTGGTTCCCCTCTCGCTCAGTGCAGACCTGAACTATTGGAGAAACCCGCGCGTTCTCACGCACGGAGTCCCGATAGGAAAGGTGTCCTCTCACATGCCAGTATTCACGGATGCGTCCCTGACGGGATGGGGAGGGACATGTCAGACACAAGCGATAGGAGGTGTGTGGCCTCAATCAGGTCGTCATATCAACCTCCTGGAGTTGGAAACGGTTCGACTGGTTCTGACCCACTTCGCGTCTACCCTTCGGGGTCGCGATGTGCTGGTCTGGTCAGACAACCGGACCACAGTAGCCCACATAAATCGCCAGGGAGGAGTCAGGTCTCCTGCTCTCCATCGGGCGGCAGAGGAATTGTGGCTGTGGGCTCACGAGCACCTTTGCTCATTGAGAGCAGCACACATTCCGGGCTACTTGAACGTAGGAGCAGACCTCATGTCAAGAGGGGGTCCTCGAGACGACGAGTGGTGTCTGCATCCGGACATTGTTCTCCAGATTTGGGAACAATTCGGGAGAGCCGAGGTGGACCTATTCGCGTCACGCAGGAACGCGCAATGTCCTCTGTGGTTCTCTCTGAGGGAACAGGACGAACCACCACTGGGAAGGGATGCTTTTGCGCACCAACCGTGGCCGAGAGTTCTCCTTTATGCATTCCCTCCGCTGTCCTGCATTCTCCCACTGCTAGCCAGGGTGAGGTCAGGGGGGCTGTCAGTGATACTGATAGCGCCCGATCGCCCGGGGGCTCCTTGGTTTGCGGAGATGAGTCAGATGTTGATTGCGCCACCTTGGCCAATTCCACATCGACGGGACGCGTTGTCTCAGGCGGGAGGCACGATAGGGAAATTGCCCATAATCGGCCAACCACTGAAGGCCTGGCTGCTGAGAGGGACAGGCTAGAGCGCCGTGGGTTATCTGATGCAGTGATCAGGACCATACAGTGTTCACGTGCCAGTTCCACTTCTAAGATGTATGCCAGTAGATGGAACGTGTTTTCACGATGGTGTGTCACACAAGGTGTAGACCCCATGAGCTGTCAGGTGGAGAGTATTCTCTCTTTTCTACAGCTCATGTTTGATAAGCAAAAATCGCCTGCCACGATTAGAGTGTTTGCAGCAGCGATTTCAGCTTGTCATGAGGGTTTTGGCAGAGACAATGTCTTTAGCCACCCTCTAGTGAAACGCTTCCTATTAGGAACGCGGCGACTTAGGCCAACACCTAGAGTCACGTTTCCTCAGTGGGATTTGGCTTTGGTACTCGAAGCGCTATGTAAGTCGCCGTTCGAGCCATTGAATCAAATACCCCTCAAGATGCTGTCTATAAAGACAGCATTGTTGCTCGCTTTGACTACAGCTAAGCGGGTCAGTGATTTGTGTGCTCTTTCGACGAGACCTGACTGCTTGGCCATCAATGGTGACCTGAGCAGAGCAGTGTTACGTCCTAACCCGGCATTTGTGCCGAAGGTTATTAAAAGTTCATATAGGTCACAGACCGTGGAGCTGTGGGCTTTTTCTCCTCCTCCTCATAGAGAAAGGAGTGAGGAAAAGCTCCATCGCCTGTGCCCGGTACGCGCTTTGGCGTGTTACGTCGAGCGCACAGCAGCGATTAGGTCATCGCCTCAGTTGTTTGTGTGTCACGGTGCGGCTGCTCTAGGTAGACCACTTTCAAAACAGCGGTTGTCTCACTGGCTTTGTGAAGGCATTGAGACAGCTTATGAGGCAGCGGGGCGGCAATTGCCTAAGGGTATCAGAGCTCACTCCACTCGTGGAGTAGCGGCTTCTACTGCCTTTTTCAGAGGAACAGGGGTAGAGGATATCTGTAGAGCAGCATCATGGTCGACGCCGTCTCCATTTATCTGTCTCTATCTCTTAGATATGTCTTCTAACTCTCTGGCTCGATCTGTACTCAGCGTGGCTGAAGGGAGATCTTGAGCAAGAAAGAGAGGAGAAGCAGGACTGTGGACACAGGTTTCCATCAGGTCCGCTTTGGTTAGGAAGACGTGTTTTTGACAGATATGTTTTCTAACTCTTTGGCTCGGTCTGTACTCAGCATAGCTGAAGGGAGATCTTGAGCTAGGAAGAGAGGAGAAAGCAGGACTATGGACAAGGTTTCCATCAGGTCCGCTTTGGATAAGTAAACATATTTTGTGGCATGACTCCTGACTGACAGGTTCAGTACAGTAGAGGCATGTGTTGATTGACAGAATGTGAGGTCATCTATCTGCTTGTTCAGTTTTAGTATGACCCATGTTTTGTTCCCGCCCACTAATCTCTGGGAGTCCATTGAGTGAGTGAGGCGGTCTACCGCGTTCACAATATAGAGTGACACTTGGTGTCATTCCATTAGTGGTCGGTAGTGTTTTCACAGGATATTGAGGCACATCTATCTGCTAGTACAGATTAGTATGGCTTCTATTCTGGTGATCTGCCCACTAGTCATCGGCATTGCCATTGGACTAGGTGGGGGCGGGTCTTTTACCGATGACGCGGTATATTGTGACGCCCGTAGGGGTTTTTAGTTGCAGTACTGCGGGACTTGGGTGCAGCTATTGCTAGGCCTGACCTTTCTGTTTCGATGGGAAGTGTTGGGCTCGGCAGGGAGTACATTTTGGAGCGCTACGCTCCGCCTTAAACCAATAGGAGCAGAGCTCCCCTATGGGGCGGAGCTCCACGATATAGAAAGATTAGTTACCGGAGTGTAACTCCAGTTCTATGAGTGGAGCGGAGCCCCATAGGACTTAAGGCCCTGCCGACCCTCTCTAGTCTCGCTGAAGATAAATATCTCGGGAGGCAGATTGAGGGGAGGCATCCCCTTTTATAGGGACACCTGTACTCATATTGGCTGCAGGTGTGTGCATAATTTTGTCTCAGGCTGATGCTGCCTTAGGGCAGAGGGTAAACCAATAGGAGCAGAGCTCCCCTATGGGGCTCCGCTCCACTCATAGAACTGGAGTTACACTCCGGTAACTAATCGTTTAATGGCACAGGCAGGGAGCCCAGCCAACAGCAAGTTGCAGTAATCCAGACGGGAGATGACAAGTGCCTGGATTAGGGTCTGTGCCGCTTCCTGTGTAAGGCAGGGTCGTACTCTGCGAATGTTGTAGAGCATGAACCTACAGGATCGGGTCACCGCCTTGATGTTAGCAGAGAACGACAGGGTGTTGTCCAGGGTCACGCCAAGGCTCTTTGCACTCTGGGAGGAGGACACAACGGAGTTGTCAACCATGATGGCGAGATCATGGAACGGGTAGTCCTTCCCCGGGAGGAAGAGCAGCTCCGTCTTGCCGAGGTTCAGCTTGAGGTGGTGATCCGTCATCCACACTGACATGTCTGCCAGACATGCAGAGATGCGATTCGCGACCTGGTTATCAGAAGGGGGAAAGGAGAAGATGAATTGTGTGTCGTCTGCATAGCAATGATAGGAGAGGCTATGTGAGGATATGACAGAGCCAAGTGACTTGGTGTATAGCGAGAATAGGAGAGGGCCTAGAACTGAGCCCTGGGGGACACCAGTGGTGAGAGCACATGGTGCGGAGACAGATTCTCGCCACGCCACCTGGTAGGAGCGACCTGTCAGGTACGACCCAATCCAAGAGTGAGCCGGAGATGCCCAACTTCTCCAAGGGAACCTGGAGGGCGATAAATGATAAGGATGTTAAGCTTGAATGGGCTAGTGACTGTGACAGCATGGAATTCAAATGAGGAGATAGACAGATGGGTCAGGGGAGAAAGAGAGAATGTCCACTTGGGAGAGATGAGGATTCCTGTGCCACCACCCCGCTGACCAGATGCTCTCGGGGTATGCGAGAACACATGGTCAAACGAGGAGAGAGCAGTAGGAGTAGCAGTGTTTTCTGTGGTAATCCATGTTTCCGTCAGCGCCAAGAAGTCGAGGGACTGGAGGGTAGCATAGGCTGAGATGAACTCTGCCTTGTTGGCCGCAGAACGGCAGTTCCAGAGGCTGCCGGAGACCTGGAACTCCATGTGGGTCATGCGTGCAGGGACCACCAGGTTAGAGTGGCAGCAGCCATGCGGTGTGAGGCGTTTGTATAGCCTGTGCGGAGAGGAGAGAACAGGGATAGACAGACGCATAGTTGACAGGCTACAGAAAATGGCTACAATAATGCAAAGGAGATCGGAATGAAATGAACTAAACATCTGGGAAAGCGAGAGAGCGGGGCCTCCCTCACTTACGTTTCACTGAAACACTCAAATATAACTCTCCCAACTTCCACTTTAGAAATTATAATTGTTGTAAACTACAGCGGTTCAATGTTTTCTAGGAATAGACTAACTTAGTTTATTCAGCTAGCTAACTTGGTACAGTATTCTTCCGTGAAAACCGTCCAGGGCACTGAATCCTATGACGCCATAGCCAACTAGCATGCCAGCCTCCAATAACACGGTTTAGCACCAGTACTCGGTTACAACAAACCACCAGTGTGTTAACACGCCAAGCAGATCATTCGTGTCCGTGTCTAACGTTGTGTAAAGTTTTGGGTTAGTTTTGACAGTTTGAGTGAGTCCGTCGTCAACTTATTCAGCCAGTTAGTTAGCTAGAATAGTTAGCATACTAGCTAGCCATTGCTCTCTGCCAACGAAAAACCACTCCTCCCACGGCACGAACACACAGAGAGAGCCAAGTTAACGTTAACTAGTCACCCATGTCCCGAATTCCCTTGAACAACTCTGGTTACCAGTATGTAAAAACAAAACACAAATGTAGGTTATACCCTTAGTAGCTACTGTTAGCCAGTTAAGTGCAAAGCTAGCCACTGAATCGATTCAGCCAGTTCGCGTCTGTTCGTTAGGTCGTTCCAGCTATTGTTTAGTTAGCTATCCAGGTAGCAACAAGCTAACTACATTTCGAGTACAGTAGCTACTAACTACCTAACGTTAACGCTTCAGATAATGAGGTTAGAAAAACAGCTGAATGGTAGGCAGCTAGCTGGCATAATTACAGGTACTCTTAAGCGTGAAATAACATTGGAAACAACTATCCACAGTTGCTAATATATATACACCTGTTCTGAAAGGCCCCAGAGTCTGCAACACCACTAAGCAAGGGGCACCACCAAGCAAGCGGCACCATGAAGACCAAAGAGCTCTCCAAACAGGTCAGAGACAAAGTTGTGGAGAAGTACAGATCAGGGTTGGGTTATAAAAAAATATCCAAAACTTTGAACATCCCACGGAGCACCATTAAATCCATTATTAAAACATGGAAAAATATGCCCACCAAAACTCACAGACCAGGCAAGGAGGGCATTAATCAGAGAGGCAACAAAGACACCAAAGATAACCCTGAAGGAGCTGCAAAGCTCCACAGCGGAGATTGGAGTATCTGTCCATAGGACCACTTTAAGCCGTACACTCCACAGAGCTGGGCTTTACGGAAGAGTGGCCAGAAAAAAGCCATTGCTTAAAGAAACAAATAAGCAAACACGTTTGGTGTTCGCCAAAAGGCATTTGGGAGACTCCCCAAACATATGGAAGAAGGTACTCAGGTCAGATAAGACTAAAATTGAGCTCTTTGGCCATCAAGAAAACGCTATGTCTGGCGCAAACCCAACACCTCTCATCACCCAGAGTACACCATCCCCAAAGTGAAGCGTGGTGGTGGCAACATCATGCTGTGGGGATGTTTTTCATCGGCAAGGACTGGGAAACTGGTCAGAATTGAAGGAATGATGGATGGCGCTAAATACAGGGAAATTCTTGAGGGAAACCTGTTTCAGTCTTCCAGAGATTTGAGACTGGGACGGAGGTTCACCTTCCAGCAGGACAATGACCCTAAGCATACTGCTAAAGCAACACTTGAGTGGTTTAAGGGGAGACATTTAAATGTATTGGAATGGCCTAGTCAAAGCCCAGACCTCAATCCAATTGAGAATCTGTGGTATGACTTAAAGATTGCTGTACACCAGCGGAACCCATCCAACTTGAAGGAGCTGGAGCAGTTTTGCCTTGAAGAATGATTAAAACTCCCAGTGGCTAGATGTGCCAAGCTTATAGAGACATACCCCAAGAGACTTGCAGCTGTAATTGCTGCAAATGGTGGCTCTACAAAGTATTGACTTTGGGGGGGGTGAATAGTTATGCACGCTCAAGTTCTGTTTTTTTGTGTTATTTCTTGTTTATTTCACAATCAAAAATATTTTGCATCTTCAAAGTGGTAGGCATATTGTGTAAATCAAATGATACAAACCCCCCAAAAAATCCATTTTAATTCCAGTTTGTAAGGCAACAAAATAGGAAATATGCCAATGGGGGTGAATACTTTTGCAAGCCACTGTAGGTAGCTGGCAGCAAAGGTGTCAGCTAGAGATGAAGTGCAAGAGCTTGTAGGGATTTGTAATCTTGCATGATGAGATTACTTAGAGACTAATATATTGATAAACGTCACCTTGTCCGAGAGAGATTTACACGGTTATCAAAACGTCATGACAGGGTAAGCATACACGAAACACAGCCCTTATTTGAAGTGTTTCTAAAATCCGCAATGGATAAAATGAATGGTGGAAAAATTATTGGAACCATTTCCGTGTTTTATGGGTATTATGACGCGTCCACTGTTGGGCTCAATGGCTCTGGTCTACTTATTGTAGAAAAAAATAGCCAGTGAGATGTCTCGCTTCTAGGGCACCCACTCTGCGGGGCAGGGGCAAGAAGTAGACCAGAGTAGCCCTGCCCAGACACTAAAAAATGAGGGACTGGGGTGTCTCGCTTTCTCTACCGTCTCTGGTTTCATCACTTCAGCAAAGTCACCTTCAAATGATTGGAATTCACGTGATGCACAAATTGTATAGAAACGCATTTGTAAAGTTTTTAAATAAGGTTTGTAAGAAAATATTGGCATGATGTAGGCCTAACTCAAGGAAGGTTTATATAGGATCGTTTTCAAACCTCAATAGTTATACAGTAAAGGGTAGCCTCCATTTAATTCTATGATAATAATTCCAGTGTGTTTTACTTATTTCTACATAAAGGAAATGTGATCTCTGTCATATATAAATTAATTGTTCATAAAATATTTCAGACACCTTGCTAAATGTAGGCCTAATGAGTTGTTTATTGTTGTGTCATGTAAATCATGAAGAGGACATATCAATACTTAAAAAGGAGACCAATACCATAAACAAATTGTGGACATGTTAAAAAAATATGTATTACACAGACTAAAGCATGGTTCATTTATTACATTATTTTAAATTAAAACAGCACAATTATTGAAGCATAATTATGTCAGAGTATGTCAAAATGCATCATACTAAATGCACATCGCTAAGCCAATAATCTTACAGCATAAATATTAATGGAAAACACAGCAAATAGATTGTGACCATTGAGAGATGCTTTGGCAATAACTACACCCTGCCATACAACAAATCTCGGCGGCCTTGCAAAATGCCCTTTAATAAATGAAATACCCTTGTTCTACTATTTATAATGCTGTATGTCTATAAAAGTCAGATCCCACACACATAGACGTTTCCTCAATCTCAATATAAGGCTCTGAAGGAATTTAAAATGTAAATGAGCTAATTTTCAATTGTATGCAAGTTCAAGTTCATGCTCTGATAGCATGATATGCCACTTGCAGCCCAACCTATTGACTTGACTCACAGGGAATATCCTCCTGAGAGGACTCCTCCATTAAGGATGAGTCACAGGATTTCTCATCCAAAAGGATATTTTCTGATGCCACATCGCTGCTACACATTTCCTCAACACTTTCCACCACCTGAGTGCATTGACTACTGTAAACTGTTTCACCATTGTTATGGTGTTGCCCATTATCACTCTCCTCTAGCCCCTCTACTGTTACACATCCACACTGACCCTCATCACCCATAGCCCCACCAGAGAACCTTTCAGATGTGGTTACATTGACCAGACTTCTGCTCTCCTCCCCCTCAGAGCTTCTCCCTTCCCCTGCTTTCTGACTGTTTACTATATCCCTTTCCTCAATTTGTTGTGTTGTCGCCTGTGTCTCAGACAGATACCTCTCGTTTTGACAAGGCTCAGCTGTGTCCCTCACCTCCCTGTCTCTCACATCCTCTCGCTCCTCCTCCACTACAACATAGCTCTTTGGCACCACAATGCAGCTCCATTCCTCTCCCTCAGTAACACAGTGCTCCACGTTGGTGTCAGGCTCCTCACTGATGATCTCAGCTTCACAATCTGTCTCCTCATCAGTCTCTGTCTCAGAGTCAGACTCTCCCTCGGCCCTCATGATGACTGTTTCCCCTGAGCCGTGGCTGTCTGTGCTGCTGCAGGAGAGCGTGTCATCTTCAGCTGGCCTGCTGGGCTCCTTCTCACTGCGTTCTTCATCCGTTACCAAAATGTGTTCCTCTTTGTGATCCCTTTGCACCTCTAAGTCATTTGCTACTTCAAGGGAGCTTCCCCCAGAGCTGAAAAATATCCCCTGTCTCAGGTTATCACTACACTGGAACAACATATTCTCCATGCCCAAATCAAACTCTTCGTCTAGTGCAGCACCGTCCTCACCCGCACTCTCTGGATCCCACAGCTCACCTCCCTCCTCCTCCTCATTCTCTGAATCAGGGGCTGTGTGCTTCCGGATGAATTTCACTGCATCCCAGAGGGACTTGGGGTATTCGGGCCCCTCTCTATGTGTGGTGGGTGTGGTAGATGAAGGCAGGACAGGGGTAAAGGACTTGACCAGTATCTCTGGACTCTGGGGTCTAGAGGAGGGGTCTGGAGGGGGAGGAGATCTGGAGGGGGAGAGTGGGACTGAGGGAGATCTGGAGGGGGACAGTGGGACTGAGAGAAAGGGAGAGGGAGATCTATAGGGGGAGAGTGGGAGTGAGGGAGAGGGAGGAGGAGATCTAGAGGGGAGGGGGGGGACTGAGGGAGGCGGAGGTCTAGAGGGGGAGAGTGGGACTGAGAGAGAGGGAGGGGGAGATGGGAATTGGAACAGGGAGATGTAGTCTGAGAGTTCAGTGGGAGGGGGATCAGGGTGAAGAGGTAAGCTTATATCTGATGGAGAGAGTGGTACTTCCTCAGGAAGATAGAGGGGATCTGTGTTAGATTCAGGAGGAGCAGATCGAGAAGTAAACTGGGAGGGTGAAGTCAAGAAGTGATGAGAGGGAGATGAGGATCTTGAATTAGAGGGGGAGGTAGTATTTAAAGGTGAGTGTGGGGGAGAATCAGGGTAACTTCGCTGTGGGTTGAGGCACTGAGAGATGGGTGGGGAAAAACCAGCATCGCCAATTTCACCTGCATCCTGGCTGACCTGAAGGCAGTGTTCGAATGGGGGAACATTTGTGATATCTGTCTTATGCAAATACATGACCTGTATGTCAGGCAGACCATCACTGGGATTCTGCACTGAGAAATCACATGTCTGTTCTCTCACCTCCATCTTGGGCTCTACAACTATGTCTGGTGAAGACTGGGCATCTAAAGTGACATCAGCCTCTGTAACCAAAATGTCATCTTTAGCTTGACCAATCTCAGGTGATGCCTCTGACACTGGCTCCTCCAGAGTAATCTTCGGAAGGCACTCAAGGGAGTCATTGTTGTCATTGTTTGGCTGTGGCAACTCATCCTCCTCTGTTTGATCCAGAACGCTATAGCTCAGAAGAGGGATCCCCAAAATCCAACCAGCATGCTCCTCCCATGTCTTATTGTCATGGATTGAAGGTGAGGGCGAAAGCGATTCAGGAAGTTGTCTTGTGTCTTCTGTTTGCTGAGGTAAGTATGTTTCAGTGAAAGGTGTGTCAGAGGGAGTATGTTGATCTTTATCCACCTGCTCTTCTACATCTAGCTCTTTAAAATCAATCACAGGCTCTTCACTATCTAACAGGGGGCAGATCTGCGCTGATATATCAGTGCTCTGTTCAGGTGAAGTATCTTCCTTGACTTGGTTATGAATTGGGATAAGGTCGATGGGGGAGCTTTGATCTAGACCAGGCTCAGGTGGGTCACTAGGAGTTGGTGAGCACAAATACTGGACATGTTCTTTTTTAGGAGGAAAAATGAACTCCACTCTGACTACAACACATGTTGCGTCGATGACCAGAAGACCACTGCTGCTGTCAGATTCTGTGTCTCTCTTGAGCTCCAATCGCCTCACTTCAACATCAAGAGGATGACTGCAAACATCAGGGCTATTTTCTGTACGATCATCATTCAGATCTGTACCTGGTTTACCCTCCTCCCAAGTAGCCTTCAAATAGCAAGGTGAGGGATTGTCACTCTTGACTCGGCCCATGTAACTAGGCTCCCTCCATAAGGGATACTTGACTGACACAGGAGCCAGTGTTTGCATCCCTTTTCTCCTGGATACAGGGGATGAAGCACCAACCTGGGTGCCTTCTGGCAAGGCAACTTCACTGTCTGTCATACTGGGTAGGCTTTGACGGTCTCTTTCTTCTCCTTGAAGGCTTGGTCTGCTCTGAATGGCCCTGAGAAGCTCCTCCCTGTGGGCTGCTACCTGCTCACTTCCCATCCAGTCTAGCGCCCCCTTCAGTTTAGGTTTGAGATTGCTGTCTCTTATGTAGGCAGGGGTCTGGGCTGGAGCACTGGACTCATTCTGGAGTGATGGCACAACAGAATCAACTTCACCTGCAAGCTTATGCGATTCATTAATCTCACCACACTCCTCTAGGCCTCTAGACACACTGTTTGACACAGTTGTCAGAGGTGAGGTGGTGGAAAGTGGCAGGGAAAGGGGTTTTAGTGGTTCTTCAGGAGAACTTGACAACCCTGCCGTTCCACCCATGCGAGACACCAAGCAAAATATGGTCTCCCCTCCTCTGCTTTTCTTTAGGCTGACTTTCCTTTCCATGGTGGCACTGAGGTTGGCCGTCTCACAGAGGTTGGCCATCTGAGGCTGTTGTGGGGACTGCAGCAGATTTGAGAGGCTATCAGACCGGATGTTCTGTGGATGGGCAGAAGAGCCTGTCCATTGACCAACTACAGCATGTCCTTGCTGCCTGTGCCCTCCAGGATCAGACCAGGTCCTCTGCTTCCACTCCTCTTTCATCAACTTCTCTCCCCCTCCCCTCTCCCTATGAAAGTCTAGTACAGAGTAGTCTTGCTTCCTTGGAGTAGGCAGTGTGCAGTATGTGTGTCTGCTAGCTCCCTGATACCACCCTGCGTACACAGAAGCCACTGCTTTTATAGTGGTATATTTCTCAGCATGTTGCATTACTGTTGAAATGTTATGTGTGGCGTTATAAGGCGGAGGTGGAATGTAGCCTGGAGGTTGACTAAACACCCTCTTCTGGTAGCTTGTCTCATTCTCCTTGGTGTCTGATGGGTATGTTGTATCAGGAATGACAGGCTGAGACAAACTGTGGGACATAGTTTTCTGTGTGTCCCTTCTCTCCCACTGTCCCCATTCTCTCGGCTGAGGTAGTCCTGCCAGATGTATTGCACTTGCTCTGGGTTCTGTTCCACCTCTGTTGCCCCGTGAATCTTTCTCCAGGACTCTCTCACACTCCTGCGGCCCCTGGGCTCCCCACAGCCCTGCCTCCAGGCGTCTCTTCCTGGGGAGTGAGTGGCTGTAGCGCGCCGCCCAGGCCTCCAGCTCCCGATAGCTAGTGTCGCTCAAACTCCTCCTGGCTGGCTCCCTCCTGTAGCGGACAGGACTACAGGGCTCCCACCTCCTCTGCAACCCCTCCCTCTGCATCCTCCTCTCACACTCCCTTTCCCTCTCCCTAGCTGCTGCTCTATGAGCCTCTACCACCAGCCATTCTCTCTCTCTTTTCTCTTGAGCCTGATAGTCCCTTAAACCATGGAGCTGTCGGGGCTGGTTGTCTAGAGCAAAGGGGAAATGAGGGGCAGAGGGCGACAGATCTTGATCAGTCCAGTTTGTATAGTCCTGTAGGACCCCTCCTGTCCTAGAACCTGGTACTGTCCAACAGCTGGGCTCCCTGCCCCGGTCTAGCCGCTCACAAAGGTACGGTTGAAAATCTGCTGCCTGATGCTTGTCCTGATATCTGTGGAAATAACAGGGTAGGAAATAAAACATGGAGATTACCCCCATACCGAGCATTGCAGGACACAGTGTAGTAACATGTTACAAGGACATCTAATAACCCATATAGGCAATAAAGAACATATTGCATACTATAGTCAATTCTGGTTAATCCATCTTTACTTGTAAGTCAAATTTATTTTTGTATGAATACAAACAACCTTATTAACATGATCTTTATGCGATACTATTGCAGGCAGGTTTCTTTTGCTTAGGATTATAAACATTCTGCTCAGCTTAAGAACATTCTGCCCTGCTTCTGTTTGCAAACAAAGATACATCAAAACAAACTAAACAGACTATAGCTATTTGTTTAGGTTTCTCACCTGACAAGCTTTCACAGAGACAAACACACTTTCACTTTGAAACAGCTTACAGTGAACTGAACTCACGCATGTGCAAAGTTTCGTCCAGGAACAGTCCCAAATTTGGCATACAGGGGTGGTTGCCCATCACCAGCCCAGAACTCCATCACACCAGGTTTGAAACCATGGACTGACTTTTGACTTCTGAAATGATTGTAGAGGGAAAAATTATGTTATTGTTGTATCCCTAATGTATGCCTTTTAACTACGGAATAGCTCTTAGCATTTTGAAAAATATGTTTTCTCTATTTATCAAATGAGATGCAGTTTCACTATTGAAAACTACACTTTTATAGTCCAGACATGCATACATATGTCAAACTTTAGATCAAACCAACAAGTGTGGGTTTGTATAAATATTAAATAAAAATATAGTTATAGCACATAATAATCCAACGACTGTCATATCACACATACCGCTGGTCAGCGCGTCTGGATGAAGGTCCTTGCTGTTAGGGTATGGTCTGATGCTGTCCACGCCAACTGGGCAACTTCTTTAAAAAGAGAATGTTATTGAGCCCCCCCTCCTCATACCACACACCCTCACTCCCCTGTCAGCGCCAGAGAGGCCTTCCTCCTCTTGTGCACATCCAACATTCCCAGTCAAAACATCACAGTGGAATTCTTTAATTAAGGTATTTTAAAAGGCACAGTCTCCTGGTCACAACAAACATCCCCCACACAGTCACATTCCCTGGGCTGACATATAGCAGGATGAGAGAAGTGGGAACATGGACTGTGTCTGTACATACACACGGACCAATGTGGCACAGCAGTTCAAAAAACAACATCTGCTCCCAAATGCTTACTTCAGCGTTTTTTGGCTGAACTCAATTGTTTGGGGGCGACAAAGGCTGTCTGCCATGAATTTATTGGGACTGAATATCTGAAACAATTGGGGTCAGATTGAGGATTAGGGACTGCAGGGGTGGAAGATTTGAGGATGACACTATACAAGATGATATCTTTCCAATGATGTCTTCCTAAATAACTTGATTGTCATGTTTGCTTGTACAATGCTGAAATGACACTGATGGTTGACATGCTTCACTTTGTGTGTGCATGGTTGATGTGCTTAAAAGTACTGACATTGCAAAACATTGCAAAAAAGTAAAAAAGCATTATAAGAAGCATTACAACAGGTCATCAATTATAACGGCAAAGCAGACAAGGAGATTATGTTGCTAAAAAGTTTAAAACATTTCATTTACTTTCTTTCTTGGAAGTTTTGCTGCTCAATCAATCATTTGACAATTTAAAAAATATGTATTTATCTTACAGACACAATAGGCATTTGAAAGTAATGCATATAACATTGTATTTTATGTTGTACCACAAGTTACTTCTCGTCCAACTTGCATTGGGCATTATTGTTACAATTAAGGTCTATATCAATGTTGATCAAATGATTATTACACACACAGTGAATGACAGTTTCTCATGTGGGGACTCTGTGGATCACTGGTGGAGAGCAGACTCTGAATATAGATAGGGATCTGTTGTTTTGTCGGATGAGCTATAGCACAGAGAGAGATGGAGAGGGAAAGACTGCCGGTCTCGCTTTCTTTGAAACTCTCCAGCGGAACAAACAGGCTTTTCTTTTCTGAACAGAAACTCTGCACATCAGCAGAGAGCAGGAGAGAGAGGGGATGCAGTATGTACAGGCGGAGGGAGTGGGGGCCGATCTGTCCATGTTGACAAAAAAGTTATGTAAGTGGATGGTCATGGTATAAACAATATTTTCCCAGTAATCAACAACCCCTTCAACCTACACAATATAGCACTTCATCAAACCGGGTCAAACACAACTTCACATGATTTGACTGTAGTAACCTGACAAAGACAGGAAAAGTATCTGTGCACTGATTTTACTGCCCCCAAAGTATTATTTTATTTATGTTTCTTACTTGACCATGAAGACCTATTGGTGTATATATTGTGTAAAATAACAGTTGGGAATACTAAAAGCAGAGTGAGGAGCCTTTGCTCTTTTGTGTCTATTCAAAAGTCTCTCCTTTGGTATCCAGCACCTACAAAAAGTGTTTGTATGTGTGCATGTTCTGTCTTTTCTCTCTGACCATAGTAATGTATCAGGGTGTATGTGTTCTGGCAGTAAAATACTCAGTAACAGTCATGTACTTGTCTCAGAGAGGATGTCTAGAAGACTCCCTCTTGACCAGAGGATTCAGAGAGTCAGGCACTGTTGTGTTATTCCCCTCCAAGTCTCAACCTATTCAACTGTTCATCACAGTCTCCCAACCCTATCCAGTCTCATTGTGGTCACTGTTTCCCTCTCTGAGTAGCGCGGTAGATGTTGATGTTCTGTGTGGGGTCGCGGTGCACCAGCTCTACATGGAACCTCTGTGGCAGAGTGTCTCTGTAGAAGCCAGGTGTCCTGTGCTCTCCTCGCATCTTGGATGAGAGGTATGCCACAGCCCCGTCCTTGCACAGGTGAGCCAGCGTGTCCAGAAGGAGGGGGTAAGTCTCAGCCAGGTACACAATATCTGCACCCAGCACCAGGTCCCAGTCTGAGGGGAAGCTGGCCTGGTACTGGCCCCAGGAGAGGGGGAGGACAGAGGGGGCGAAAGAAGGCCAGCCGGAAGATGGCATGTTTGCAGAGACATTGCTTTGCAGTTGAGGGACAACAAGGGGGAGGTCTGTCAAGGTCACATCCGCTCCTGTGAGAGTGGGAAATATGAGGTAAATACCCCATAAATGATTGCGTGATTTAAACCTTTTTTAGTGTTTCAAAGTCTTTGAAAAGTGCATTTGTAGGCTAATGTTTGTGACATGATGGAACAGTGTGATGGGAACAGCTATTAAAAATATATTAATGGATATAACAAAATTTAACAATTATGATTCAGGCTACTGAAAACAGTGGCTGCTACTGAACATCATTACCGACCTCTACTGGATGGACAAAGAATGAACCAACATATTACGCAATCGTGCTGCCAAAATGCCAACAATGCTAGTCCCTGCGCCCAACTCAATGATACGCTTTCCCTTCAGGTGGAGAGTTTTCCTCAAAATAGCCGCATAGATTAAGCGCGCATGTAACAAACAGTACGGTAAACACAACAGGCATCTCATTGCAGTCTTTGCATAAGACTACTGTATTAAATGCACTACTAATCAACAAAACGTTATTTATCATGTGCTGAAAAACTGCAGTCCATGTAGCCAGTCACTGTAATAATGGAGTCAATCGTAAACACGCCGAGGATGGCTGATCTTTAACTCTTGACCGATGAATTTGTGCACGTTATCGTCAAAAATGAACCAGCAAATAAACCGTCGTCTACAGAGAACATACCTTGTGGGATTGACCCGGAAAAAAAATGTTCTCGTTTACATGTTTTCATGTTATGAAAATATACAAAATATTAATATCAATGATGATTAGATTTAGTTTTATCGAGGTTTAAAAAACGATTCTCCTTTATAGAGGTCTTCAATGAAAATGAGGACTTTTATTATGAAAGTGTTGACCCGAAAGTGTTTTGTCACCACCATCTTGCCAAAGACAGTACAGTATGAAGACAGGCAGAAACTGCTTCTCCAATAGAAATCCCCGATCACACTTGTAGGCGATGTCATGGCGACGTTGGCTAGCTAAGCTCATGCGCAGAAACACAGGTCTAACAGTCGTCTCGAGCCAAACTGCGCATGTGCATGACGATAAATCAAAGGCAGTCCTTCGATATAAAGTTGTTTTTGACAAGAATAAAAACGTGTCAGTTTGTCACTTTCCCATAGTTGGAGTAATAACATGTTCAACTATTTAACACATTGTCTCCAATATAGGTTGTATGGAGGACTAAAAGTGCCACAATTAAATAAATAAATACACCATTAAATAATTACTTAAATGTGTCATTAATTAATTCAAATTAGAATTAAATACATAAATGTGTAATTAAATGTATCATTAATTAATTCAAATACCGATTCATTTTATGTAAAATACATATATAATTATTTCACTATTTACATTTACATTTCATGATCCTGCATTGCAGTGATTCATGAATTACTTAAAACTGTCAAACTGACCCATCAAAGTCAGTGGGCGGGGCTAACGCGAATCTAGTCTGATCCATTGCTTTGGTCTGAAGTAGAGTAGGCCAACCTGGATAGAGACAATGGAGGATCTCCGTGAACTTTCCAGGGAGTTGGTTAGAGACATTTTAAACTTAGCAGAGGATGTAGAAGCAGGACCTGCTGACATTATCCGGAATTGATTTGTCTTGGCTTGATGCAGAGGGTAACCAATCAGGCGTTAGGTTCCGCCTACCAACTTTTGATGGGTCAGTTTGACAGTTTTAAGTAATTCAGGAAGCACTCCAACGCAGGACCATGAAATGTAAATGTAAATAGTGAAATTATTATATATGTATTTTACATAAAATGAATCGGTATTTGAATTAATTAATGACACATTTAATAACACATTTATGTATTTAATTCTAATTTTAATTAATTAATGACACATTTAAGTAATTATTTAATGGTGTATTTATTTATTTAATTGTGGCACTTTTAGTCCTCCATAAGGTTGTGCCTTTAGATTTCGAGAAAATTAAGAACTAAGGAATAATTTTTCACTTCTCTCGTTGACTTCTCAAACCCCAAACCCCGGCCGGGTCTGCTTGGAGGTTTCCAGGGTTAGAGTAGTGCAGAAGTTGTCATATATGCTGAGGCAGTGAAGAAAGTAGAGGAAGATGGGTCAAGGGGGAGGGATCCTGAAAGGAGTGGTGTGAGTAGTAGATCTGTAGCAATACAGAGGGATAAACCAACAAGTGATATGTTTCAGTAAGATTGGATTTTTGGCATTTATAGCAATGGTTATCAACTGTACTGCAGGGATGGAACGTAAATCGCAGAAAATAGAGGTTGTGGTGGCAGCTGCAGAGAGGTTTTGGGTGTGCGAGACTTGACTTCAGAAGAGTTACAGGGTGTGTTAAGTGGTGGTGTCCCATTCTTTCAGGCTTAGGCCTAAAGTAGGACTAAATAGATTTAAATAGTGGAGTGTGATATATATATGTTTTATTCTTAATTTTTTGTGAGTGTAGTGTTAGATGGTAGGGTATTTGTTTATTTTACATTTTTTTAAAGCAAAATATAAGGGAGTTGTACTCCAGTCTAGTAGGTGGCGGTAATGCAACATTTATTGGATGCCAACCGCCATTAAACCTCATTGAAGAAGAAGAAGAAGAAGAAGAAGAAGTGGCTGCATTACAGGTGGAGATGGGGGATATGCCATTGCAGATTAGGAGACAGCGGCTGGCAATGAATTATTGGGTCAACCTAGAAGGATTTTACAGGCATGCTGAGAACATGAGAGAAGACCGAACACAAGCTTTGGGTGGGTGGGTAATACCCAGGCGAAGGAGATGGGACTGTATGGAAGGGAGTTCAGTCCAACGGTAGCTATTTCTGTAATTCCACCATGGCTACTCCCACCTCCAGTAGTTGATCTAGAAGTGTTGGAGAGACTACAGAAAGATAGGGAGAGTGTTGATCCATTTGATTTGTTTAAGAGATGTCTGGATACTGTGTATCAGGATTTTGTGGCCATTTACACAGATGGTTCAAAAGATCCAAGGACAGGACGTACTGGGTCAGCATTTGTAGTGCAGGAATGTGGGGTGGAAGTCAGGAAACGTATTACAGATCATCTGGCTGTATATATGGCGGAGCTGATGGCCATACTGTTGGCCTTGCAGTGGGTGGAGGAAGTCAAACAAGACTGAGTAGTTATTTGCTCTGATTCATGTGCAGTGTTAATGAGTCTCCAGTCCTTTAGCTCACAAGGCAGACAAGACGTGCTTTATGAGGTGCAACAAACCCATGGCAGGATTAAACAGATGGGTATACAGATAAGATTTACTTGGGTCCCAGCCCATGTGGGGGTGGAGGGGAATGAGGCAGTAGATGTACTGGCTAAACAAGCTCTTAGTAGTCGGGATGTTGATGTTAAAGTTTCAATTAGCAAGGCAGAGGCAAAAATACTGATATATACAGTGATGGTGCAGAGATGGCAGGAGCAGTGGAATAGAGATAATAAGGGAAGGCATTTATTTCAAGTACAGAGGAAAGTCGGGGAGGGGAGGACGGCAGGAAGGGACAGAAGAGAGGAGGCTATTTTTACAAGATTAAGGGTGGGACACAGCCAGTTGAATAAGACATTAAATGTGATAGGAAAGCATCCAACAGGAAAGTGTGATTATTGTCAGGAAACAGAGACCTTGGAGCATGTATTGCTACAGTGTGGGCAGTATCAGAGGGAAAGAGAGAGGATGAGATCTAGTATGAGGGAGAAGGGGATACAGGAAATTAGTTTAAAGAGTATATTGAGTAGAACGTCATTAGATATAGTTTCAAATATTTTGTTATCTTTTTTAAGAGCAACGGGGCTGTCAGGTAGGATTTAGTTTCTCCGTCTCTGGCCCAAACTCCAGTACAGTAGGTGGCGGTAATGCACCATAACGTTGGATGGCAACCGCCGATAAACCCCACCGAAGAAGAAGAAGAAGAAAAAGAAGTGTATTTACGTTTCCACGTAGCTAGAGAAGGCCGTTCTTTTACCACCGACCCGCTCTCTCCTTTCCATTTTTCATTGAAAACAAACGGTATCGGTCATATTTTATGGTTTTATTTATGTATTTCGTGAAAGCGACAGATACAGAACAAAGTATATGAAGATAGAAAAGGAAAGAACCCCTCGATTAGCCGGTGGGCGAGCGTGCCTGTTGTTTTGCTGGCTAGTTGACTTTCCTTGTATTGTAACTTACTAAAAGTAAACTAGCTAGCTAGGTTCTCGTCGTAGCTACTGCCACTGGTTGTTATTTGATAGCTGTACATCCTTCTTGTGTAAATTAATCATGGCAACTAGGCGCCTGACCGATGCCTTCTTATTAATGCGGAACAATGCAATCCAAAATCGGCAGATATTGGCTGAGCAAGTGAGTACATACGACCCCCGTCGTACTCTGAGTACACGTAGCAATGCTGCGGTGAGTCTAACGTTAATCGTCTGGATTTGACATTTGATTTGTGTGTGTTATGATAGCTAACACATTCATAAGTTAGACGTAACTTGGTTAAGTATTTCTTAGCTAACTGGCGAGTGACTATCTACCAAACATTAACCTGATGTTGGCTAATGCTGCGTTTAGCCGTCAATCTAGAAGGCAGCAGCTAGCTAGGTAACTAGCTGTCAAGCAATGTTGCTGTCAAGCTAGATGCGCACATTTGCATTGAGTCATGTCAGAGAGGCATGCATTTGGAATACTGATGCCCCAACTTGCATTTCCTGTCTAGCCAACATATTTGACCAGCTCAGTTTGCTACCAATCATCAAAGAGCGTGCATTTTCCTTTGACACGATAGTCAATTGAAGCAATGCATTTGTCATTGTAAGAAACTAAGTAAAAGATCAAGGTAGAACATGAAATACATTTTTAGGGGCAGTGTTCAATACTTGATAAAGAAGTCACAACCACAGTGCATGCTGGAATGAGTTGGTTGGTCTTTTGTCAAATGTAACAATTGACATGTTACATTTCGTGAGGTGTTGTTTGTTGATAGTGTGTGGCCTCTGTATTTGCCCCTTTGCCTTAGTGAGTTGCACGTCTACCTCAAAAACCTCCCCATTAGGCTAGATGGTGCTGTGGTCTCAGTTATAGATTTAGTTGATCCTGTGCTTGGTAAACTGTTCTTTTAAACTTATTTAATAAACGTTAGATTAATATGGTTGTTACTAAGATATTTGTTTGCTAGAATTTAGAATACCTAGTTTGCACTGTTGGTCATTGTTACATTTCAAACATCCTGGACTGATACATTTTATTTTAAATTATTGACCAGGATGCAGGATCTTTTACAAATACTGTATATGTAAGTCTATAATATGTTGTAGCCTAATTTCGTTTGTATAGTTTCAAAACTCTAAATTGTTTGTAGTTTTCCCTTTCAGTCCCTCATTAATTCATTAATTCACCCTACTTCTGGGCTCGAAGGCGTTTTGGCTGTGGGACGGTTATTGTGTGCAGCAGCTTCCTAGTAGATTTCAATCCAGACTTTGAAATTCCTGACTTCGTTTCATTCACCTGATCGTGGATAGTAGCTTGGATAGGCTACTCAGAATTTTGTTGGCACTGATAGCACCAACTATCAAATGTTTGTTTGGATCAAGAGCAAATCTGGTGGTTACTAGGCTTTGAGTTTATCTGATTGATATAGCTTAGGTGCTCCTTGTTTTTATGGCACTGTCTCTTGTATGGTGTTCTACATGCTCACGCTGAGTGATCTGCATATCAAAATCCTCTTATAATGTTAATCTTTGTCCTGCATCTTTCCTTTCTCTAGGCCTATATGAAATGGTTCTGCGGTTAGGCTAATCATTTGGGGATCTGGGACATAAGCTAGCCCTATATCTTTGCCTTCACACACGCTCTTATGTCACACTTCACTGACCCAATGTATGTAGGCCTAGCTCCTGAAGATAAGCGTCTTTACCTCAATAGGTTGCTACTATTTTTGTCACCATTTTGGAATTGATCTCAGAGGGGTTAAACGTCCAATGCAGCCATTTTTATCTCAATATCAAATAATTTATGGGTAACAATTAAATACCTTACTGTGATTATTTTCAATTAAAATGGTAAAAAAGAAACAAATAGTTTCTTAGCAAAGAGCCATTTCTCAAGCAATAATTTTGCTAGAACTGTCTGGGAGTGGTCTGAGTGGGGAGGGGGACAACTTAAAACTAGCTGTTATTGGCAGGGATCTACTTCATCTACTTACCTAGAGTCAGATGAACTTGTGGATACAATTTTTATGTCTCTGCATGCAGTTTGAAGGAAGTTTGCTAACTAGAGTTAGCGCAGTGACTGGAAGTATATGATAACTGCTAGCATGCTACAGTAGTAGATACCATAGACTTCCAGTCATTGCTCTAACGCTAGTTAGCATTGGCTCGCGAAACTACCTCTAACTTCCTTCATACTGGATGCAGAGACAAATGGTATCCATGAGTTCATCTGACTCTGAGGAAGTAGCTAAAGGGCTTCATTGCTAAAATCCTGAAGTATCCCTTTTAACTAATTCAGTGGCTGTGGATCCAACAGTCGGCGAGTGAAGTCAGGGGATGTGCATCTGCGACAGCCGAAAGATGGATACTATAGTGGTTTACCAACAGCAAGGCTCAGATCAACATGGCAGTGTCAAAATAGCTATTATTGATTAGGTTTTTCTTTATAAATGTCTATACCCCCATATCACACACTCACGAACTGAAAACATAACCCTGTGTAGCTCAGTTGGTAGAGCATGGCGCTTGCAACGCCAAGGTTGTGGGTTTGTTTCCCAAGGGGGGCCAGTATGAAAATATATGCACACTAACTGTAAGTCGCTCTGGATAAGAGCGTCTGCTAAATAATAATAATAATATGCCATTTAGCAGACGCTTTTATCCAAAGCGACTTACAGTCATGCGTGCATACATTTTTGTGTATGGGTGGTCCCGGGGATTGAACCCACTACCTTGGCGTTACAAACGCCATGCTCTACCAGCTGAGCTACAGAGGACCACTAACTAAATGACTAAAATGTAAATAAAGTGTAAAATTAATTGGTTAGAGAGGTCTCAAATATCACTTTCATTTGAATCCCCTGTAGCTTTAGTATCACAGAAAAATTGGTTCCTGTTTCAATCACTTCTTTGGCCACGTTCTCTTGGGTCAAACAAAAACACCCCAATGATTGGTTGACAAATGGTGCCTCCCACAATGGAGGTGATGGCTGCATGGTGCGGTTGGTAAGAAGCAACTGCAGCGACTTGAATCTGACTTCATCAAAAACGTCATGACCTTTGATCACATGATTTTTGTAAAGTTCATGCTTCTTTATACCCATAACGCAACACACTTTGAAAGGCGGAGACCGACGTTGGTCAACGTCTTGACAAAAGTGATCAGCTCGAACGTGACCCCCGTGCGGAGAACAGGCTACTAGCGTGAAGTTAGATCAAAGTTAGATCAAGCTGACTCGATGTCTGCAAGATCACATAATGATCACAGTATTCTACATAACAGAACCGAATATAATAGCATAGTGTAACGTTACTGTAAGACACCCAAAAAAAATATCATCTCTCATGAGGCCAAAACTCAACTGTGTGCGTCTCGAGGCAAAATACACAGGTAGACTATGCTACAGTTTGTTAACAACATCTTCTCTAAAATTTGCTCACTGTACATTCTTCAAAACAACACTATAGGCTACTTCTAAACAACACTAACTCAAGATCAAAATGTATATCCCCATTAAACTGATTGAGATCAAATGGTTGGTTACTATGGGTAAAACTTAAAGAATTATCATTGACAATTAAACGCTGTGGTGTTTTTGTCTTACAGTAACGTTGTGCTATTATATTCGGTTCTGTTATGTAGAATACTGTGGTCATTATGTGAGATCTTGCTGACATTGATTCAGCTTGATCTAACTTTATTAAACAAGCATAATTCGCCTGAGTAGCCTGTTCTCTGCACATAGAGAATATACAATCAGTGGCCAGTTTATTAGGTACACCACCCCGTTCACGAAAATGGTTCGCTCCTACAGACGGTGAGTCTCGTGGCCGTGGGTTGCTATATAATGCAGGCATCCAGTTACTGTTCGATTGAATGTTAGAATGGGCAAAACAAGTGACTTAAGTGACTTTTAGCGTGGTATGATCGTCGGTGCTAGGCGCGCTGGTTCCAGTATCTCAGAAACTGGGTTTTTCACGCACAACAGTGTCTAGGGTTTACCGAGAATGATGCGACAAACATTGTCAGCGGCGGTCCTGTGGGGGCGAAAACAGCTTGTTGATGAGAGGTCGTAGGGCAATGGCAAGAATCAACAGGCGGGCCACAAACAGGCAAATAACGGCGCAGTACAACAGTGGCGTGCAGAACGGCATCTCGGAACGCATATCTCGTCGGTCCTTGTCACAGCTGGGCTATTGCAGCAGACGACCACACCGGGTTCGACTCCTATCAGCTAAAAACAAGAAGCGGCTCCAGTGGGCACGCAGTCACCAAGACTGGACAATTGAGGAGTGGAAAAACATTGCCTAGTTTGACGAAACCCAGATCCTGTTGCATCATGCTTATGGCAGTCAGGATTTGGCTTAAGCAGCAAGAGTCCATGGCCCCATCCTGGTGTCAACGGTACAGGCTGGTGGCAGTGGTGTAATGGTGTGGAGAATGTTTTCCTGGCACACGTTAAATCCTTTGATACCAATTGAGCAACATTTCCATGCACAAAGAATTCAAGCTGTTCTGGAGGCAAAGGGAGGTCTGACCCAGGACTAGTGTACCTAATAAACATACGTAGAACGTGATCCGCAAATGCCAGAGTCTTCGGGAAGCTCTGGATCTTTTAGTCGGCGGACTAAAGATCCTGAAAAAGTCAGATCCGCAGCCACAGCTTAACTAATTTACCAACTTGTGATGTCCCCAGGCAGGCCAAAACTCCATCCCACCAAAACAAGCTGACATTTCAGACGGTCTTTTCAAACCGCTCGTACACTAAAAGGGCATTATCATCATTTTCACAATTTAACAGTATTATTCCGAACATATATATATATATATATATATATATATATATACACACACACACACTACCAGTCAAAAGTTTGGACACACCTACCCATTCAAGGGTTTTTCTTTATTTTTACTATTTTTTACATTGTAGAATAATAGTGAAGACATAAACTATGAAATAACATATGGAATCATATAGTAACCAAAAAAGTGTTAAGCAAATCAAAATATATTTTATATTTGAGATTCTTTGCTTTGACAGCTTTGCACAATCTTGGCATTCTCTCCAGCTTCATGAGGTAGTCACCTGGAATGCATTTCAATTAACAGGTGTGCCTTCTTAAAAGTTAATTTGTGGCATTTCTTTCCTTCTTAATGCGTTTGAGCCAATCAGTTGTGTTGTGACAAGGTAGGGGGGGTATACAGAAGATAGCCCTATTTGGTAAAACACCAAGTCCATATTATGGCAAGAACAGCTCAAATAAGCAAAGAGAACAGTCCATCATTACTTTTAAGACATGAAGGTCAGTCAATATGGAACATTTCAAGAACTTTGAACGTTTCTTCAAGTGCAGTCGCAAAACCCATCAAGTGCTATGATGAAACTGGCTCTCATGAGGACCGCCACAGGAATGGAAGACCCAGAGTTACCTCTGCTGCAGACGATAAGTTCATTAGAGTTACCAGCCTCAGAAATTGCAGCCCAAATAAATGCTTCACACACTTCAAGTCACAGGCACATCTCAACATCAACTTTTCAGAGGGGACTGTGTGAAGCATGGTCGAATTGCTGCCAAGAAACCACTACTAAAGGACACCAATAATAAGAAGAGACCTGCTTGGGCCAAGAAACACGAGCAATGGACATTAGACCGGTGGAAATGTGTCCTTTGGTCTGGAGTCCAAATTAGAGATTTTTGGTTCCAACCGCCGTGTCTTTGTGAGACGCGGTGTGGGTGAACGGATGATCTCCGCATGTGTATTTCCCACCGTAAAGCATGGAGGAGGAGGTATTATGGTGTGGGGGTGCATTGCTGGTGACACTGTCTGTGATTTATTTAGAATTCAAGGCACACTTAACCAGCATGGCTACCACAGCATTCTGCATCTATATGCCATTCCATCTGGTTTGGTCTTAGTGGGACTATATTTGTTTTTCAACAGGATAATGAACCAACACACCTCCAGGCTGTGTAAGGGCTATTTTACCAAGAAGGAGAGTGATGGAGTGCTGCATCAGATGACCTGGCCTCCACAATCCCCCGACCTCAACCCAATTGAGTTAGTTTGAGATGAGTCGGACGGCAGAGTGAAGGGAAAAGCAGCTAACAAGTGCTCAGCATATGTGGGAACTCCTTCAAGACTGTTGGAACAGCATTCCAGGTTAAGCTGGTTGAGAGAATGCAAAGAGTGTGCAAAGCTGCCATAAAGGCAAAGGGTGGCACTTTTTTGTTTACTCCATATGTGTTATTTTATTGTTTTGATGTCTTCACTATTGTTCTACAATGTAGAAAATAGTAAAAATAAAGAAAAACCCTTGAATGAGTAGGTGGGTCCAAACTTTTGACTGGTAGTGTGCATATATAAACTCAGCAAAAAAAGAAACGTCCCTTTTTCAGGACCCTGTCTTTCAAAGATAATTCGTAAAAATCCAAATAACTTCACAGATCTTCATTGTAAAGGGTTTAAACACTGTTTCCCATGCTTGTTCAATGAACCATAAACAATTAATGAACATGCACCTGTGGAACGGTCGTTAAGACACTAACAGCTTACAGACGGTAGGCAATTAAGGTCACAGTTATGAAAACGTAGGACTCTAAAGAGGCCTTTCTACTGAAAAACACCCAAAAGAAAGATGCCCAGGGTCCCTGCTCATCTGTGTGAACGTGCCTTAGGCATGCTGCAAGGAGGCATGAGGACTGCAGATGTGGCCAGGGCAATAAATTGCAATGTCCGTACTGTGAGACGCCTAAGACAGAGCTACAGGGAGACAGGACGGACAGCTGATCGTCCTCACAGTGGCAGACCACGTGTAACAACAATCCCATTGAGCACTTCTGGGACCTGTTGGATCGGAGGGTGAGGGCTAGGGCCATTCCCCCCCAGAAATGTCCAGGAACATGCAGGTGCCTTGGTGGAAGAGTGGGGTAACATCTCACAGCAAGAACTGGCAAATCTGGTGCAGTCCAGGAGGAGGAGATGCACTGCAGTACTTAATGCAGCTGGTGGCCACACAAGATACTGACTGTTACTTTAGATTTTGACCCCCCCTTTGTTCAGGGACACATTATTCAATTTCTGTTAGTCACATGTCTGTGGAACTTGTTCAGTTTATGTCTCAGTTGTTGTATCTTGTTATGTTCATACAAATATTTACACATGTTAAGTTTGCTGAAAATAAACACAGTTGACAGTGAGAGGACGTTTCTTTTTTTGCTGAGTTTATATCACAGGAAAATCACATTTTTGACTGCACTGGGCCTTTAATGTTTTGGCCCAATATCCAGTTATTTGTTCCTCACAATTTTTATAGATTTCTCAAAGATACCTTTTAAAGGGGGATTTCACAGGGTTGAAGAACCTCAATTCATTGACATAAATAATTATTTTAGACTTTTCTTTAGTCAGTCACAGAATCTGGTGACTCAAAATGAGACATTTTGGAACGTGTATGATCCCTCTTTAAACAGTGTCTGTGACATTGCATGCAAAATGTCTCTGTGTGAAGCTGATCACTGCTTTTTGTCTGGGGCTCACTTACTGTCACTGCTGTCTCACTTCATCTCACCTCTCCCTCTCTCCTCATTGAATGGGACTTCGCTGGGGTCTGCCAATCCCATTAGGAGCTTGATGAGGTACTGTCCAATCTCCTCATATCCAAACTGTACTTTCAGTCACAAGGAAAAAATTATAAACCGTGCTTTGTATGGGTTGGAAAGTTTGCAAACAATGTTTCAAATGGGTAGTGATAACTGTGTAATATGTATGATTTTGCCGTCAGTTGGCTGATGACCGCATGGCCCTGGTCTCAGGGATCAGTCTGGACCCAGAAGCTGCCATCGGAGTCACCAAGAGACTGCCGCCCAAGTGGGTAGATGGGGTAGTTGAGGTAAGAAACAATCACATGCTCTTAACTACTTCAGTATGAAAAGTTTATTACTAGTCTTCAAATGCTTAGTTTCACCATCATAAACAATGAAACTATTGAGCTATAGATACTTTAGAAAATGTCAGCCTAATATGTATTAGCCTATATAATAATAATAATAATAATAATAATAATAATAATAATATGCCATTTAGCAGACGCTTTTATCCAAAGCGACTTACAGTCATGCGTGCATACATTTTTGTGTATGGGTGGTCCCGGGGATCGAACCCACATATATAAAATTCCTAAATCCAATGTCAGTCGTCTTTCTTTAAAATTGATTTTTTACTTGGAGCTTTGGATCTTTCAATGTCTTGTTTTCTCGTGCCTCGTGTTAATCCTGTGGTTGCGTGGGCTTTCAGATTCAGTATGAAATCACACGGGTCCGGCAGAAAATGAAGGAGCTGGCTGCCCTTCATGACAAGCACATGAACCGTCCTACCCTGGATGACAGCAGTGAAGAGGAGCATGCCATAGAGATCACCACTCAGGAGATCACACAGGTAGGCCAGTGACAGCGATGGGAGTCTATACAAAAAACCCCATTGAAAGAACTTTGAAGAGAAGTCACATTTATTATTACTACATAGGAAACTTGCTGAGGCAAAATGTGACACACCTCATAAGTGTCCTTCTGGAAAAGCCAACGCCTATGCAGTGGTGTAAAGGACTTAAGTACAAATATTTTTGTAGTACTACTTAGATCGTTTTTTTGGGTATCTGTACTTCACTTTACTATTTATATTTTTGACAACTTTTACTCCACTACATTCCTAAAGAAAATAATGTAGTTTTTACTCCATACATATTCCTTGACACCCAAAAGTACTCGTTACATTTTGAATTCTTAACAGGACAGGAACATTTTCCAATTCCCTGATCATCCCTACTGCCTCTGATCTGGCGGACTCACTAAACACAAATGCTTCATTTGTAAATTATGTCTGAGTTTTGGAGTGTGCCCTGGCTATCCGTAAAAAAATGCAATAAAACATTTTTGGTGCCGTCTGGTTTGCTTAATATAAGGAATTTGAACTCTTACTTTTGATACTTAAGTATATTTTAGCAATTGCATTTACTTTTGATACTTAAGTATATTTTAGCAATTGCATTTACTTTTGATACTTAAGTATATTTAAAACCAAATACTTTAGGGGCTCCCGAGTGGCGCAGCGGCCTAAGGGACTGCATCGCAGTGCTAGAGGCATCACTACAGACCCTGGTTCGATCCCGGGCTGTATCACAACCGGTTGTGATCGGGAGTTCCATAGCGCGGTTTGGCGGGTCATGTTTCGGAGGACGCATGACTCGACCTTCGCCTGCCGAGCCCGTTGGGGAGTTGCAGTGATGAGACGATCGAAATTGGGGTAAAAAAAAATAAAAAAATACTTGTAGACTTTTATTCAAGTAGTATTTTACTGGGTTACTTTTACTTGTGTAATTTTTTTATCAAATTATCTTTACTTTTACTCAAGTATGACAATTGGGTACTTTTTCCATAACTGCGCCTATGAGTTCCTAACTATTATTGTTATGAATAGTCATTTGTTAGATAGTATGATCTGATTTATATTTAAGACTTAACGTTTGTGGCTTTTATAAGGGCCTACAGTATATAGAGCCTGCTGATGTAATACTGTATGTCAACAATTATTGTCCATTCTTGTTATATAGTAGAATAAGATATATATTTTTCAGTGAGCATTTCTCCGTGTTCTCATTTACTTGGTTCTGTGTAGATGATGATCATTATTTATTTTGAATTTAAATTGTACAAAGGTCAAAGTTTTTTTGTCTTATGGCAAAGATTTATTGAGTGCTCTCTCCTTTGTCTATGTAGATGTTCCACCGATGTCAGCGTGCAGTGACCGGTCTGCAGTCTCGCTGTGGGCACTGCACAGAGCAGGAGGAGAGGCTGCTGAGAAATGTGGTGTCCTCTTTGGCAGGGAGCCTGCAGGAGCTGTCCACCAACTTCAGACACACGCAGTCCAGCTACCTAAAACGTAAGCAAGCACTCACTCAGTATTTACTCCTACACCTTGCAACTATCTTTTCAAATTGTTTTGTATTTCTATTAGTTTCCAGTCTTCCATCCCTCACTTCTCTCTCTCCTTACACAAACCTGCGCGCGCACACACACACACTCTCTACATTTATCTTTGTTTTCACCTCCACCCTCATATCATATGTCTCTTTTTATTGTCATAATGTTGATGCTTTCTGTTACAGGCATGAAGAATCGTGAGGAGAGATCCAAGCACTTTTTTGACTCTGGTCCTCTAATGGAGGAGGATGAAGACATAGCACTATATGAAATGGTGAGCTTGGAACGGACAGTGTATTTTGACATTTACCTGATCAGCATAGGTGCTCATGCATATCTCTCAGGAAAAATATAATATCCTGGTGAAATTAATATAGAATATATTAATGCATAGACAAATGTATGTCTTGTTTTTGCAAAATGTAACAAGAATGTGAGTTCCATGAAGTTGACTTGTTGAAGCCTAATGAAAATCAATGGGTGTTGTGCTTTATCTCAATGTAACAGAGGAAGTCACCCTTACATTTTAACAATACTCATCTGATACCACATTATTTATTTGGATAACCACCTAAATGTTTACATACCTTCTATTTTGTCCTGAGATGGGCAAAATAACATTTACTTTTAAAGGATTCCTCTTTTGGTGTGAGAAACAATAAAATATCAAGCCGTTTACTGAAGTGATGCAATTGTAATCAGTTTAAAAGGTGCAATGAGAACATTATGAATATCACACTGTTATTTACACTAGAGAAATGTTTCCTTACACAAGTTTGAATCCATTGATATGACAAAGGTTCTGTCCCAAATGGCACCCTATTCCCTACATAGTGCACTATTTTTTACCAGGGCCCATAGGACTCTGGTCAAAGGTAGTCCACTATTAAGGGAATATGGCACCATTTTGGGAAGCAGACAGTTATCTCACTGAGCCCATATCTCTGATCTCTCCCAGGGGTTTACAGATGACCAACTGGTCCTGGTAGAGCAGAACACAGTGATGGTGGAGGAACGCGAGAGAGAGGTCCGACAGATAGTCCAGTCCATCACCGACCTGAATGAGATTTTCCGAGACCTGGCAGGAATGGTGGTGGAACAGGTCTGTGAGGGAAACCCTATTCAGTGTTCGGAAACACGACAATTATATGGAAATAATGTTTAGGCTATACAATACAACAGTCCTTTTATCCATCATTTCATTTGACTCTGCAGTAATAGGAATAATATCTGATTTACATCACTATCAAACTGTATATGTTGTGTATATACAGTGCCTTCGGAAAGTATTCAGACCCCTTTACTTTTTCCACGTTTTGTTACGTTAAACAGCCTTATTCTAAAATGGATTTTAAAAATAATAATCCTCATCAATCTACACACAATACCCCATAATGAAAAAGCGAAAACAGGTTTTTAGAAATGTTTGCTAATTTATTACAAATAAAAACAGAAATACCTTATTTACATAAGTATTCAGACCCTTTGCTACAGTGAGGGAAAAAAGTAGTTGATCCCCTGCTGAATTTGTACGTTTGCTCACTGACAAAGAAATGATCAGTCTATAATTTTATTGGTAGGTTTATTTGAACAGTGAGAGACAGAATAACAACAAAAAAATCCTGAAAAACGCATGTCAAAAATGTTATAAATTGATTTGCATTTTAATGAGGGAAATACGTATGACCCCCTCTCAATCAGAAAGATTTCTGGCTCCCAGGTGTCTTTTATACAGGTAACGAGCTGAGATTAGGAGCACACTCTTAAAGGGAGTGCTCCTAATCTCAGCTTGTTACCTGTATAAAAGACACCTGTCCACAGAAGCAATCAATCAATCAGATTCCAAACTCTCCACCATGGCCAAGACCAAAGAGCTCTGCAAGGATGTCAGGGACAAGATTGTAGACCTAAACAAGGATGGAATGGGCTACAAGACCATCGCCAAGCAGCTTGGTGAGAAGGTGACAACAGTTGGTGCGATTATTCGCAAATGGAAGAAACACAAAAGAACTGTCAATCTCCCTCGGCCTGGGGCTCCATGCAAGATCTCACCTCGTGGAGTTGCAATGATCATGAGAACGGTGAGGAATCAGCCTAGAACTACACGGGAGGATCTTGTTAATGATCTCAAGGCAGCTGGGACCATAGTCACCAAGTAAACAATTGGTAACACACTACGCCGTGAACAACTGAAATCCTGCAGCGCCCGCAAGGTCCCCCTGCCCAAGAAAGCACATATACATGCTCGTCTGAAGTTTGCCAATGAACATCTGAATGATTCAGAGGAGAACTGGGTGAAAGTGTTGTGGTCAGATGAGACCAAAATCGAGCTCTTTGGCATCAACTCAACTCGCCGTGTTTGGAGGAGGAGGAATGCTGCCTATGACCCCAAGAACACCATCCCCACTGTCAAACATGGAGGTGGAAACATTATGCTTTGGGGGTGTTTTTCTGCTAAGGGGACAGGACAACTTCACTGCATCAAAGGGACGATGGACGGGGCCATGTACCGTCAAATCTTGGGTGAGAACCTCCTTCCCTCAGCCAGGGCATTGAAAATGGGTCGTGGATGGTTATTCCAGCATGACAATGACCCAAAACACACGGCCAAGGCAACAAAGGAGTGGCTCAAGAAGAAGCACATTAAGGTCCTGGAGTGGCCTAGCCAGTCTCCAGACCTTAATCCCATAGAAAATCTGTGGAGGGAGCTGAATGTTCGAGTTGCGAAACGTCAGGCTCGAAACCTTAATGACTTGGAGAAGATCTGCAAAGAGGAGTGGAACAAAATCCCTCCTGAGATGTGTGCAAACCTGGTGGCCAACTACAAGAAACGTCTGACCTCTGTGATTGCCAACAAGGGTTTTGCCACCAAGTACTAAATCATGTTTTGCAGAGGGGTCAAGTACTTATTTCCCTCATTTAAAATGCAAATCAATTTAAAACATTTTTGACATGTGTTTTTCTGGATTTTGTTGTTGTTATTCTGTCTCTCACTGTTAAAATAAACCTACCATTAAAATGATAGACTGATAATTTCTTTGTCAGTGGACAAACATACAAAATCAGCAGGGGATCAAATACTTTTTTCCCTCACTGTATGAGACTCGAGATTGAGCTCAGGTGCATCCTGTTTCCATTGATCATCTTTGAGATGTTTCTACAACTTGATTGGAGTCTACCTGTGATAAATTCAATTGATTGGACATGATTTGGAAAAGGCACACACCTGTCTATATAAGGTCCCACAGTTGACAGTGCATGTCAGAGCAAAAACCAAGCCATGAGGTTGAAGGAATTGTCCGTAGAGCTCCGAGACAGGATTGTGTCGCGGCACAGATCTGGGGAAGTGTACCAAAACATTTCTGCAGCATTGAAGGTCCCCTAGAACACAGTGGCCTCCATCATTCTTAAATGGAAGAAGTTTGGAACCATCAAGAATCGGGGGAGAAGGGCCTTGGTCAGGGAGGTGACCAGGAACCCAATGGTCACTCTGACAGAGCTCTAGCGTCTTCTGTGGAGATGGGAGAACCTTCCAGAAGGACAAACATCTCTGCAGCACTACACCAATCAGGCCTTTATGGTAGAGTGGCCAGACGGAAGCCACTCCTCAGTAAAAGGCACATGACAGCCCGCTTGGAGTTTGCCAAAAGGCACCTAAAGACTCTCAGACCATGAAAAACAAGATTCTCTGGAATGATTAAACCAAGATTGAACTCTTTGGCCTGAATGCCAAGTGTCACGTCTGGAGGAAACCTGGCACCATCCTTACGGTGAAGCATGGTGGTGGCAACATGCTGTGGGGATGTTTTTCAGCGGCAGGGAATGGGAGACTAGTCAGGATCGAGGCAAAGATGAACGGAGCAAAGTACAGAGAGACCCTTGATGAAAACCTGCTCCAGAGCGTTCAGGACCTCAGAATTGGGCGACGGTTCACCTTCCAACAGGGCAACGACCCTAAGCACACAGCCAAGACAATGCAGGAGTGGCTTCGGGACAAGTCTCTGAATGTCCTTGAGTGGCCCAGCCAGAGCCCGGACTTGAACCCGATTTGAACATCTCTGGAGAGACCTGAAAATGGCTGTGCAGCAACGCTCCCCATCCAACCTGACAGAACTTGAGAGGATCTGCAGAGAAGAATGGGAGAAACTCCCCAAATACAGGTGTGCCAAGCTTGTAGCGTCATACCCAAGACGACTCCATGCTGTAATCGCTGCCAAAGTTGCTTCAACCAAGTACTGAGTAAAGGGTCTGAATACTGTAAATGTCATATTTCCGTATTTTTAATAAATAAGCAGAAATGTCTAAAAACCTGTTTTTGCTTTGTCATTATGGGGTATTGTGTGTAGATTGATGAGGGGGGAAAAAATAATTTAATCAATTTTAGAATAAGGCTGTAACGTAACAAAATGTGGAAAAAGTCAAAGGGTCTGAATACTTTCCGAAGGCACTGTATATGACTTTGTATGTCTTCACAATCTGATTATTTATTTATCCAATATCAGGGCACAGTACTTGACAGAATTGACTTCAATGTGGAGCAATCGTGTGTCAAAACAGAAGAGGGGTTAAAACAGTTACAAAAGGTAAGGACACAACATTAAAGATTGTTGATGTTTCAGCCCAATTGGTGATTATGTCCACGAAAAAGGGAAAGATGTTACCTTGCACGCAAACTTAGTTATAACATTTTCTCTCTTTGTTCTCTTACAGGCTGAACAGTATCAGAAGAAAAACCGAAAGATGCTGGTCATTTTAATTCTTACTGTTATAGTTGTTGTTCTAATACTTATTCTATTTGGGACAAAGTTCTAGTGATTAATTCCTTTGTTTTTGGTATGTCTGTGTGTATGTTTGGTGTGCATCTATATGTGCTTGTATGAGGGTCTTCTCTGTACTTTAAACGATGCTGACTATCTGTCCAACTTTCCAATCAACATCTGAAGAATCACCCCAATCTCTCGCTGTATGGCTCATGGAGATGTGTTGAATGCATGCTCCCTAAAAGAGAGCGAGGACAGCCAGGGTGAGTTCCTATTTCACTTTGCAACTGGCCTGCACACATGCCCACTGTCTGCCCCAATACCCTCTTGAACATGACCATATACTCCATGTGTCATGGTTCCTGCTGCAAACAAACACAAAAAACTCTCAAATTCCCTCGTGGAAGACTACTGATTAATTGTCATGGCCACACATTTTGCTTGTTTTTCAAGCTTGTGTGAGAGTAAACATCATCTGTCCAGTTTTATTGTAAGCTATAGCTGTAAGCCCTGCCCTCCCATGTCTGTGTTTTCAAGAGAAGAATTCTGACAACTCAGCTACTGCACAGATGAATATTGAAGGTCTATGAACAAGGAACATTTGTGTCTCGTGGTGTTGCTACAGGACCCTGGTCAGTGCAGAGACTTCATTCCTTTTTGCATTTGATTCCTTTTTCACTTTATCATGGTTCCTTTTTTAAAGAGGGAGAAATGACAAAAGGTTTGCGTGTCTCTCAGTGACTGAAGAACTACAGTAGCTGATTCATTGAATACCAAAACAACCTTTTGGATTAAGAGCTGTAGTTGACCATCCTAAGTTCATGTCTCTGTACCAACAGTAGTATCTTTCATGAATTTGCACATTTAGATCACTTGATGACTGCTTTCTTTTGTTTCATGACCCTCTCTATTGTCTGATATCGCTAACTGACACATTTTTTTACATTTTAGTCATTTAGCAGATGCCCTTATCCAGAGCGACTTACAGTTAGTGAATACATGTTTTTTTTTTTTTTTTTCATACTGGCCCCCCGTGGGATCAGTTGAGTTTATTCTTGTGTCTTTTATCCCTCACAGTTTGCACATATCTAAAGACTGATGGGTTTGGTTTCATGGCTGTAAAACGGTCTCCTGTATAATATGAAATTATAATTATTTATTTTGAATTTAAATTGTATAAAAGGTCAAAGGTTTTTGTCTAATATGACAAAGATGTATTGAGTAGCCTACATTGTGTCCATGGCCTAACGTATGGGGATGAACAATGTGATCAAGCCTTGATCTCAGAAATTACTTTGCCCATTCCACTACAAAATCAATTAAAAGTTGAGAGTACCTTTTTCTCACACTACTGTTTCTTATGAAGAATGGTCCTTTTCTGGAAAGATTTGTGACCCATTTCATGTATGCTCAAGTGTTTTTTTACTGTCCCAAATGGCACCTTATTCACTAAATAGTGTACTACTTTAGACTACGGCCCATAGAGAATAGGGTACCATTTGAGAAAGAATCATGGACAGAATTGTCCATTAACAAAACATTGCCCAAGTTCAGTTATATATAGATATACTGTACCATGGCATTGTTGAATACTATTTTCTGATTGGCTTTAAGGGCATTCTAAAGCGTGCATTATTTTCCTTTATAAACTGGGTGGTTCAAGCCCTGAATGCTAATTGGCTGAAAGCTGTGGTATACCACAGGTATGACAAAATATTCATTTTTACTTCTCTAATTACGTTGGTAACGAATAATGGCAATAAGGCACCTCCGGTGTTTGTGGTATATTGCCAATATACCATGGCTAACGGCTGTATCCTGGCACTCTGCGTTGCATCATGGTTAAGAACAGCCCTTAGCCATGGTATGTTGGCCATATACCACACCCCCTCGGGCCTTATTGCTTAAATAATGCACGGTATATTTGCATGGTAGAATTCAATGGCTATAGTTAATTTTTACATGTTTTGTTTGAGCTGCTTTTGAAAGGAAAAAGTATAATTGAAAACCGTATTGGTATTGTTGAATTCGATGTTCATAATAGCAAGCTAGGACTGATGGTTTGGTTAGCTAAATTTGCAAGTCTGTTTGTTTGGTTACCACGGAAACTACTGTCGCTATCTAGTACACGCACATTGAACACATTTCTACCCGCAAATGAACACATTTCTAGTGACTAATGTGTTAAATTATAGCCATGGTATAAAAGGAATAATCAACTTGGTGCTCTGTGTTCTCTGGAAAATAATGCGCGTCGTGGTACACACCTTCCACCTCGTTTATTATTTTCCATATAACTCATAGCCCCTCGTTGATTAGCCCTAATCTTTGGTTTTACACACACTTCAATGGTAAATCAGCATTGTTCATGTTGTGATGTTTTGTGTGTGAAAAAAAAAAAACCTGCTACGTCCTTATGGTATATTAGCTTATGTTTTTGTTTTTTTTGTGGATATTAGCAGTAATAATAAAAATAAATACGTGTATTGCATTGGGTTTGTTGCAGCAGTTTCAGAGATCCAAGAAAACTATGCAAAAGGAAGGTTAGATAGTCTTTCCCACTTTGATTTTACGGGGGAAATGAACAAAACTGACTGATTTAAGAAATCTATTTCACACACTATGTATAACCACTTCACATAAATATGGAAAGCCCATCCCATTCAACCTCAGCTGTGACACTTCTCTATGGAAAGCAGGATGTGCGATAAAGTGCATCAATCCATCGCTTCGTCCAAAGATGGCGAATGTGGTGCTCGAGTTCAAGGCTTCTGCCGGAGATTCGGAGCCCCAAAATCGCCCGGTCCTCATTGTCGGTCAACTGAATAACCTACAGCAAGCAAACTGGACCCAAGTCAAAGGGAAATTGCAGCCAGCTGTCAGCGAAAAGGTGAGGAGAAAAAGAAAAAAAAAGCAGGGCTAATCGCGTTAAAACGGAGGGTCCCTGGAGTTCTCCGGCAAGCACTCAACTGTCCTCTCGCGCTAGCTTTGCAAGCTAGCTGGCTAGCCTGTATCAGTAACTTTTTTTCTAGCTAGTAATTATACTATGACAAAATGTTTAATTTTACGCTTTGTATTTTGTGAAGTAGTTCAATGGTTAATGCATTGCTCCGTACATTGAATCTAACTTAATGCTAACAAAGTTCGATAGCTCGCTAACTAGCTTAGCTATCACAAATTAAGTGTGTTTTCAGAAGTGTCGCCGCCATTAATTTTCAAGGAGGGCACGCGAATAAATATGCGGGTGATTGTGGGAAAGTGAGCATTAGAACCCTGCTAGCAGAGCCTATCAAAAGTTGAACTCTGCTCTACTTTATGCAAATTTAAAGTGGAGCGTTGGAGAGAAGCGTTCTGGTCAAAACCAGTGGAGGCTCCTCCGAGGAAGGGGAGGACCATCCTACTCAGGTAATTTGAATAAGAATCCAAATTGAGATACATTTAAAAAGTTATCCTTTTTAGATAAAAACTATAATAAATATATTCACGTCTCCAAATAACTGATTTAAAACACTGTTTTGCAATGGTCTACAGTAGCCTCAACAGCACCATCTAGGTTAGCACCATGGTATAGCCGGAGGACAGCTATTTTCTGTCCTCTGGGTACATTGACTTCAATACAAAACCTAGGAGGCTCATGGTTCTCACCCCTTTCCATAGACTTACACAGTAATTAGGACCACTTCCGGAGGACGTCCTCCAACCTATCAGAGCTCTTGCAATATGAACTAACATCTTGTCCATCCAATCAAAGGATCAGAAAATGAATCTAGTACTGAAAGCTACAGCCAGCTAGCACTGCAATGCATAAAGTGTTGTGTAGTTGAATCAAAAAGCGAGAAAGACACATTTCTTCAAAAATTAAGGAGAAGCAGCAGAGTGATAGAGAGAGCTAGCTATATGTCGTTGTATATTTTCTTCTTAGTTTACCTTTCCACTTACTTAGCTAATTCAGCTAATTTAGCCTACTCAACAACCTGATTCAAACAGAGAGGAATGCTAGATATTTATTTTAGCTAGCTGGCTAAGGCTATCTATCAAAACACGGATCTATGTGTGTGGCGATCAAGATTACTGATTAATTATTTTTACTTACTTTGTTACTACTGATTTGTTTTTCTGAGTGATTCTTCATTTTAGTCATTAGTTTGACTTGCTAGTGCTGGCCGCAATTGTGTTTTTTGTTCATGACTGAAGGCACATGCACAAGAGGGAAGTACACGCACGCGAACCATGCATACTAACCGAAGTCTTGCAGGTGTTTATATGGTTTTGCACATGTGCCAGATGATAGAAATTTAAAATTCAGTACCGATGCTCTAAAAAGTCGGTTAAACAATACTTTCCTGTGGATATTTTGTTTCAAATTCTAAGCAGCTGAAAGACCAACAACACAGACAATCGGCAGAGTAAGTTCAAATAATTGTATTCAACATTCCGGCTTGTAGAGGACCAGAGAGGACCATTTCCGGAATCAAACACTATCATGTTCAAGATGGTGTATTTCGAAATTCACCACCTGGTCCCCAGGCAACGACTAACCTAGCTATTATTCCTCGTGACATAACTTAATGTTTGGTCCAGCCAGCTGACTTTGGAGTCTCTTCAGATCTTTTGCAGCTAATTGGTATTTTGCGCCATCAGATATTTTGCCAAAAATTGGGCTGCCCGTGTAAACACAGCCTTTGGCTCCTATTTGGTCTTCTGCTTTGCAAAAATCTCTATCACAGCACTGTAGGTGAATTGGTCAACAATTTGTTGCCACACAGCATCAGACAACTTATGTCATATGCCTTCATTAGTTCTACTGTATTCAGTACTTATGTGATCATCACAATGTAGCCAATGATTGTCACTCACTCTTTTAACCCTTATTTTATCAGGTAAGTTGACTGAGAACACGTTCTCATTTACAGCAATGACCTGGGGAATAGTTACAGGGGAGAGGAATGAGCCAATTGGAAGCTGGAGATGATTAGGTGTCCATGATGGTATGAGGGCCAGATTGGGAATTTAGACAGGACACCGGGGTTAACACCGTTACGACAAGCACCATGGGAGCTTTAGTGACCACAGAGAGTCAGGTCACCCGTTTAACGCCCCATCTGAAAGACTGGACTCTACACTGGGCAATATCCCCAATCACTGCCCTGGGGCATTTAGATTTTTAAAAAAATTGACCAGAGGAAAGAGTGCCTCCTACTGGCCCTCCAACACCACTTCCAGCAGCATCTGGTCTCCCATCCAGGACCAACCCTGCTTAGCTTCAGAGGCAAGCCAGCAGTGGGATGCAGCATGGTATGCTGCTGTGTTAACAAGTGAATTGTGTTTTTTTTTATATCCAGATCTGGCAGGATGCCCTCAGTGCTCTGAACCCTAACCCTACGGACAGCTGCCCTCTTTACTTGAGCCATGCAGCCGTGGCAGCCCTGCCCTCCCGGGTTAGCAGACACAACAGCCCCTCCTCTGCCCACTTCCTCTCCCGTCTGGTCCGCACCTGCCTGCCTAGAGGGACGAGCCGATGCATCCTGGTCAGTCAGTTCAACGTACTCACTGGGATTAAAGGCTAATTTGGAGCTATACAGGGCCGGTTTCCCAGACACTGATTAAGCCTAGTCCTGGATTTAAAAGCACTTTCAATGGAAATTATACATTGAGAATGTGGCGGGAAACAGGCCTGTGGAGTTTACGGCGCTGCTGACCTTATCTGCCATTATGCATTAGACACCAGACATTTATTATTAGATCCTTAGTGTTAATGTGATCATTAAGCCATAGATCAGCCCCTACAGCTTTCCAAATTCTCAAACAAATCTAGGTTACCTACATGTGGTTTTACTTCTAAGACAATATGCCAATGCCTGCTTTGTGATTGACACACTGTATTGATCATTTTAGACTGACCGTTGTTACATTTTGTTATCAGACAGTAAAAGTGTGTTTGTTCCTGTCTGTTCAGATGGTGTGTGAGCAGTCTGATGTGTTTGCCTCGGCCTGTGCCATCTCACGGGCCTTCCCCATATTCTCCCGTCGCTCTGCCTCCTCCCGCAGGACCGAGAAGACTCAAGTCACTGTGGAGTTTATCACTGTTGGCGAAGACAACGGACCTCTGACCCTCACTGTACTGCAGGTACCTCTAACTTCTATAATAGTGAATTGTGTGTATCTGTCTCATTGCCTGAGCCATTGTGGACTTGAGCTTCAGGCCTATATCAGCCACTGTTGTTGCTGCCACGGACTGGTTATGTTGCTGGCTGACCAAACTGACTCCAAGATCTAGATGGAGTGCTTCTATGATATGATTTACTGAACAAATGTCCCATGTGTTGATTTGTCTGTGGTGGTTTGTACATGCATTAATGTAGATCTAAAGTACCTTTACATGTTATGTGTACTGATGTATGCTTTGGTTCATGCCAGTGTCTTGCCAATGCTGCGGATGGAGTGAGACTGGCAGCACGGATTGTGGATGCACCGTGCAACGAGATGAATACTGATCACTTCTTAGAGGCAAGTGAGAGCCTAATGGTATTATCATCTGCACCCCAAATGGCACCCTATTCCCTACATAGTGCACTGCTTTTGACCAGAGCCCTAATGTGCTCTGCTCAAAAGTAGTGCACTATATAGGTTATAGGGTGCCATTTAGGACGCGGACATCAACGCAATCAATAGGACCCAAATAATGTCACCAAAATCAACAGTTACATCTTTAAACAACTTATTTTAAACCATATATACTCTATTTGACTGGGTATGTCTTTTTGTCTTCAGGAGATTAAGGCAGTGGGGACTGAACTGGGCATTACTCCTGTTATCATTCGTGGAGAGGAACTGAAACAGAAAGGATTTGGAGGTACTGTATCAGGAGAAGAAGGCTTGTTATAATGGCCATGCATCCAAAGCCTTGGCTATGTGTTATGCTTCTATTTGAAGCCATTTTAGTGATGGATTGGGACTCCAATCTGTTGGGTTCTTTGCTTGCCATCACACAGACTAATGTGTGGGCCAGTTAGAAAAGCCTTTTTCAAACTTGCTATACTCTTGTGCGGTGTTTAAACAACAACAGAAATAAATACATACTGTATGTATCGGGTCACGTGTGGACTACACACTTTCTTCCACTTCCCTTGGAGTTTTCTTGGTACATTGCTGTGAAAAAGTATTTGCCCCCTTTCTGATTTTCTCTATATTTGCATATTTTTGATACTGAATCAGATCTTCAACCAAAACCTAATATTAGATAAAGGGAACCTGAGTTTACAAATAACAAAAAAAAGTTTTGCAACACCTAATTCCCCTGTGTGAAAAAGTAATTGCCTCCTTACACTCAATAACTGGTTGTGCCACCTTTAGCTGCAATGACTGCAACCAAATACTTCCTGTAGTTGTTGATCAGCCTCTCACATCGCTGTGGAGGAATTTTGGCCCGCTCTTGCATGCAGAACTGCTTTAACTCATTGACATTTGTGGGTTTTCAAGAATGAACTGCTCGTTTCAAGTCCTGCCACAACATCTCAATTGGGATTAGGTCTGGACTTTGACTAGTCCATTCAAAAACTTAAAATGTGTTGCTTTTTAGCCATTTTCATGTAGATTTGATTGTGTGTTTTGGATCATTGTCTTGCTGCATGAACCAGCTGCGCTTCAGCTTCACCTCACAGACGGATGGCCTGACATTCTCCTGTAGAATTATCTGATACAGAGCAGATTTCATGGTTCCTTCTATTAAGGCAAGTCGGCCAGGTCCTGAGGCAGCAAAGCATCCCCAAACCATCACACTACCACCACCATGCTTGACCATTGGTATGAGGTTCTTACTGTGGAATGCAGTGTTTGAATTCTGCTCTGTATCAGAGAATTCTGTGAGCTGAAGTTGAAGCGCAGCTCGGTCATGCAGCAAGACAATGATCCAAAACACACAAATCAAGTCTACATGAAAATGGCTAAAAAGCAACACATTTGAAGTTTTTGAATGGACTAGTCAAAGTCCAGACCTAATCCCAATTGAGACGCTGTGGCAGAACTTGAAATGAGCAGTTTATGCTTGAAAACCCACAAATGTCGCTGAGTTACAGCTGTTCTGCATGGAAGAGTGGACCAAAATTCCTCCACAGCGACGTGAGAGACTGATCAACAACTACAGGAAGCGCTTGGTTGGAGTCATTGCAGCTAAAGGTGGCACAACCAGTTATTGAGTGTAAGGGAGCAATTACTTTTTCACACAGGGGAATTGGGTGTTGCATAACTTTGTTTATGAAATACATTAAGTATAATTGTTGTGTTATTTGTTCACTCAGGTTCCCTTTATCTAATAGGTTTTGGTTGAAGATCTGATAACATTCAGTATCAAAAATATGCAAAAGTAGAGAAAATTAGCAAGGGGGCAAATACTTTTTCATGGCACTGTAGGTTCGTTCGGTGGTTCTCCTCTTCATTTGTCTTTGAATGTGCAACGTTTCTATTCTGCTTTGTTACTTTCTCAGCAAAGCTAGCTAATTTAATGGGACCCAAGAGATTTAGGCAAAAAGTAATGTCAAATTAAATCGTTTTCCTACATTGGAACAAAGTGTGTATTCTGGTTTGTTATGAGTTGTCATGATGCACATACACTCATCATGGTTCTTTGACTGATAACACAATATTAGTTTCTGTGGTCATCAACTCGATCACTTTGGACTGTTTGGGCCCTCAGGAATCTATGGAGTGGGCAAGGCAGCGGTGAACCCTCCTGCCCTGGCAGTCCTGAGTCACAAACCAGATGGTGCCACCCAGACTATTGCATGGGTGGGCAAAGGCATCGTGTACGACACTGGAGGCCTCAGCATCAAGGGAAAGGTAAAAAGGCATGCTTGTGGCTGTTCAGTTGGGCTGCATCCCAAATAGCACCATATTCCCTATAGTGCACTACTTTTGAACAGAGCCCTATCTGGGCCCTGGTCAAAAGTGGTGCACAATAAAGGGAATAGACTGCCATTTGGAACGGGTCCTTAATGTGATTATTCTGTCCAATTAAATGGATGTTAGGGAGTTGCCAGCCAAATAACTATTAAATTACAATGTGGTAAAGGATGAATGTACTTTTTTTTTTTTTTTGCATCAAGACCAACATGCCTGGGATGAAGAGAGACTGTGGTGGGGCAGCAGCCATTTTAGGAGCGTTCAAAGCTACTGTTAAACAGGTGAGGTCTACTGTACCTACTACCCCTGGTTACTCTTTCAAATCAACCTCTTATTTGAAACATAAGATCCTGTTAGGAGAGCTGTTGAAGTTGTGTGCAAACCTTTTGAAATATGTCTTTATTTCAGGGCTTCAAGGACAATCTCCATGCCATATTCTGCCTGGCGGAGAATGCAGTCGGACCCACTGCCACGCGGCCAGATGACATCCACACTCTCTACTCTGGAAAGTGAGTAGCCGTTGGAAGAGCATTTAAACCAGTTAGGCAAGGTAATGGGAAACGGGCTAATATGATGGCAACCTGAGGGAGGTAATTCAAGATTTTCCTTCTGATGGGCTTTGTGTGGGAAAGAAACAATTGGCTGACATTTGAGCAAGGATTCATTATTACGTTATTGGCTTACATTTAGTTTGTTTGTGGTTGATTTATGGTTTGAATAGCCGTTTGTTCTCTTTTTGCTGCCTTTCTGATTGAAGAATTGATGGCCTGAATAATAGTTTGTTCTCTTGTTTTGCTAACTTTCTCACAAAGGACAGTGGAGATCAACAACACTGATGCTGAAGGCAGGCTAGTGCTCTCTGATGGTGTGGTGTATGCCAGCAAGGACCTCTCTGCTGACATCATCCTGGATATGGCCACTCTGACAGGGGCACAGGTGTGTGACGGGCGGCCTCCTCTAGGGCCACAGCACTGCAGCTTTGGCAACAACATTCGCCTACATTACTTTGATGTCACACACTTCTTTAATCACTTGTCATTGTGCAGCAAGCAATTTATATAATTTTGCTCTTATAGAATAGATTTAGGCCTCTTACATTTGATATATTTTTATTTCTATAAGATTGAGTCGGTCAAAAAAATTCAGAAGTGATGGTTTGGTAATAAATGTTAGCTCAATCGCTATGGTATTTTTTATTGGTAAATTTACAAACATATATAATGATATATAATATATAATGAAACTTGTATCCCATTATTGTATGTGGTGAAATAAGTATAGCCAGTTATAATTGTAATGGCTTTGCAGATAATAACAAAAGAATAACAATATTTACATGGCTCGAAGAGAATGAATGTAATATCTATTGTTTACAGGAAACTCATTCAACAATTCTAGATGAAGTTGCGTGGAAAAAGGAATGGGGGGGCGAAATATACTTCTCCCATGGGCAAAGAAACTCAAAAGGGGTGATGATATTAATTAACAGTAATTTCGATCCGAATGTGCAAATTGTCCAAACAGATACGCAAGGTAGATGGATTGTTTTAAATATGTTATTGGACCATAAACAGATATGGCTCATTAACCTTTACGGACCAAGTAATGATGATCCACACTTCTTTGACAATATATATAATACATTTTCAACTCTGCAAGCAATTCAAGACTCTATTATTATGGTTGGAGATTATAATACCGTTTTAAATAGCTCAATGAACCGTAAAGGAAATCACACTACAAACAATCACCCTCATGCTCTTAAGGAAATGGTGAATGTCATGGATACATTAGAACTAGTAGATATATGGAGGCTTAACTATCCTGATCTAGTGAGATATACATGGCGGAGACTCAATCAAGCTAGTCGTCTTGACTTCTTTCTTTTTCGTTGGCACCAAAAGTTTAAAAAGTGTTGATAGGGGACAGAATGCGGTTGGACCATCATATACAGTGGGGAAAAAAAGTATTTAGTCAGCCAACAATTGTGCAAGTTATCCCACTTAAAAAGATGAGAGGCCTGTAATTTGCATCATAGGTACACGTCAACTATGACAGACAAAATGAGGAAAAAAAATCCAGAAAATCACATTGTAGGATTTTTAATGAATTTATTTGCAAATTATGGTGGTAAATAAGTATTTGGTCAATAACAAAAGTTTCTCAATAATTTGTTATATACCCTTTGTTGGCAATGACACAGGTCAAACATTTTCTGTAAGTCTTCACAAGGTTTTCACACACTGTTGCTGGTATTTTGGCCCATTCCTCCATGCAGATCTCCTCTAGAGCAGTGATGTTTTGGGGCTGTCGCTGGGCAACACGGACTTTCAACTCCCTCCAAAGATTTTCTATGGGGATCTCACCTCGTGGGGCATCAATGATCATGAGGAAGGTGAGGGATCAGCCCAGAACTACATGGCAGGACCTGGTCAATGACCTGAAGAGAGCTGGGACCACAGTCTCAAAGAAAACCATTAGTAACACACTACGCCGTCATGGATTAAAATCCTGCAGCGCACGCAAGGTCCCCCTGCTCAAGCCAGCGCATGTCCAGGCCCGTCTGAAGTTTGCCAGTGACCATCTGGATGATCCAGAGAAGGAATGGGAGAAGGTCATGTGGTCTGATGAGACAAAAAGATAGCTTTTTGGTCTAAACTCCACTCGCCGTGTTTGGAGGAAGAAGAAGGATGAGTACAACCCCAAGAACACCATCCCAACCGTGGAGCATGGAGGTGGAAACATCATTCTTTGGGGATGCTTTTCTGCAAAGGGGACAGGACGACTGCACCGTATTGAGGGGAGGATGGATGGGGCCATGTATCGCGAGATCTTGGCCAACAACCTCCTTTCCCTCAGTAAGAGCATTGAAGATGGGTCATGGCTGGGTCTTACAGCATGACAACGACCCGAAACACACAGCCAGGGCAACTAAGGAGTGGCTCCGTAAGAAGCATCTCAAGGTCCTGGAGTGGCCTAGCCAGTCTCCAGACCTGAACCCAATAGAACATCTTTGGAGGGAGCTGAAAGTCCGTATTGCCCAGCAACAGCCCCGAAACCTGAAGAATCTGGAGAAGATCTGTATGGAGGAGTGGGCCAAAATCCCTGCTGCAGTGTGTGCAAAACTGGTCAAGACCTACAGGAAACGTATGATCTCTGTAATTGCAAACAAAGGTTTCTGTACCAAATATTAAGTTCTGCTTTTCTGATGTATCAAATACTTATGTCATGCAATAAAATGCAAATTAATTACTTAAAAATCATACAATGTGATTTTCTGGATTTTTGTTTTAGATTCCGTCTCTCACAGTTGAAGTGTACCTATGATAAAAATTACAGACCTCTACATGCTTTGTAAGTAGGAAAACCTGCAAAATCGGCAGTGTATCAAATACTTGTTCTCCCCACTGTATGTGTATATACACTGCTCAAAAAAAGAAAGGGAACACTTAAACAACACATCCTAGATCTGAATGAATGAAATAATCTTATTAAATACTTTTTTCTTTACATAGTTGAATGTGCTGACAACAAAATCACACAAAAATTATCAATGGAAATCAAATTTATCAACCCATAGAGGTCTGGATTTGGAGTCACCCTCAAAGTGTGTGAAGCACACTACAGGCTGATCCAACTTTGATGTAATGTCCTTAAAACAAGTCAAAATGAGGCTCGGTAGTGTGTGTGGGCTCCACGTGCCTGTATGACCTCCCTACAACGCCTGGGCATGCTCCTGATGAGGTGGCGGATGGTCTCCTGAGGGATCTCCTCCCAGACCTGGACTAAAGCATCCGCCAACTCCTGGACAGTCTGTGGTGCAACGTGGCGTTGGTGGATGGAGCGAGACATGATGTCCCAGATGTGCTCAATTGGATTCGGGTCTGGGGAACGGGCGGGCCAGTCCATAGCATCAATGCCTTCCTCTTGCAGGAACTGCTGACACACTCCAGCCACATGAGGTCTAGCATTGTCTTGCATTAGGAGGAACCCAGGGCCAACCGCACCAGCATATGGTCTCACAAGGGGTCTGAGGATCTCATCTCGGTACCTAATGGCAGTCAGGGTACCTCTGGCGAGCACATGGAGGGCTGTGCGGCCCCCCAAAGAAATGCCACCCCACACCATGACTGACCCACCGCCAAACCGGTCATGCTGGAGGATGTTGCAGGCAGCAGAACGTTTTCCACAGCGTCTCCAGACTCTGTCACGTGCTCAGTGTGAACCTGCTTTCATCTGTGAAGAGCACAGGGCGCCAGTGGCGAATTTGCCAATCTTGGTGTTCTCTGGCAAATGCCAAACGTCCTGCACGGTGTTGGGCTGTAAGCACAACCCCCACCTGTGGACGTCGGGCCCTCATACCACCCTCATGGAGTCTGTTTCTGACCGTTTGAGCAGACACATGCACATTTGTGGCCTGCTGGAGGTCATTTTGCAGGGCTCTGGCAGTGCTCCTCCTGCTCCTCCTTGCTCAAAGGCTTAGGTAGCGGTCCTGCTGCTGGGTTGTTGCCCTCCTACGGCCTCCTCCACGTCTCCTGATGTACTGGCCTGTCTCCTGGTAGCGCCTCCATGCTCTGGACACTACGCTGACAGACACAGCAAACCTTCTTGCCACAGCTCGCATTGATGTGCCATCCTGGATGAGCTGCACTACCTGAGCCACTTGTTTGGATTGTAGACTCCGTCTCATGCTACCACTAGAGTGAAAGCACCGCCAGCATTCAAAAGTGACCAAAACATCAGCCTGGAAGCATAGGAACTGAGAAGTGGTCTGTGGTCACCACCTGCAGAACCACTTCTTTATTGGGGGTGTCTTGCTAATTGCCTATAATTTCCACCTGTTGTCTATTCCATTTGCACAACAGCATGTGACATTTATTGTCAATCAGTGTTGCTTCCTAAGTGGACAGTTTGATTTCACAGAAGTGTGATTGACTTGGAGTTCCATTGTGTTGTTTAAGTGTTCCCTTTATTTTTTGAGCAGTGTATATATTTGCAAGAAAAAAAACATATGGGGATTGGAAGTGATGCAGACAATTACATTGATGGAAGTTACAATCTATCTGAAATATTAAAGCTGATCTACCCCCTAAAAAAAAGAAGAAAAATAAAAAAAGTTAGCTCAAGGAAGTCACACCACAAGACATTAGTCATCACATTGTTGAAACACTCATAAAAGCCAGTTGGGACTGTTTTACAGTCACTGCACTTTGATCAGAGTAAAGGTTAACAGGGCTTGTGACCGACATAATACCTACTAACAAAAGTTTAACTTTTCGTTGATCTTTGCACTCACTGACATTGTCGTGAGCTAAAGCTAAAACTCTCCACATTCTCTATGAGAAACTCAAAACAACGGTTATCAAGGGTGTTTGTGTCACACAAAATTGTTAGGCCTACAACATTTGAGATTTTCCTTAGAACAGTCGTTCTCTAGCCTATCTCGAAACACACCTCGTGCAGTTGATGATAACGCCACATCCTGTGGTAACCCTCATGATGTGCTGATTTGGCTAATTCTGAAAAACACCACATGATGCACCACATTTAGATTTTTTTGGGCTACCCAGTGAAGTAGCTAGTCGCAAGTGAAACATTTGTCACTGAGGTGTGATCAGCACAAAATTGGGGCTGATTTTTGTTGCTCACCAGAAAAGGTTTGAATCTATACTGAACAAACTCTATACTGAACAAAAATATAAATGCAACAATTTCAAATCCAATCCAATTTTATTTTTCACATGCGCCGAATACAACAGGTGTAGACCTTACCGTGAAATGCTTACTTACAAGCCCTTAACCAACAATGCAGTTCAAGAAATAGAGTTAAGAAAATGTTTAATAAATAAACTAAAGTAAAGAATATAAAAAATAAATACAGAATAAAATAACAATAACGAGGCTATATACAGGGGGTACCGAGTCAATGTGTGGGGGTACAGGTTAGTCGAGGTAATTTGTACATGTAGGTAGGGGTAAAGTGACTATGCGTAGATAATAAACAGCGAGTAGCAGCAGTGTAAAAACAAAGGAGGGGAGGGGTGGTATCAATGCAAATAGTCCAGGTGGCCATTTGATTAATTGTTCAGCAGTCTTATGGCTTGGGGGTAGAAGCTGTTAAGGAGCCTTTTGGACCTAGACTTGGCGCTCCGGTACCGCTTGCCGTGCGGTAGCAGAGAGAACAGTCTATGACTTGGGAGTCTTTGACAATTTTTTGGGCCTTCCTCTGACACTGCCTAGGATATAGGTCCTTGATGGCAGGAAGCTTGGCCCCAGTGATGTACTGGGCCATACGCACTACCCTCTGTAGCGCCTTACGGTCGGATGCCGAGCAGTTGCCATACCAGGCGGGGATGCAACCGGTCAGGATGCTCTCGATGGTGCAGCTGTATACATTTTTGAGGATCTGGGGAAAAAGGTGTTTTCGTGCCCTCTTCACAACTGACTTGGTGTGTGTGGACCATGATCGTTTGTTGGTGATGTGGACACCAAGGAACATGAAACTCTCGACCCTGATCCATGATCAGCTCCTTTGTCTTGCTCACGTTAAGGAAGAGGTTGTTGTCCTGGCAACACACGGCCAGGTCTCTGACCTCCTCCCTATAGGCTGTCTCATCGTTGTCGGTGATCAGGCCTACCACCTGTTGTGTCGTCGGCAAACTTAATGATGGTGTTGGAGTCGTGCATGGCCACGCAGTCGTGGGTGAACAGGGAGTACAGGAGAGGACTGAGCACGCACCCCTGAGGGGCCCCCGTGTTGAGGATCAGCGTGGCAGATGTGTTGTTGCCTACCCTTACCACCTAGGGGTGGCCTGTCAGGATCCAGTTGCAGAGGGAGGTGTTTAGTCCCAGGGTCCTTAGCTTAGTGATGAGCTTTGAGGGCACTATGGTGTTGAACGCTGAGCTGTAGTCAATGAACAGCATTCTCACATAGGTGTTCCTCTTGTCCAGGTGGGAAAGGGCAGTGTGGATTGCGATTGAGATTGCGTCATCTGTGGATCTGTTGGGGCGGTATGTGAATTGGAGTGGGTCTAGGGTTTCCAGGATGATGGTGTTGATGTGAGACATGACCAGCCTTTCAAAGCACTTCATGCTACGGGGCGGTAGTCATTTAGGCAGGTTACCTTCACTTTCTTGGCACAGGGACTATGGTGGTCTGCTTGAAACATGTAGGTATTACAGACTCGGTCAGGGAGAGGTTGAAAAATGTCAGTGAAGACACTTGCCAGTTGGTCCGCGCATGCTCTGAGTACACGTCCTGGTAATCCGTCTATCCCCGCAGCCTTGTGAATGTTGACCTGTTTAAAGGTCTTGCTCACATCGGCTATGGAGAGCGTGATCACACAGTTGTCCGGAACAGCTGGCGCTCTCCTGCATGCTTCAGTGTTGCTTGCCTCGAAGCTAGCATAAAAGGCATTTGGCGCGTCTGGTAGGCTAACGTCTGGTAGGCTCGCGGCTGGGTTTCCCTTTGTAGTCTGTAATAGTTTGCAAGCCCTGCCACATCCGACGAGCGTCAGATGTGGACATCAGTTCATATAAGGACATCAGTCAATTGAAATAAATTCATTAGGCCCTAGTCTATGGATTTCACATGAATGGGAATACAGATATGCATCTGTTGGTCCCAGATACCTTTAAAAAAACAGGTTCGGATGTGGATCAGAAAACCAGTCAGTCTCCTTTGCATAGATCAGGCTGTTGATTGTGGACTGTGGAATGTTGTCTCACTCCTCTTCAATGGTTGTGCGAAGTTGCTGGATATGGGCGGGAACTGGAACACTGTTGTACACATCAACCAGAGCATCCCAAACATGCTCAATGGGTGACATGTCTGGTGAGTATGCAGGCCATGGAAGAACTGGAACATTTTCAGCTTCCAGGAATTGTGTACAGATCCTTGCGACATGGGGCCGTGCATTATCATGCTGAAACATGAGGTGATGGCGGCGGATGAATGGCACGACAATGGGCCCCAGGATCTTGTCACGGTATCTCTGTGCATTCAAACTGCCATCGATAAAAAGTGATTGTGTTCCTTGTCCGTTGCTTATGCATGACCATACCATAACCCCACCACCACAATGGGGCACTCTGTTCACAATGTTGACATCAGCAAACCGCTCGTCCACACAACGCCATATATGTGGTGTGCGGTTGTGAGGCCGGTTGGAAGTACTGCCAAATTCTAAAACGACGTTGGAGGCAGCTTATGGTAGAGAAATGAACATTCAATTCTCTGGCAACAGCTCTGGTGGACATTCCTGCTGTCAGCATGCCATGCCAATTGCACGCTCCTTCAAAACTTGAGACATCTGTGGCGTTGTGTTGTGACAAAACTGCACATTTTAAAGTGGCCTTTTAGTGTCCCCAGCACAAGGTGCACCTGTGTAATGACCATGCTGTTTATCCAGCCACACCTGTCAGGTGGATGGATTATCTTGGGAAAGGAGAAATGCTCACTAACAGAGATGTAATCAAATTTGTGCACAACATTCTAGAGAAATAAGCTTTTTGTGCGTATGGAATATTTCTTGGATATTTTATTGCAGTTCATGAAACATGGGACCAACACTTTACATGTTGCGTTTATATTTTTGTTAACTGTATATTCAATATAAACATATCACCATACAGTTGAAGTTGGAAGTTTACATACACTTAGGTTGGGGTCGTTAAAACTTGTTTTTCAACCACTCCACAAATGTCTTGTTAACAAACTATAGTTTTGGCAAGTCTGTTAGGACATCTACTTTGTGCAAGACACAAGTAATTTTTCCAACAATTGTTTACAGACAGATTATTTCACTTATCACAATTCCAGTGGGTCAGAAGTTTACATACACTAAGTTGACTGTGCCTTTAAACAGCTTGGAAAATTCCAGAAAATTGTCATGGCTTTAGAAGCTTCTGATAAGCTAATTGACATCATTTGAGTCAATTGGAGGTGTACCTGTGGATGTATTGCAAGGCCTACCCTCAAACTGAGTGCCTCTTTGTTTGACATCATGGGAAAATCAAAAGAAATCAGCCAAGACCTTAGAAAAGAAATTGTAGACCTCCACAAGTCTGGTTCATCCTTGGGAGCAATTTCCAAAGGCTTGAAGGTACCACGTTCATCTGTACAAACAATAGTATGCAAGTATAAACACTATGGGACCACGCAGCCGTCATACCGCTCAGGAAGGAGACGCGTTCTGTCTCCTAGAGATGAACGTACTTTGGTGCGAAAAGTGCAAATCAATCCCAGAACAACAGCAAAGGACCTTGTGAAGATTCTGGAGGAAACAGGTACAAAAGTATCTATATCCACAGTACACGAGTCCTATATCGACATAACCTGAAAGGCCGCTCAGCAAGGAAGAAGCCACTGCTCCAAAACCACCATAAAAAAAGCCAGACTACGGTTTGCAACTGCAAATGGGGACAAAGATCGTACTTTTTGGAGAAATGTCCTCTGGTCTGATGAAACAAAAATAGAACTGTTTGGCCATAATGACCATCGTTATGTTTGGAGGAAAAAGGGGGTGGCTTGCAAGCCGAAGAACACCATCCCAACTGTGAAGCACGGGGGTGGCAGCATCATGCTGTGGGGGTGCTTTGCTGCAGGAGGGTCTGGTGCACTTCACAAAATAGATGGCATCATGAGGAAGGAAAATTATGTGGATATATTGAAGCAACATCTCAAGACATCAGTCAGAAATTTAAAGCTTGGTCACAAATGGGTCTTCCAAATGGACAATGACCCCAAGCATACTTCCAAAGTTGTGGCAAAATGGCTTAAGGACAACAAAGTTAAGGTATTGGAGTGGCCATCACAAAGCCCTGACCTCAATCCTATAGAAAATGTGTGGGCAGAACTGAAAAAGCGTGTGCGAGCAAGGAGGCCTACAAACCTGACTCAGTTACACCAGCTCTGTCAGGAGGAATGGGTGAAAATTCACCCAACTTATTGTGGAAAGTTTGTGGAAGGCTACCCGAAGCGTTTGACCCAAGTTAAACAATTTAAAGGCAATGCTACCAAATACTAATTGAGTGTATGTAAACTTCTGACCCACTGGGAATGTGATGAATGAAAGAAAAGCTGAAATAAATAATTAGCTCTACTATTATTCTGACATTTCACATTCTTAAAATAAAGTGGTGACCCTAACTGACCTAAGACAGGGAATTTTTACTAGGATTAAATGTCAGGAATTGTGAAAAACTGAGTTTAAATGTATTTGGCTAAGGTGCATGTAAACTTCAGACTTCAACTATGTCTTCTCACCTTCTTTCACTTTAGTGAATAACCATAGTTTGTGTATAACAAATGACGATATGAGTATATGTTTCTAAAAATGGTTGAATTTGTGTGTGGCTCTCCTAGGGGATTTCCACAGGGAAGTACCATTGTGCTGTGATGACCAACAGTGAGCAGTGGGAGACGGCATGTGTGAGGGCGGGCCGCAGCAGTGGAGACCTGGCTCATCCCCTGGTCTACTGCCCAGAGCTGCACTTCAACGAGTTCACCTCAGCCGTGGCAGACATGAAGAACTCTGTGGCTGTGAGTGGCACCACTACTCCACAGTATGCCCAGTCTCTAGCAGGTCCTAATCCTGGATCTGAGTACAATCAAGGAGCTTCTACAGCCTATTGTGATTGTTGATCATTTTCCTTCAGCCAATTTATATATATTTTTCTGGATAAGAGTGTCTGCTAAATGACTAAAATGTAAATGCATGTTTTTGCTGTGTCTGTGAAAGGACAGGGAAAACGCCACGAGCTCCTGTGCCGGCCTCTTCATCGGCTCTCACCTGGGTTTTGACTGGCCTGGCGTCTGGGTCCATGTGGACATAGCCTCCCCCGTCCATGCTGTGAGTGACTGGATATTTTAGTTTAGTGGAGGCGGTTTCCTGGACACAGATTAAGCCTAGTCATGAACTAAAAAGCAAACCCAATGGAGAATCCTCACATAAAAAAATGCTTTTTAGTCCAGCATTAGGCTTAATGTGTCTGGAAACCGCTCTTTAAAGTGTTTCATTCAATATTTAGAAAGTATAGACTAGACATGCTCTATTAAATCAATTTCAGCCCCTCACAGATCTCGACTGACTCGTATAAACAAAGGATCTTCCTCTGTATACTTTATCTATCTAGTGCTTACAGATCGGTGAAAAAATGTGTAGGAGCTAGAGCTAAGGGAAGGGGGGCTGGGATCCAAAATATAGTTGAGTCATGGTGTAACCTGTCCTCTCTCGCGTTTTCCCTCCCTTTCTCTCTGCAGGGGGAGCGCGCTACCGGCTTCGGCGTGGCTTTGCTCATGGCCCTGTTCGGCCAGGCCTCAGATGACCCCATGCTCAACCAGGTGTCTCCTCTGGGGGCTGCTTGCATAAATGCTGCATCCAGGGACCCGATGGAGCGCGACTGCAAGAGGAGGAGACTGGTGTAAAACCTCCAAGCAGCTACCTTTGGACTTACCAACTGCACAGCCTCACCGGACCCACACACCTCCACTCTTTACGCTGACATACACTGATCACCTAGAAAGCATTTCCAATCCTCAATTCTTATTCGACTCCTTCACAATGCAGTGAATAAAATGTGAAAAAAGAGCAGGTGGCTAGAACTTCTCTCAAATTTGTTCACGTTGTATTTAAATGACAGTCTTTTAATTTTGTCTCAGATGGCCCACAAAGAATTGGGAGGGATGATGAATATGCAAATGTTTATAGCATGTTTTACACTTGAAGGTTTTGCCTTCCTTAAATGAATTACCAGAGCGTTAAGTGAGTGAGAAAGGAAATGGTTGCATATCCCAGAACCAACGTGTATCTGTGATCAGGGTTGTGAGAGAGAGCTTTCAATTTTGTGCAGATGAGGGATATACATTTTAAAATATAGTATACATCTAATCTCTTTTTTTATTGTCCTATCATGATGGAACGATCCCCAACCCTATATCCTAGAAACCCACCTGAGCGACCCATACACCAAAGAGAAGTCCAATCTGTTTTATGGACCTGCTGTGAGTTGCCTAAACAGAAAAATAAATGCGGTCAGAAACCTACTTGAGCAGCACCGCACCCTCAAGATTCTGAGCCTGCCTGGCAGGGTTGGTCCTACAAAGCCAGAGCCCCCTGATGGTAGAGCATTATATACAAGGAAATTCTCAAAGCTGCTAATGAGAACCTTGACAACCTTGTACCTAGCCGGTGGGGATTCTGGTGGGTTACCTCCACCCAGGTAGTGGCAGTGCTGGAAACACTAGCTGCAGTAACCCATGGGGAGGGGGTCACACTCTGACAATCAGAGAGGGGGCTTATTATTGTGGCCCAGGTGGCACAAAATAATCAAAGGTCTGACTGCACGGAGATGCTTGGTAAAAATGGTTACAACGGGGGACCAGAGTGTTTGTGTCTCAGGTGAAGAGGGTGGATCTGATCTCCGTCACCTAGGACTTTACATAGATTAAATAGATTAATCAAATCTCACATTGTTGTCAATTTTTGCTCAATCTTGCATGCTTTCTCGAAAAGCTGTAACTGTATATGCATTCGTAAATCGGGTCCTTTCTTGAGTTGGGCTCTGGGATGTAACAACCGTTGAGCATCTGATCTTATGGTTGATTGTGGAGGAAAGGGGTTGAGTATGTGCGTGTGTGTTTATCCCCATCTGTTGCAAGGGGGTAAGGATGTTAGGGAGAATATAGGATGAACCACAATAATTGTTTGCTAAAATAATAATTGCTTGTCAAAAATGTAATGTAATACAATGGCTATCCGGGTTATAGGTTAAAATCCTACACATGAACTGCCGACATGATTACGCATATTAATTGATAATGATGGAAAATAAGATATGCAAGATATTTGAATAGATATATATTTTTAAATAGCTATATACACTGCTCAAAAAAATAAAGGGAACACTAAAATAACACATCCTAGATCTGAATGAATTAAATAATCTTATTAAATACTTTTTTCTTTACATAGTTGAATGTGCTGACAACAAAATCACACAAAAATTATCAATGGAAATCAAATTTATCAACCCATGGAGGTCTGGATTTGGAGTCACCCTCAAAATTAAAGTGGAAAGGTCATACAGGCTGATCCAACTTTGATGTAATGTCCTTAAAACAAGTCAAAATGAGGCTCAGTAGTGTGTGGCCTCCACGTGCATGTATGACCTCCCTACAACGCCTGGGCATGCTCCTGATGAGGTGGCGGATGGTCTCCTGAGGGATCTCCTCCCAGACCTGGACTAAAGCATCCACCAACTCTTGGACAGTCTGTGGTGCAACGTGGCGTTGGTGGATGGAGCGAGACATGATGTCCCAGATGTGCTCAATTGGATTCAGGTCTGGGGAACGGGCGGTCCATAGCATCAATGCTTTCCTCTTGCAGGAACTGCTGACACACTCCAGCCACATGAGGTCTAGCATTGTCTTGCATTAGGAGGAACCCAGGGCCAACCGCACCAGCCTATGGTCTCACAAGGGGTCTGAGGATCTCATCTCGGTACCTAATGGCAGTCAGGCTACCTCTGGCGAGCACATGGAGGGCTGTGCGGCCCCCCAAAGAAATGCCACCCCACACCATGACTGACCCACTGCCAAACCGGTCATGCTGGAGGATGTTGCAGGCAGCAGAACATTCTCCACGGCGTCTCCAGACTCTGTCACATGTGCTCAGTGTGAACCTGCTTTCATCTGTGAAGAGCACAGGGCGCCAGTGGCGAATTTGCCAATCTTGGTGTTCTTTGGCAAATGCCAAACGTCCTGCACGGTGTTGGGCTGTAAGCACAACCCCCACCTGTGGACGTCGGGCCCTCATACCACCCTCATGGAGTCTGTTTCTGACCGTTTGAGCAGACACATGCACATATGTGGCCTGCTGGAGGTCATTTTGCAGGGCTCTGGCAGTGCTCCTCCTGCTCCTCCTTGCACAAAGGCAGAGGTAGCAGTCCTGCTGCTGGGTTGTTGCCCTCCTACGGCCTCCTCCACGTCTCCTGATGTACTGGCCTGTCTCCTGGTAGCGCCTCCATGCTCTGGACACTACGCTGACAGACACAGCAAACCTTCTTGCCACAGCTCGCATTGATGTGCCATCCTGGATGAGCTGCACTACCTGAGCCACTTGTGTGGGTTGTAGACTCCGTCTCATGCTACCACTAGAGTGGAAGCACCGCCAGCATTCAAAAGTGACCAAAACATCAGCCAGGAAGCATAGGAACTGAGAAGTGGTCTGTGGTCACCACCTGCAAAACCAGTCCTTTATTGGGGGTGTCTTGCTAATTGCCTATAATTTCCACCTGTTGTCTATCCCATTTGCACAACAGCATGTGAAATGGATTGTCAATCAGTGTTGCTTCCTAAGTGGACAGTTTGATTTCACAGAAGTGTGATTGACTTGGAGTTACATTGTGTTGTTTAAGTGTTCCCTTAATTTTTTTTATAATATCTATTGTTTACAGGAAACTCATTCAACAATTCTAGATGAAGTTGTGTGGAAAAAGGAATGGGGGTGCGAAATATACTTCTCCCATGGGCAAAGAAACTCAAAAGGGGTGATGATATTAATGAACAGTAATTTCGATCCGAATGAGCAAATTGCCCAAACAGATACGCAAGGTAGATGGATTGTTTTAAATATGTTATTGGACCATAAACAGATATGGCTCATTAACCTTTACAGACCAAATAATGATGATCCACACTTCTTTGACAATATATATAATAAATTATCAACCCTGCAAGCAATTCAAGACTATTATTATGGTGGGAGATTATAATGCCGTTTTAAATAGCTCAATGGACCGTAAAGAAAATCACACTACAAACATGCTCTTAAGGAAATGGTGAATGTCATGGATACATTAGAACTAGTAGATATATGGAGGCTTAAATATCCTGATCTAGTGAGATATACATGGCGGAGACTCAATCAAGCTAGTCGTCTTGACTTCTTTCTTATGTCATTCTCGTTGGCACCAAAAGTTTAAAAAGTGTTGATAGGGGACAGAATGCGGTCGGACCATCATATAATTGGCATATACATTACTCTTACTGCATTTCCACGTGGGCGAGGATATTGGAAATGTAATCAAAGCCTATTGGATGATAACTTGTTTTTAACTAGGACAGAGGAATTTATAACTGATTTTTTCCCAACATAACATAGGTACAGCAAATCCCCTTATTGTATGGGACACCTTTAAATGTGCCTTTAGAGGCCATGCAATTCAGTACTCATCTCGAAAACAAAAGCAATTTAGGTCGAAAGAGTCCATACTAACAAAGGAAATAGAAGGTCTAACAGAACAGATAGCAATAAATACTGTAACATAGAGGCTCAGAATAAATTAGAGGAAAAACTAAAAGAAATGGAGAAACTTATTCAAGAAAGATCAAGTGCAATATATTATAAAAATAAAGCAAACTGGATGGAATATGGGGAAAAATGCACCAAATTCTTTTTTAATCTTCAACATAGGAATGCTACCAAAAAATTATTTACTGAAACTGGTTACAAATGACGGAGTCACCCATGATTCACCAAATTCTATTTTGAAGGAGGAAACCAAGTACTTGTTTTCCCCTGTAGCTCAGTTGGTAGAGCATGGCGCTTGCAACGCCAGGGTTGTGGGTTCGTTTCCCACGGGGGGCCAGTATGAAAATGTATGCACTCACTAACTGTAAGTCGTTATGGATAAGAGCGTCTGCTAAATGACTAAAATGTAAAATGTTTTCATTTCAGTCTCCATCTCCTCTAACTGAAGCTAATTGTAGAGATTTTTTTTCTATTGATAATGTTAAATTAACAGCCATACAGAAAGACTCATGTGAAGGTGAAATTACAGAGGAGGAACTTCTGGATGCAATTAAAGACTTTAAGTCCGGGAAAACTCCAGGGTTGAATGGCATACCAGTCGAGGTATACCAAACCTTTTTTGATATACTCAGAAGACCGTTATTAGCATGTTTTAACCTGTGATGAGTGTGATTAGAAGGAGTCAGGCGCAGGAGGGTAAATCACCGAATACAGAGTTTATTCCGTCGTACACAGTTGCGCTGGATAGCGACAACAAAATACAGGCACAGGGGAACAATCTACCCCGGCAATACAAGTTACGGGTAGTTCCAACAAAATACAGGCACAGGGGAATAATCTACCATGGCAATACAAGGTACAAGTAGCTCCACCGAGCTACACTCAACTCACATAAAACAATCACCCACAAGGACAAGGGGGCAGAGGGAACACTTATACACAGACCAATGAGGGGATATGAACCAGTTGTGTGTAATTGACAAGACAAATGGAATGATGATATATGGAGCGGCAGTGGCTAGTAAGCCGGTGACGACGAACGCCGAAGCCTGCCCGAACAAGGAGGGGAGGCAGCCTCGGCGGAAGTCGTGACATAACCTCTCCTACGTAAATGGTAGATTATTAGACACTCAAGAAGAAGGTCTGATTTCATTATTACTGAAACAGGATACAAGTGGAAAATATAAAGATCCAGTCCATTAAAAAAATTGGAGGCCCCTTACACTTCAGTGTTGTGATGCAAAAATTCTAGCAAAATGTATAGCGCATAGAATTAAAAAGGTATTGTCGGACATTATTCATTCTAATCAGATAGGTTTTTTACATGGACGATACATTGGAGATAATATAAGGCAAGTACTGGAAACAATAGGACACTATGAAAAATCTGGGAAACCAGGCCTGCTATTCATAGCAGACTTCGAAAAGGCATTTAATAAAGTACAACTGGGGTTTATATATACAGTGGGGGGGAAAAAGTATTTAGTCAGCCACCAATTGTGCAAGTTCTCCCACTTAAAAAGATGAGAGAGGCCTGTAATTTTCATCATAGGTACACGTCTACTATGACAGACAAATTGAGAAAGAAAAATCCAGAAAATCACATTGTAGGATTTTTAATTAATTAATTTGTAAATTATGGTGGAAAACAAGTATTTGGTCACCTACAAACAAGCAAGATTTCTGGCTCTCACAGACCTGTAACTTCTTCTTTAAAAGGCTCCTCTGTCCTCCACTCGTTACCTGTATTAATGGCACCTGTTTGAACTTGTTATCAGTATAAAAGACACCTGTCCACAACCTCAAACAGTCACACTCCAAACTCCACTATGGCCAAGACCAAAGAGCTGTCAAAGGACACCAGAAACAAAATTGTAGACCTGCACCAGGCTGGGAAGACTGAATCTGTAATAGGTAAGCAGCTTGGTTTGAAGAAATCAACTGTGGGAGCAATTATTAGGAAATGGAAGACATACAAGACCACTGATAATCTCCCTCGATCTGGGGCTCCACGCAAGATCTCACCCTGTGGGGTCAAAATGATCAGAAGAACGGTGAGCAAAAATCCCAGAACCACACGGGGGGACCTAGTTAATGACCTGCAGAGAGCTGGGACCAAAGTAACAAAGCCTACCATCAGTAACACACTACGCCGCCAGGGACTCAAATCCTGCAGTGCCAGACGTGTCCCCCTGCTTAAGCCAGTACATGTCCAGGCCCGTCTGAAGTTTGCTAGAGTGCATTTGGATGATCCAGAAGAGGATTGGGAGAATGTCATATGGTCAGATGAAACCAAAATATAACTTTTTGGTAAAAACTCAACTCGTCGTGTTTGGAGGACAAAGAATGCTGAGTTGCATCCAAAGAACACCATACCTACTGTGAAGCATGGGGGTGGAAACATCATGCTTTGGGGCTGTTTTTCTGCAAAGGGACCAGGACGACTGATCCGTGTAAAGGAAAGAATGAATGGGGCCATGTATCGTGAGATTTTGAGTGAAAACCTCCTTCCATCAGCAAGGGCATTGAAGATGAAACGTGGCTGGGTCTTTCAGCATGACAATGATCCCAAACACACCGCCCGGGCAACGCCCGGGCAACGAAGGAGTGGCTTCGTAAGAAGCATTTCAAGGTCCTGGAGTGGCCTAGCCAGTCTCCAGATCTCAACCCCATAGAAAATCTTTGGAGGGAGTTGAAAGTCTGTGTTGCCCAGCGACAGCCCCAAAACATCACTGCTCTAGAGGAGATCTGCATGGAGGAATGGGCCAAAATACCAGCAACAGTGTGTGAAAACCTTGTGAAGACTTACAGAAAACGTTTGACCTGTGTCATTGCCAACAAAGGGTATATAACAAAGTATTGAGACACTTTTGTTATTGACCAAATACCAAATACTTATTTTCCACCATAATTTGCAAATAAATAAATTAAAAATCCTACAATGTGATTTTCTGGCGTAAAAGTAACACCGCATTTCAGAAAAAGAACATCATACCAACAGTAAAATATGATGGTGGTAGTGTGATGGTCTGGGCCTGGGCCTGTTTTGCTGCTTCAGGACCTGGAAGACTTGCTGTGATAAATGGAACCATGAATTCTGCTGTCTACCAAAAAATCCTGAAGGAGAATGTCCGGCCATCTGTTTGTGGCCTCAAGCTGAAGCGAACTTGGGTTCTGCAGCAGGACAATGATCCAAAACACACCAGCAAGTCCACCTCTGAATGGCTGAAGAAAAACAAAATGAAGACTTTGGAGTGGCCTAGTCAAAGTCCTGACCTGAATCCTATTGAGATGCTGTGGCATGACCTTAAAAAGGCAGTTCATGCTCAAAAACCCTCCAATGTGGCTGAATTACAACAATTCTGCAAAGATGAGTGGGCCAAAATTCCTCCACAGCGCTGTAAAAGACTCATTGCAAGTTATCGCAAACGCTTGATTGCAGTTGTTGCTGCTAAGTGTGGCCCAACCAGTTATTAGGTTGTAGGGGGAAATCACTTTTTCACACAGGGCCATGTGGGTTTGGATTTTGTTTTCCCTTAATAATAACAACCTTCATTTCAAAACTGCATTTTGTGTTATCTTTGACTAATATTTAAATTTGTTTGATCTGAAACATTTAAGTGTGACAAACATGCAAACAAATAAGAAATCAATAAGGGGGCAAACACTTTTTCACACCACTGTGTGTGTGTATATATATATATATATATATGTGTGTGTGTGTGTATATATATATATATATATTTGCAAGAAAGAAAAACATATGGGGAATTGGAAGTGATGCAGACAATTACATTGATGGAAGTTACAATCTATCTGCAATATTAAAGCTGATCTACCCCCTTAAAAAATAATCATAATATATATTACCAGAGCATTATCACAATTCTCCTAAATTCACCATAGCTATAATGAAATCAAAATACACAGTCTTAAATGGTTAAGTAACTGAATAAGGTATTCGATCCTGTTTGGTAAGTGATGGTTCCCTTTTCTGTTTCAATGTCTTTCTTGAGCAAATTAGCTTGTTTAGGTAACAGGCAAACACATACTTTGGTTTTTATCCATAGCCTAGCCACTGAGCCAAACTTGTCATTCTGGCCATTGGGGATAACCCATGTGAATAGTAAAGCTGGATATTTGGAATAAGATATACTTTATTAGTCCACGCGAGATGGACATTTGTCTTCTGCTTTCTTGGAATTAAACATTGAGTAATCTTATATGCTTTGTCTTATTCCTTGTAAAATGATAACTGCATGAAATACAAAAGTTGACAACCTTGCCTGGTAATGTGGAATACTTTTATAAGTAGCAGGCAAGCTGTGGTCGTGTTCCCCTGCTCAGTTGTTGCACGCATCCATCAATGGTTGCCTGGCACATTGACTGTCGTCAACTTGACAGCTTGCTGTATTGTGTTTTGCTGATACGTAAAACCTATCCAGGCGTTGTAAGATCTGGCAGCAACGCCTAGGCAGAGGAACGTGCCCTATATCATTTGCAGTGGTGTAAAGTACTTAAGTAAAATTACTTTAAAGTACTACTTAAGTAGTTTTTGGGGGTATCTGTACTTTACTATTTATATTTTTGACAACTTTTACTTTTACTTCACTACATTAAAGAAAATAATGTACTTTTTACTCCATACATTTCCCCTGACACCCAAAAGTACTCGTTACATTTTGAATGCTTAGCAGGACAGGAAATTGGTCCAATTCACACACTTATCAAGAGAACATCCCCGGTCTTCCCTACTGCCTCTGATCTGGAAGACTCACTAAACACAAATGCTTTGTTTGTAAATTATGTCTGAGTATGCCCCTGACTAAAAAACAAGAAAATGGTGCGGTCTGGTTTGCTTGTGTAAGGAATTTGAAATTATTTATACCTTTACTTTTGATACTTAAGTATATTTAAAACCAAATGCTTGTAGACTTTCACTCAAGTAGTATTTTACTGGGTAACTAACTTTTACTTGAGTCATTCTCTGTTAAGGTGTCTTTACTTTAGTAAAAGTAAAGACAATTGGGTACTTTTTCCACCACTGATCATTTGAGCTTCATTGATGCAGGCAAGCCTATAAAATTGTTAACATTGTATCAATAGTGCTCTTGAATGAAACTTGCAATAAAACATGTTGTCAAGCCTGTAAAATGGTAATGTTATATTTTGGCAAGCCTCAAATTGTAACATATCAGTGTATCACTTTCTGGATGTTGCAAGTGCAGGTTCTGCCCATTTTGTATGTCCATTCGGCAATATTACCCCCTGCCCAAAATGTAACTTTTCTGAAACGATTAATCATGATTAAAGCCAAGGGCAGTGTTCCGTTGTTGGTTGATTAATTAATTAGAAGGTGCAATGTTTGTAAAACAAAATCAATTCAGCTGTTCCTATGTGTGTAGTGTACTGTAGTGAGTAACTAATCACGGGACGCCGTTTGCTATGTGGTTGTTCACTTAGGTCGAACTGCAGTGAGCACTGATCTATAAATCATCTCGTGCTGCCTGTAAAAGCAGTAATCAATGGCAGGGAAGTATAATCCTTATGACATAAAGATCAGCGAGTCTGCGCCGCGCCTGCGCCTTGTTCAGGTTGACCCTCGTGGTGAAACAGTATAAAAATCACACCCAGTTCCTAAGAAGTCATATGATTGATCTTTTTCAACATGGCTCGAGCACTGTTGTTATTCGTGTTTATGGTGTCAGGTGTCTTTGCTGGACGCTACTTTAACGAAAAACAGCCTTGCTATAGACCCAAGCTGAACAAACACGATGGATTCAGGTAACTTTAGCCGGGATGTCTTCTATCACCTAATTTGATATGTTTGCTGTCTAGTGATTACTCTCGAGCTATAAATAGTAGCTAGTTGTTGCAACATGATTGTAGTAGTAGATTTTTTTTTTCCCCACGGCTGTGTCTACAGATAGTCAGTTATTATGTATGGGCGCAACACTGCATTATATATATATATATAAAATAGCCATCTATGGGAAGTAGGGCAAGCGCATGCTTATCTTTTGCCTCCAGTGGCTTCAACTGTGTAGTGTTGATTTTTGTTTGTGTGTGTGTTGTTCAGGCGGACATTGCCTGCATGTTCTGCACTCAACTGATATTATTAGTTAGTCACTGAGTGAGTTTGTTGTCCATAATACTTACAATAATACATTACCAAACAAACTCTTTAATCCCTCCTCTCAGCCCATCCCTCCTATCACGATAGATCACCCTCGTTTGGTTTACATGTGCCATATATTTTTCAATTGTGCTGTGATGTTTTACAAACATTTTGAACCTTTCTAATTGTATAGTATCCACAGATTGTGAGCTAAAGATGACAACTTTTCTTACGAGTATTATTATATTATTTATAGACTGACTATGGCTTTATTTTACCAATCCTGAACTAGTATCCAGAAACAAGCTACATAGGGAAAATACCAGAATAAATGATCTCGTTCTCTTCGCAGCAAAATCTACAGAGCTGAGATTGTTGTATGCCCCATATGAGCTATATATCATTCTGTTGGTGACAAGAATTTTGTATAATTTAGATTCAAAAACTCGAAGTGTTGACTCGTGTTTTTTGTACCACTTCATAAACCATGTGCCATGGAATCGGTACATCGCAAATCTCCCATTTATTTTGCAACCTGTATGGCGCAGCTGTCAACATTTCTGTCCACAAATGAAACTGGTATATTTTTCTATTTATGTTAACTCCTTTCAGCCAGTTTGTATCTTTTAATAAATGGCAGGCAAACAAGTTCCGTACCTCTTTCCACTTGCCTCCATTTGTATGGTAATTCTGCTCTCAGTTGGTTATACGTTTGGGATTGAGCAGACATTCCCATATATTTTCGATAGCTGCATATGTGACAACTCCAGTTTATATTCTTCATATCATTAATAAATATAATACACATTTAACTTTTTTTCCCATAAACAATGGTTTTTATTAATCAGTATATTTGCGTTTAACCTTAACATTTATTTGATATTTTCTGGAGGATAAAACGGAAATTGTAACCAGCTTTGTATGGCTTGTTTAAGAAAGGGCGATACTATAAACAAAATGTCATTTTCAATTAGTCGGAAATGAGAAGTTGTAATCTGTATAAAGGCCATTTTTGAACAAAGGATGAGCCTCCCAATCAACACCATTATCCCAGAAACCCTAGACCCACTCCAATTTGCATACCGCCCCAACAGATCCACAGATGATGCAATCTCTATTGCACTCCACACTGCCCTTTCCCACCTGGCCAAGAGAATGCTATTCATTGACTACAGCTCAGCGTTCAACACCATAGTGACCTCAGCTCATTACTAAGCTAAAGACCCTGGGACTAAACACCTCCCTCTGTAACTGGATCGGATCCTGGACTTCCTAACGGGCCGCCCCCAGGTGGTAAGGGTAGGTAATACATCTGCCACGCTGATCCTCAACACGGGGGCCCCTCAGGGGTGCGTGCTCAGTCCCCTCCTGTACTCCCTGTTCACTCATGACTGCATGGCCAGGCACGACTCCAACACCATCAAGTTTGCCCACGACAACAGTGGTAGGCCTGATCACCGACAACGATGAGACAGCCTATAGGGAGGTCAGAGACCTGGCCGTGTGGTGCCAGGATAACAACCTCTCCCTCAACGTGATCAAGACAATGGAGATGATCGTGGACTACAGGGGGGAAAACGAGGACTGAGCACGCCCCCATTCTCATCGACGGGGCTGTAGTGGAACAGGTTGAGAGCTTGCGTTCCTTGGTGTCCACATTACCAACAAACTATCATGGTCCAAACACACCAAGACAGTTGTGAAGAGGGCATGACAAAGCCTATTCCCCCTCAGGAGACTGAAAAGATTTGGCATGGGTTCTCAGACCCTCAAATTCTACAGCTGCACCATCGAGCGCATCCTGACTGGTTGCATCACTGCCTGGTATGGTAACTGCTCGGCCTCCGACCGCAAGGCATTACAGCGGGTAGTGCGTACGGCCCAGTACATCACTGGGGCCAAGCTTCCTGCCATCCAGGACCTCTATACCAGGCGTTGTCAGGAAGGCCCTAAACATTCAGACTCCAGCCACCCTAGTCATAGACTGTTCTCTGTTACCGCATGGCAAGCGGTACCGGAGCGCCAAGTCTAGGTCCAAAAGGCTTCTTAACAGCTTTTACCCCCAAGCCATAAGACTCCTGAACAGCTAATCATGGCTACCCGGACAAGTATTTACCTCTCCATGGTTGCAGAATCTTATCTATTTTTGCATACTTTCTATTGAAATTGATTGTGAGTTCATTTATATTTTGAGATGGTGAAGTAGACATACTTGGTATTCACATCTGCCCATTTTATTGGTAATCTACAAGGTAGTGTAAACACTGTCCTCTTTAACGATCCAATACGTAATATGGTACACTTGTCATAATTAGGTTTTAGTCCAGAGAGGCTAGAAAAGTGATCAAGATCTTCAATGAGACTGGGCAGGGATCCAGATAACTTGAGTCGTCGGCATACATTGACACTTTTTTTGTTATTGTTCCCTGGATTTCTAACCCCTTGATGTTCTTGTTGAATCTAATTTTAATAGCTAGCGTTTCAATGGCCATAATAAATAGATATGGAGACAACGGACAGCCTTGTTTTACTCATCTTAAAAGCTCAATACTTTCTGAGAAGTAACCATTTATTTATTATTTTACATTTGGGGTTGCTGTACATAACATTAACCCATTGTATAAGAGATTTACCGAAATTAAAGTAATCCAGGCATTTATATATAAATTCTAGTCGTACTTTATCAAATGCCTTTTCAAAATCTGCTATGAAGATCAGGCCTGCTATCTTTGTTTCATAATGTTCAATTGTTTCAAGTAATTGTCGTATATTATCTCCAATATATCGTCCATGTAAAAAACCTGTCTGATCAGGATGAACATCTGGTGTAACTTTTTTTTATTCTATGTGCTATGCATTTCGCCAGGATTTTCACATCACAACATTTTAAGTGTAAGAGGCGTCCAGTTGATTTCATTAGTAGTAATGAAATCAGACCTTGTTGAGTACCTGAAAGTCTACCATTTTTATAGGAGTAATTAAAACATGCTGATGTATCTTTTGGGTACATTAAATAAAGGTCTGATATACCTCTACTGGTATACCATCAAGCCCTGGTGTTTTTCCAGACTGAAAATATTTAATTGCCTCCAAGTTCCTCTTCTGTAAGTTGGCCTTCACACAGGTCTTTCTGTAAATTGTTTTATTATTAGGAAAGAAATCCTTACAGTTAACATCATTCAGTGGAAATGGAGGAGACTGAAAAGAAAACGTATGCTTAAAATATTTTGGTTCCTCTTTTTGGTAGCATTTCTATGACGATTCCAGAGACATTTTGTGCATTCTTCACATTTTTTTCTATCCAATTCTCATTATTTTCGTAATACATTACACTTGATCGTTCTTGAATAAGTACCTCCGATTCTTTTTGTTTTTCCTCAACCCTATTTTGTACCTATAGTACAGTTTCCATTACCATCTATCTGTGCTGTTATTTCCTTTAGTCTAGTCCCTTTTGCTCTAAACTGCTTTTGCTTTAATGATGAGTATTGTATGGCCTCAAAGTACAATTTTAAGTGTCCCATACAATAAGGGGATCTGCTGTACCTATGTTGTGCAGGAAAAAAGTCAATTATGAATTATTTTGTCTTAGTTAAGAACAAATTGTCATCAATAGGATTTGATTAAAATTTCCAATATTCACGTGGAAATTCTGTAAGAGTTAGATGGTGGGCCGACCTCGTTAGGTCTATTAATACCTTTTTATTTTTTACTTTTGATACCAGCGAGAATGAGACCAGGAAGTAATCAAGACTGCTAGCATGATTTAAGCCTCCATGTATATCTCACTAGGTCAGGGTAGCCTCCATATATCCACTAGTTCCAATGTATTCGTGTTCTCCTAAAGTGCTTGAGGGTGATAGTTTGTACTGTGTTTTCCTTTACGAACCATTGAGGTACTTAAATGTGTATATAATCTCCCACCATAATAGACTCATTCGTTGCTTGTGAGCTCAATAGATTATTATCTATATTTTCGAGGAAATGTGGATCATCATTATTTGGCCCATATAGATTAATTACAGTGGGGAAAAAAAAGTATTTAGTCAGCCACCAATTGTGCAAGTTCTCCCACTTAAAAAGATGAGAGAGGCCTGTAATTTTCATCATAGGTAGACGTCAACTATGACAGACAAATTGAGAAAGCAAAATCCAGAAAATCCCATTGTAGGATTTTTAATGAATTTATTTGCAAATTATGGTGGAAAATAAGTATTTGGTCACCTACAAACAAGCAAGATTTCTGGCTCTCACAGACCTGTAACTTCTTCTTTAAGAGGCTCCTCTGTCCTCCACTCATTACCTGTATTAATGGCACCTGTTTGAACTTGTTATCAGTATAAAAGACACCTGTCCACAACCTCAAACAGTCACACTCCAAACTCCACAATGGCCAAGACCAAAGAGCTGTCAAAGGACACCAAAAACAAAATTGTAGACCTGCACCAGGCTGGGAAGACTGAATCTGCAATAGGTAAGCAGCTTGGTTTGAAGAAATCAACTGTGGGAGCAATTATTAGGAAATGGAAGACATACAAGACCACTGATAATCTCCCTCGATCTGGGGCTCCACGCAAGATCTCACCCCGTGGGGTCAAAATGATCACAAGAACAGTGAGCAAAAATCCCAGAACCACACGGGGGGACCTAGTGAATGACCTGCAGAGAGCTGGGACCAAAGTAACAAAGCCTACCATCAGTAACACACTACGCCGCCAGGGACTCAAATCCTGCAGTGCGAGACGTGTCCCCCTGCTTAAGCCAGTACATGTCCAGGCCCGTCTGAAGTGCATTTGGATGATCCAGAAGAGGATTGGGAGAATGTCATATGGTCAGATGAAACCAAAATATAACTTTTTGGTAAAAACTCAACTCGTCATGTTTGGAGGACAAAGAATGCTGAGTTGCATCCAAAGAACACCATACCTACTGTGAAGCATGGGGTTGGAAACATCATGCTTTGGGGCTGTTTTTCTGCAAAGGGACCAGGACGACTGATCCGTGTAAAGGAAAGAATGAATGGGGCCATGTATCGTGAGATTTTGAGTGAAACCCTCCTTCCATCAGCAAGGGCATTGAAGATGAAACGTGGCTGGGTCTTTCAGCATGACAATGATCCCAAACACACCGCCCGGGCAACGAAGGAGTGGCTTCGTAAGAAGCATTTCAAGGTCCTGGAGTGGCCTAGCCAGTCTCCAGATCTCAACCCCATAGAAAATCTTTGGAGGGAGTTGAAAGTCTGTGTTGCCCAGCGACAGCCCCAAAACATCACTGCTCTAGAGGAGATCTGCATGGAGGAATGGGCCAAAATACCAGCAACAGTGTGTGAAAACCTTGTGAAGACTTACAGAAAACGTTTGACCTGTGTCATTGCCAACAAAGGGTATATAACAAAGTATTGAGAAACTTTTGTTATTGACCAAATACTTATTTTCCACCATCATATGCCAATAAATTCATAAAAAATCCTACAATGTGATTTTCTGGAATTTCTTTTCTCATTTTGTCTGTCATAGTTGACGTGTACCTATGATGAAAATTACAGGCCTCTCTCATCTTTTTAAGTGGGAGAACTTGCACAATTGGTGGCTGACTAAATACTTTTTTTCCCCACTGTAGCCAGATCTGTTTTTGGTCCAATAGCATATCTAAAATAATCCCTCTTTCTTGAGTATCTGTTTGCACAATCGAATCAACATTTTTATTACATTTACATTTTAGTCATTTAGCAGACGCTCTTATCCAGAGCGACTTACAGTTAGTGAATAATTTTTTTTTTTTATACTGGCCCCCCGTGGGAATCGAACCCACAACCCTGGCGTTGCAAACGCCATGCTCTATCAACTGAGCTACATCCCTGCCGGCCATTCCCTCCCCTACCCTGGACGACGCTGGGCCAATTGTGCGCCGCCCATATTAATTGGTATAATCACCCCTTTTGAGTTTCTTTGCCCATTACAAAAATATATTTCTCCCTCCAGTCCTTTTTCCACCCTACCTCATCTATATTTGGAGAGTGAGTTTCCTATAAACAATAGATATTATGTTCTTTTGTTTTTAGCCAGGTAAAAATTGAAATCTGCTAAGCCATTACAATTGTAACTGCCTATACTTATTTCCCCACTAACCATAATGATACCCATGTTTCAATTATACTTACCACAACCAGGTAGCTTAGTGGTTAAGAGCGTTGTGCCAGTAAACGAAAGGTCGCTGGTTCTAATCCCCGAGCCGACTAGGTGAAAAATCTGTCTGTGCCCTTGAGCAAGGCACTTAACCCTAATTGCTCCTGTAAGTCGCTCTGGATAAGAGCGTCTGCTAAATGACTGAAATGTAAACTTACCATTAAAAAGCACCATGATGATTAAGTGTCCCTATAGCTGCAACTTTGTAAACCTCCCCATATCATCTCGGTCTGTCACTAAGACCATCTCCCTGACTCATGACGCACCTTTGCGTCCTAAGGTAATTGGCGTAGGCCAGAGGGAAATATGGCCAGTCCCATGAGAACATAATTCAATACTGCCACCCATCACACTACCCATAAAGGAATACCTAAGTTTAACTTACAATCGACTGCCATGGCATGAGCGCCAAGAATACATGCAGTACTGACAATCCAGAGCGCGTAAAACCAACCCTCTCGCCACCCACACACATTTTGTATTTATTCCAGGGTCGTTGCTCTATCACCTCGGCTGTTTTACACCTATATCACTAGTATCAACCATATAAAAGGTAGCGTAAAATAGCTTATATAGAATTATAAACTGGGTGGTTCGAGCCCTGAATGCTGAGCGGCGTGGTATCAGACCGTATACCACGAGTATGTCAGCATTTTATTTTTACTGCTCTAATTATGATAGCAATAAGGCACCTTGGTTTGTGGTATATTGCCAACACACAACAGCCTGAATAAAATAAATAAATAAAAAATGTTAACCCCTCAAGTGTTATTCAGAGGCTATCCAAAGTTTGAAATCAATTAAGCAATCAAAGCCGAGGGTGGAGACAAGGGTTCTGACTTGTCTGTGGGTGGAAGGAGATGACAGTAGTATGGGCAGAATTTATTTGTTTGACCTGTCATTTAAAGTGAATCATCCCATTTTGCTATTGGGCACTCAATACTACCCCCCTGAATATATAATTTGACAAAACTGGATGTCTCCAGAAACATGCATGGCCCTTTTCAGGGGTAGTTGAGTTTTGAAAGAATGCTTGTGCTTGGAGAGGCAGATCTGCCAAGCTCGATCTGGTCAGGTTTTGCATTGTCCCATCGTGCTATGGGGCCTTTATGAGTGCTTATATTCGTCATGCTTGCAGAGTCTGTTTGTGCCGCTCTACATTTAGAATTCTATCTAGAGAACCTTATACCCTGATGTCATGTCATCAGGACGATGCCCCGACCCCACGAGTTTCTTGAACTCAATGAGCTCCCCAAGGCCTGGGACTGGAGGAACATCAACGGCACCAACTACGTCAGCACTACCCGCAACCAGCACATCCCCCAGTACTGTGGCTCCTGCTGGGCACACGGCAGCACCAGCGCCATGGCAGGTAGCCTAACCTCCAGCTCGCCTTTCTGCTGTCAGACTTGTACAGCTCATAGAAATGAACAAAGCATACAGTTTACTTGGTACTTTACAGATTATTTTGCATCTGAAAGGAACACGGCACAAATGGACAGGATGAAGATCAGACTGTAAAATGCTATTCTATTTGGCCATGGATGTCTGCAGACTTTTGACAAGTTACAACAGTGTTGCAAAGCTTGGTAATTCATCTTCAAGATGACTGTCATAAAGATGGTTTACCAATCTAAAGTCACTTGGAAACTAGATTTTATAACGTAGATGGAGTAAATATTGCAATTGTTCAAACATGAATACCTGTCAGGCATTTAACACGACTCACTCACTGACTCAAATTCCGGGGGGGGGGGTGTATGGCAGGGAAGTTTGTGGCAACCCCTGAATGTGCTGGCATGTGCAGTTGAAGCTTCATGGTTTCCTGTAAATCAGTTTTTATTTTAGAATGCAAAGGTAATTTCCTCATTTGCACATACAAGTAGTCCTTTATCATAATACAATGACTTCAGAATGCTGGAGTTGTCCTTACTACTAAGTTTGGTGACTTGCAACATTAATGAGCAGATTCTGGAACAAGTACTGAATTAATGGACTGGTTTTTGGTGTGCTCCTTTTGTCAGATCGCATAAACATCAAGCGGAAGGGAGCCTGGCCCTCTGCCTATCTGTCAGTCCAGAATGTGGTGGACTGTGGCGAGGCTGGCTCCTGTCATGGAGGTGATCACTCTGGGGTGTGGGAGTACGCCAACAAACATGGCATCCCTGACGAGACCTGCAACAACTACCAGGCCAAGGATCAGCGTAAGGCCTCAATAACTTATCTCCCAGCTGATCATTCACTTTACTTGGTTGAACAGTCTTTCCCATTATAGATTTGGCCACAAGACTTTGTCACACAATTAAGATTGATGTGGTTAATTTGCCATTTCTCAGACTTCCCATGTTCTCCATATTGTCTTGCAGAGTGCAAACCGTTCAACCAGTGTGGAACCTGCACCACATTCGGGGTCTGCAACATCATCCAGAACTACACCCTGTGGAAGGTCGGAGACTTCGGTGCTGTCAGTGGGAGGGAGAAGATGATGGCTGAGATCTACGCTGGCGGACCGATCAGGTTAGGAACTGGACTTGGTCAACATGGGCTGTGTCCCAAAAGGCACCCTTTTCACTATATAGTGTAGGGAATGGGGTGCCATTTGGAACTGGACTGAGTCAACATTGTGACTGTTTCTCTTCTCATGAGCTCCACCTGTCCGGACGGTGTATGGATTTGCATGAGAAGTAGAGCCAAGTCAGTCAAACGGGCACCTACCTCTACCTCCGTGGCAGTTTGCCCATGTCTGACGTGAAACAAAATGACTGTAGTAGCACTATGATTTAAGTTAGTGAAGGAGCCATTCATTTTGTGTGGAGTTGGCGCTTAATTTTCATTGGCTTACTGCAGAAATGCAACTCATTCAAAGTATTCTCTTTCCCTTCCTGCTCTTCCAAAAACATACACAAAAGTGTCGCTTTAACTAAATACAGTCGCCATATTTTTTTTTTGTCCTTGGTAGCTGTGGGATCATGGCGACGGACAAGTTGGATGCCTACACTGGAGGCCTGTACTCTGAGTATGTAGAGGAGCCCTACATCAACCACATTGTGTCCGTTGCCGGCTGGGGCATGGATGAGACTGGTGTGGAATTCTGGATCGTCCGCAACTCATGGGGAGAGCCCTGGGTAAGATCCTTATCAAATGAACACTATGCATGCCATATTATATCTATCTGGTAGTCTGTAGTGATCTTGCATGGAAACTACAACAGATAATCCTGTTCTGCTACAGAATTGCATTGTGATCAAGATGAGGCAACAAACCTAGCCTATAGCTTTTACAATGAATAGCAAAATCACAATCACAAGAATGGCTTCAAATCAAAGTCTACGTTGAGACCGACGGGAGCAAGGGTCTTTAAATTAAAGTTCCAGGCAGCCTCTCGTTTTAACAATAAGTTGTCGAGGTCACCCCCTCTCCTAGGGAGGGTGACATGTTCGATGCCGATATAACGTAGGGACGAAATTGAGTGGTTTGCTTCCAGAAAGTGGGCAGCGACTGGGTATGTCGAGTTTTTGCACCTAATGGTGCTACGATGCGCCGAGATTCGTACTTGCGCTTTGTTTTACCCACATCATTTTTACCACAAGGACAAGTTATAAGCTAAGTAACAGCCTTAGTGGAGCACATAATAACACCTTTGATTGGGATCCGTTTCCCTGTTTGGGGGTGTTTTGAAGGATCTACATTTGTAAGTGCCATTGCATTGAGCGCAGCCGTTACACTTGTAGTTTCCATCCGGTAGAGGCGCAAATAGACGTTGTGCAGGGATATTTAGGGGTGGTAACTTGACTTCTTCAACTTGACTTTCTATTGCTCATGTACCTTAAAGCATATTTATCTAGCTGAAACTCCAGATTTGAGGTAGTTTCTGTTTTCTTGCCAGGGTGAGAAGGGCTGGTTGAGGATCGTGACCAGCGCCTACAAGGGAGGAAGTGGCAGTCAGTACAACCTGGCCCTGGAGGAAGACTGCATGTACGGAGATCCCATCGTTCCCAAGGCCTACCTGTAGACCACAGGCAGTGGGGCCAACCAGTTTATTTTAAAGACCAGAAGCTGTCTATTCTATGCATATCTACAGTTTTCTATGACTATCTCAGGCTACGTCCACATTTTAACACTGTACTACTGTAAAATCAGGAAAAGGGAATAAATATCAGGTTCTTTTATTTTTATATATTTGCATTGAAAAGTTCTTCCTTTTTTTTTTACATGTTCGTTTGTGATATTTTTCTTAAACAATGTGACAGAACAAGCCACTATGTGCTTTGCCTTTGGAACAAGTACAAATGCAGATGCCCACAATATTAGGTGCACAATTAGCCAAAGATCTCAATGCCAGTAAGAAAACAAATTTATGCTGTAAATGTTGGGTGAAGTGGTAGTGTTGCTCAATTCAGATGCCACATGTCTTTTGTTCTATGCTAATTAACTGAATGATTGTATCAGTATTCCCACAGGAAGGCATGACATCTATGGTGTGACTTCAGTGCCAACAGATGTTATTTGAATTACACAATTTTGTATTAGATTATTGATTTTAATGATTCAACTTGTGCATTCAATTCAAATATTGACATCATAAATTGAACTTGTATTTTAAATTGAGTTGAGTCAATATTGCGCTTTAAAAAGTAAATATTTGAGTTTCAAGATGGTAGATTGCTTTCATTGTCTGTGAAGTTTACAAACTAACACTTCAAGTTCATCAGTTTCATATGTTCAACATCTCAGATGCATTCAGATTTAAAACCAGAGACCACATCCTGGGCCTTTGCCTGCCAGGAAGGGTAGCGAACCGAGCGACTCAAACACTCACTGTGGTAAACTGACACTTCTGGCGGTTTCTGAAGCCAATGTGGCATGTTGAATTTTCTTCCTAGCATTTGAATCGTTTAGGCTATTATGACCCCATTCCTGAAAGCTAAGACTCTCTGGAACATGGACCTGCATTCTAGTTCCCTCTGATCACAGGCTGCGTCAGAAGGGAGTGTCACAAACTGCAATTTGGCCCCAGAAGGATAGCCTTTCCACTCCCTATTTAATCTTGTGACTGACTGGGTTCGAACCAGGTCTCCTGCATGTCACAAGACTGTTAGCCCACTTAGATAAAGCCTATAGGGATAAATTAATGTAAAGGACAACATGCTGCTTGCTTAACGAGTCCCGCTTCCCCCTGATTCAGCGCATACCGACACTCGAACTCAGGACCTCCGCCTCACAAACACGCATGACCACCCTCCTGAAGTGTTCTAACCCACCGTACTATTGAAAATGGCGTTCTTCAGTTGCGCAAGGGTCGGCACTTCAGGCTGAGTGAGTTTCACAGATCCACATCTGCAACACAAGTCTTCAACATCCAGCAAGGTTACTCATCAAAAGAGCGTGGTTTGGTGATCCAAGCTTATGTGATGAGAACCTTGCCTGAAGACGTTAGTTTCACGTCTCTGGCAAAGGTAGTCATAAGGTTAACATGTGACTGACTGGATTAAGACTGTTAGCCTGTTGAGCTAAAGGCATTGGTCATGTGACTTAGATGGGTCTCTTCAAGGAGAATGTCAAAGGGGGTTGAAGTGTAACAGGTGGTTCGGTGACCATGATCATGTGATGCATAACATATCGGAGACCTGAAAAGTTGCATTGTCTGGCACACAGGAGACCTGAGTTAGAACCCCATCAAACTAACATGTCTTCAGGTCTCAGACAAGGTTGCTCATCACATGCATTGATCACCAAACCACCTCTGTTGCACTCATTAAATGAGGTGCACTGATCCTTCTGCTTGTTTGCTACAAAGTGTTGCGCAGTAGGCCTGATTTTAGAACCCAGTCACTTATATTGGTGCTGTGATCTGAGTATGAGGTCAAAGGGGGGTGAAATGTGAGGTGGTTTGATGAACCACACTCATTTAATGAGTAACCTTGCTGGAGACTTGAAGACTTGTGTTCGCTAAAGCCCGTAGGGATGAGTTCAGGAAGCTAAGTGGGCTTACAGTCTTGACATGCAGGAGAACTGGCTCAAACCCAGGTCAGTCACAAGAGCAAGATTTAATAGGGAGTGGAAAGGATATCCTTAGTAGGGCTATTCAACTGTTTTCTTATGGGGGCCAAATTGTGGTTTTTGTGACTCCCTTCTAAATCATGAAATACAAGTTCAATTTATGAATTAAATGATAGAATTTGCATTACAAATTCAAAAATATTAAATTCAAATCCAAAATTATGGAATTTAAAATACAATTTCTGTTGGCACTGAAATTGCTCCATCAATCTCAATGCACTTTACTTTTTAAAGGTAATTTACGCTTGTCTTCCTCCATTGCGTTTTTCGCAAATGTGATCTCTACTAACATCAGAAATTGTGCAATGTGTTGGCACTAGTGATGTGCTTGAATAGAGGCCAGATGGAAACTTGTTTTGATATTTGATTAATTTTCTGAAACTTTAACTTTCCTTGAACCACCTCAAAGGAAATGATGCAGAATGGTGGATGAATGGAACTCATTGTCTTGTCGTATAAATACACAGGTGATCTACACTTACCAATGTACAATTAACTGTCACTAGGTGTGACACTAATAAAACCAAGATTTGTGTCAAGATTCTTGTCAAATTGAAAAGGGGAACTATGAAACAGGCCCAACCTTTAGAGTGCAAATTTCAACAAACCTTTTGAGCAGTCAGTCATATTTTAACATTTATAAAAAGCAACAGAAAATGGACAGTGAAACCTTGGCACATACCAATGGAAACTACAATGAAACCAATGATGGAGCTGCACTGTAAAACAAGTTCTCCTCAAACCCCCAGACACTTATTAACTGTGATAAGCAATGATACACTACTACATCCTTTTAATTCTCAAAGTAATTTGTGTTTACGCCACATTTGAAAAGAACTCAATCGCAAGGTCAAAGTCTATATGCAAATTGCCTCAAATTTGACAATGTTCCATTCCTCGTCCACCAGTCCAGAGCAGAACACGTCCAGGGATGATTGGCTCATAACCAAGAGCATCTGCCCCTCCCTGGTCTTCCCGCTATATCCTCATCCAAGGTAGACCCACCAGCGTCATTCTCAGTTCATCATGATGAAGTTGGATTTGCAGTGAGCTGAAACAGAGCAGAAAGATAATTATATTTAGTCATATAATCAATATGTAGATAGTTTTGGGCCATGAAAAACATGGTATAAGAGACTGACCTATGAATTCAGCAACAGGATCGTGTTCTCCCTCTGTGCGGATGGTGCCAGCGATGCTGTCATTCTCCAGGATGGGCAGGAACAGCTGGACAAAGTCTGACGTGTACGGAGGGGCAATCACATCCAACACCTGATAGGGCAAACAGAAATATAAATATTCCACTACCAATTCGTCAAGCGCAACTACGTTGGACCGATCAGGTGCTGGATGATTTTTTTTTTATGTTTCACTTCTCTTTAAATGGGACCTCAGTGCCAGTCATTTCTGGCTCAAAGTGGGCCTTACCTCTGTTACAAAGTAGCGGATGAGAGAGATGTCCGTGTTGAGCTTCTCCAGGCACTTGCGGATGTATCCGACCACAGGCAGCACGTAGCCTCGACTCAGCAGGTGGACCATACGATCCAACAGGGTTTTCTTCAGCTCCATCTGACAGGGACAACAACACTCATACAGTCAGCTAAGAAGTAATCCACTGAAAGTCTATGGGGTGATTGCATGGGCTCAGATTAAGCCTACGCACGCATGCAAAACACACACACACCTGCTCCATGACATCGAGCTGGGAGTGTTCTGTCTCAAATAGCTTGATCAGTAGCTGGAGGACCTGTGGGTGCAGGAGCTGGTGACAGGTGCTGATCTGGGGAATAAAAACAAACATGATGTTCTCATTACTCTCTGTCCTTAACACCTGATTGGGGATCAGTCCAAGGCCAGGACTCAATCCGGACTGCAGAAGATCCGCGTTGTAGTGCGGTTAATGTTTAAAGGTAATTTCCGATTGAGCCGACATCTGCAGCGTTTACTTTGAACGCGATCTCTGCGACTGCGGTAACATTGCCTTTAAATGGTGCATAGTTGAAAAGGGGTGATTGGATTGAAACCTGGCCCTAGTCTTTAACCACCAAAACAATTCCAAGAATGACAGTTAAAGGCACAATCTGTGTGTGCGTCCCAAATGGCACCCGATTCACTATATAGTGCACTACTTTGATCCGTTCCAAATGGCACCCCATTTCCTATATAGTGCACTACTATCGACCAGGGCACATAGGGCATTAGTAGTGCACTATATAGGTAATAGGGTGCCATTTGGGACTCACATATCACAGGTACTGTGAGTATACCATAATACCACAACAAAATCCTCCCTCAACCAGAGGAAAAGCGCAACCCCTACCTCGTCCAAAAGTGCTAGGTGGACAGGGGTGTGGTCTGTCTGGAGCTGGAAGTAGCGGGGCTCAGAGACCGTCCAATCAACCCACTTCAGTACCCCCATGGCAACAACTGGGAACCTGAAAATGGACATAGTGACGATGGTCACCCAAAGGAAGTCTCAATCGACAGTGGTAACCAATTACATTCTTGGAATCCTGTTAGCTACATATTGGAGACCCATGGGCTCATTAGGTTGGCTGCTGGGCTCACCGGATGCACTGGTACAGGGTGCTGAGCTCAGCCACCAGTTCTGTGGCTCCTTTATTCTCATTGCAACACAGGTTATGGACCGTCTCAATAGCCTTGGAGGTGGACTTGAGCTCGTCCTTGTTGATGTTCACTCGCTTGTTCTGTGGATGGATGAAAAGAGAGCCATACTGTTATCTGGATGTTTTTACTTGGGGAAAAAACAACGTGTCATTGAATAAAATATTCTCACATACCGGTAAAAAAAACATTTCACATTTTGCACACACGTATGAGCTACGACAGAAAATCTGATAAACTTGCTAGTATGAGGGATTTATGTCAAGGATGTTTTTGTTTCTGGTACCTTTTTCCATGTTTCAACCACACTGGCAGCGTAGGCCAGGATGTGAATGTATTTGTGTTTATGGTCCTGGTTGATCTTTGAGCCTGGCTTGAACAGCGACTGCATGAACAGGTCCAGGAACGCAGGCACTCGGATCTGAAGAGACAACAGAAAATACTTCACCCACTCCATCTCAAAAGACAATAGCAACAGCTGAAAGACAAGCAATTCTCTGTTTAGCATCTTGGTAAGGCTAGCCTAGTCCCACATCTGTTTGTGTTTATTGTCACATTTATTGTCACGTCCAACATGCAAGGCCGTTGAAAATATCCCTCCATCTATTTAACTTGGAGAATAGCACCTTATTCCATATGTAGTGCGCCACTTTTGATCAAAAGTACTGCACTATATAGGGAATAGGGTGCCATTTGGGGCGCAACCTAGGTTAGAGTTTATAAAGTGGCTTGATGCTCCACACTAACCAGCTCTACGGGAGGTGGGTCCATGCTGCTGAACATCTTGAAGAGCACAGTGATGTCGGCAGGGTTGAGTGCCCCTTTGGACAGCATTGCGCCCAGGGCCTGGCAGGCTCGAGGGTAGGCTGCTGCTGTGCCCAATGCCAGAGTGATCTGACTGGCATCATGGCCCCTGAAATTAAAACAACATCACAAGGAACAGTAAAACACTCAAATGAACTTACGTACTTAAACCGCTTTGTTCCTGGAGGAACATATAGACTGTAATAAAATTAGCTACCATACAATATTACAATACCCATTCAGTTGAGAGTGTGATAGTTGAGACCATAATTTCATTACACAGCCTGTTCCACAAAGCTGCTCACTCAATGTTTATTGTAACACTGAATTTTACAAATAATAATAAAATAATTTTACAAAACGCAGGAATCAATTAAATTAAATACAGTACCAATCCAAAGTTTGGACACCTACTCATTCAAGGGTTTTTCTTTATTTTTACAATTTTCTACATTGTAGAATAATAGTGAAGACATCAAAACTATGATATAACACATATGGAATCATGTAGTAAACAAAAAAGTGTTAAACAAATCAAAATATATTTTATATTTGAGTTTCTTCAAAGTAGCCACCCTTTGCCTTGATGACAGCTTTGCACACTCTTGGTATTCTCTCAACCAGCTTCATGAGGTAGTCACCTGGAATGCATTTCAATTAACAGGTGTGCCTTGTTAAAAGTTAATTTGTGGAATTTATTTCCTTCTTAATGCGTTTGAGCCAATCAGTTGTGCTGTGACAAGATAGGTTTGGTATACAGAAGATAATCCCTATTTGGTAAAATACCAAGTCCATATTATGGCAAGAACAGCTCAAATAAGCAAAGAGAAACAACAGTCCATCAATACTTCAAGACATGAAGGTCAGTCAATCTGGAAAATTTCAAGAACTTGAAAGTTTCTTCAAGTGAAGTCGCAAAAACCATCAAGCGCTATGATGAAAGTGGCTTTCATGAGGACTGCCACAGGAAAGGAAGACCCAGAGTTACCTCTGCTGCAGAGGATACGTTCACTAGAGTTTCCAGCCTCAGAAATTGCAGCCCAAATAAATGCTTCACAGAGTTCAAGTAACAGACATCTCAACATCCACTGTTCAGAGGAGACTGCGTGGATCAGGCCTTCATGGTCGAATTGCTGCAAAGAAACCACTACTAAAGGACACCAATAAGAAGAAGAGACTTGATTGGGCCAAGAAACACAAGCAATGGACATTAGACTGGTGGATTAGTCCAAATTTGAAATGTATGGTTCCAACCGCCGTGTCTTTGTGAGCCGCAGAATAGGTGAACGGATGATCTCCAAAATGTGTGGTTCCCACCGTGAAGCATGGATGAGGAGGTGTGATGGTGCTTTGCTGGTGACACTGTCTGATTTATTTAGACATCAAGGCACACTTAACCAGCATGGCTACCATAGCATTCTGCACCGATACGCCATCCCATCTGGTTTGCGCTTAGTGGGACTGTCATTTGTTTTTCAACAGGACAATGACCCAACACACCTCCAGGCTGTGTAAGGGCTATTTGACCAAGGAGAGTGATGGAGTGCTGCATCAGATAACATGGCCTCCACGATCACCCGACCTCAACCCAATTGAGATGGTTTGGGATGAGTTGGACCGCAGTGAAGGAAAAGCATCTAACAAGTGCTCAGCATATGTGGGAACTCCTTCAAGACTGTTGGAAAAGCATTCCAGGTGAAGCTGGTTGAGAGAATGCCAAGAGTGTACAAAGCTGTCATCAAGGCAATGGGTGGCTACTTTGAAGAATCTAAAATATATTTTGATTTGTTTAACACATGATTTTATATGTGTTATTTCATAGTTTTGATGTCTTCACTATTATTCTACAATGTAGAAAATAGTAAAAATAAAGAAAAACCCTTGGATGAGTAGGTGTGTCCAAACTTTTGACTGGTACTGTACATTTCCTCTAATCAATATGTAATTCTGGCAAAATGCTGCCAAGATGGATGACATTCGTCAACGGCCTTTGCTGTTTATAAGAGCCAAGATAAGTCAATGCTGGAAAAATCATGTAAAGGACAGGATACCTCTGATGTGCAGACTTCTGTACTTCCTGGCCGATCCTGCGCATGGCCGACCCCCCCTGCTCCTCCTGAGACATGATGGACATCATGGCCTGGGCAAACAGGTATGTGTGCTCCCCGTGACACACCATCTTCTGTGGAATGCAGAAAAGGAGGAGAGAACAGTTCAGCTCCAAACCAACCACACCAACAGAGACACTCATGCCAAAAGACAGGTAGCCTGTAATATCATGTTGTGTTACCCATGTCCATGCAATTCCATATTGTAGGATCGCTTTCAAATGAATCAAAACCTCAAATACATCACATTTTCAAAACCATCAAACCAAGGATTTTGTATTGAGTGAGAATGACAGATAGGCCTAGATCTTATTCTTGGGAACAACAGGGCCGGTATTCATAAAGTGACTCAGAGTAGGAGTGCTGAACTATAATCAGTATTGACTTTTACATCCTAATCAATATAAATATATGGACAGGGGGGACCTGATCCGAGATCAGCAATCCTTCTCTACAGGCCCACAATCTGCATGTGGCTGGGTGAGACTCACAGCGAATTCTGGCAGGTTCTTCTCTAGGTTATCCTCTCCTCCATCCAGCAGCGTGGCCAGAGAGGTCCTCAGGACCCTGGAGAACACCTCCAGCTGCTGGCAAGCCGTGGACACACTGGTGATCTCCCCCTGGTAGCCTGCGTCTGAGATGAGCTGAGGACACACACACACACACACACACACACACACACACACACACACACACACACACACACAGTCAGCAAGGAGAGGAGAAACATGGCACTGTTTGACCCATAATTATATAAGGTATTAACTGCTGGGTGATCATCAGTACCTTGACAGTGAAGTTGAGCATCAGACAGTCAGGGTGGGCCTCGGCCAGCTTGTAAAAAAGGTCTCTCCAGGTGGTGTGGGCGATCATCTGTTCCAGCCAGGCAGGAGTCTGAACAAACACAGAAGGACAGGGTTACTCTGTATACTATAGGGTTACGACTATCCTCTGAGGGAAACAACAGTAAGAGTGAAAAAATACAGTAAGAGTGGGAAAAAACAGCAAGCAAGCAGGAGATCGCCACTTTTCAGCCATCTGTCACTTCCAAAGCATTAGTAGTTTGTCTATCACTGGCGACAGAGATCTCACCTCTCCCTCCACAGTAAAAATGGAGTCTGCCTTCTGGGGGTCAAAGTGCTTGATCAGGAGACTCTTCAAGTGATTCTCTACCCGCTCCTGCACCTGAGCTGGCTCTACACCTGAAATACACAGAAAGATGGGCTGTGTGTCTCAAACAGTGTGAGAAACCAAAACACATTTTCAGTGATTGTGGACGAGTCCAGGCCTTGGTCCCAAACGGCCCAAAACATAGGGAATAGGGTGCCATTTGCAGCTCAGTCCAGTGTTGTTTACCCATCTGGATGAGCCACTCTGCCAGCAGGTTGACAGTCTGGGCCACAGCTGAGTAGTTCTCTGACAGGAGCTGGATGACATGTTCAGGGGAGCCACCAGCCTGGAAATATCTGTGGAAACAGAAGTCTCTTCAGGAAATGGTTTGACTCTTCACACACTACTAGACACACACAAATGCAATAATGTGTTTACGTTTTGAGGGTGTTGAAGACAGCAGGCTCCATGATGTAATCTCTGCTGGAGAACTTCTGTAGGCAGTCCTCCTGAACTTTACCATCGTTCTCCCCTTCAACATAGTCGTCCTGCTAGATGAAAGTCACATCACTTCAGCCAAGGAAGGAACATCCTAAGATTGTAGCAATCACCATATACATTTGCGATTTGTCTGTCAAGCAATGAATCAACAGTCAGCAACAATATAGAGCTAGCTCCCTTAACGTTACAATTTTGTTGTAACATTGTACATTCACTAGCTACATTGTACAGATTATACTTACATTGCCATCCGGACCATCCCAGTCTCCAATATTCCTTTCGTAATATTCCTCGTCCATGATGACGAGAGAGTGAGTAGCTTTACAATGTGAAGCACCCAGCAAGCTATAATAAAGCAAGTCTCGCTAATAATTTTGAAAACAAAACAATTAGACTTTGGCTAAGATAGCTAGCTAACTGGCTAGTTTAAAAAAACAAACAAGTTCTCAGTCGGATAACTGAAGATCTATAGAACACACGCCGCCTTGTGGCTCGGCAGAATAAATGCATGTTTCTGTAGACAGACCGAGACACAAATACTGATTAATTCCGGTTGATTTGCCCTCTAAAATAATAGGCATATTGTTGTGCGCTTACTTTAACTAGAGATGCACGATTGGGGGGTAAACAATGGGAGTAAAAAAAATAACGATATGTAACAGTTTTGGTAACCGGTTTTAGGACAAGAGAAAACAAAATGGTGGAAAATAGAGCATTGGGGAATTAAATGTCCTGTCTTCACTCGCAGCGGTTAAAACCTCTTAAGGATTGGACCCTTTTTTTCTCAAATTTTCGCCTAAAATGACGTACCCAAATCTAACTGCCTGTAACTCAGGACCTGAAGCAAGGATATGCATATTCTTGATACGATTTGAAAGGAAAAACTTTGAAGTTTGTGGAAATGTGAAATTAATGTAGGAGAATATTACATTTTAGTCATTTAGCAGACGCTCTTATCCAGAGCGATTTACAGTTAGTGAGTGCATACACCCACAACCCTGGCGTTGCAAGCGCCATGCTCTACCTACCAACTGAGCTACAGGGGACTATATAACACATTAGCTCTGGTAAAAGATAATATAAACAAAAAAACATACATTTTGTATTTATTTTTTGGTTCCATCTTTGAAATGCAAGAGAAAGGCCACAATATAATATTGCAGTTTAGGCGCAATTTAGATTTTGGCCACTAGATGGCAGCGGTGTGTGCAACGTTTCAGATTGATCCAGTGAAGCATCACAATACTGGACTATTTTGTATCAAGTCTGTCCAAATGTGCCGAATTGGTCAATTGATACATTTTCAAGTACATAACTATAGAGAACATACAAAAATGATATGGTAATACAAAACATAAGTTTACACACTCCCAGGAAAGTCATACATGATGGAACATTAGCTTATACAGTTATGGTCAAACGTTTTGAGAATGACACAAGTATTGGTCTTCACAAATGTAGGTGCTTCAGTAGTCCCGTGTAGCTCAGTTGGTAGAGCATGGCGTTTACAACGCCAGAGTTGTGGGTTGTGGGGCCAGTGTGAAAATGTGTGCACTCACTAACTGTAAGTCGCTCTGGATAAGAGTGTCTGCTAAATGACGTAAATGTGTTATGAGATATTTTTGTCAGATGTTACTATGGTATACTGAAGTATAATTACAAGCATTCCATAAGTGTCAAAGGCTTTTATTGACAATTACATTAAGTTTATGCAAAGAGTCAATATTTGCAGTGTTGACCCTTCTTTTTCAAGACCTCTGCAATCCGCTCTGGCATGCTGTCAATTAACTTCTGGGCCACATCCTGACTAATGGCAGCCCATTCTTGCATAATCAATGCTTGGAGTTTGTCAGAATTTGTGGGTTTTTGTTTGTCTCTTGAGGATCGACCACAAGTTCTCAATGGGATTAAGCTCTGGGGAGTTTCCTGGCCATGGACCAAAAATGTAGATGTTTTGTTCCCCGAGCCACTTAGTTATCACTTTTGCCTTATGGCAAGGTGCTCCATCATGCTGGAAAAGGCATTGGTCGTCACCAAACTGTTCTTGGATGGTTGAGAGAAGTTGCTCTCAGAGGATGGGTACCATTCTTTATTCATGGCTGTGTTCTTAGGCAAAAATGTGAGTGAGCCCACTCCCTTGGCTGAGAAGCAACCCCACACATGAATGGTCTCAGGATGCTTTACTGTTGGCATGACACAGGACTGATGGTAGCGCTCACCTTGTCTTCTCCGGACAAGGTGTTTTCCGGATGCCCCAAACAATCGGAAAGGGGATTCATCAGAGAAAATGACTTTACCCCAGTCTTCAGCAGTCCAATCCCTGTACCGTTTGCAGAATATCAGTCTGTCCCTGATGTTTTTCCTGGAGAGAAGTGGCTTCTTTGCTGCCCTTCTTGACACCAGGCCATCCTCCAAAAGTATTCGCCTCACTGTGCGTGCAGATGCACTCACACCTGCCTGCTGCAATTCCTGAGCAAGCTCTGCACTGGTTGTGCCCCGATCCCGCAGCTGAATCAACTTTAGGAGACGGTCCTGGGGCTTGCTGGACTTTCTTGGGCGCTCTGACGCCTTCTTCACAACAACTGAACCTCTCTCCTTGAAGTTCTTGATGATCCGATAAATGGTTGATTTAGGTGCGATCTTACTAGCAGCAATATCCTTGCCTGTGAAGCCCTTTTTGTGCAAAGCAATGATGACGGGACATGTTTCCTTGCAGGTAACCATGGTTAACAGAGGAAGAACAATGATTTCAAGCACCACCCTCCTTTTAAAGCTTCCAGTCTGTTATTCTAACTCAATCAGCATTATAGAGTGAACTCCAGCCTTGTCCTCGTCAACACTCTCACCTGTGTTAACGAGAGAATCACTGACATGATGGCAGATGGTCCTTTTGTGGCAGGGCTGAAATGCAGTGGAATTGTTTTTTTGGGGATTAAGTTAATTTTCATGGCAAAGAGGGACTTTACAATCAATTGCAATTCATCTGATCACTCTTCATGACATTCTGGAGTATATGCAAATTGCCATCATCAAAACCGAGGCAGCAGACTTTGTGAAAATTAGTATTTGTTTCATTCTCAAAACTTTTGACCACAACTGTACACTAACTTTCACACATCTAGATGGCCGGGCGGGGTGGGTGTGGAGCCAGAGACAGCAGGGGTTCAAACTGTAGAACCCAGTTCCTACATTTGAATATAAAAATTGATTTTATCAAACAAAACTATGCTACATTTTATCTCTGGGACACTTAGGATGACAAATCAGAGCAAGATTACTGAATGTAAGTACATTATTTACCTTCAGAGGTGAATGTATCAAACCAGTTGCCGTGATACGTTTTTTTGTTATGGCGCACTCTCCTCAAACAGTAGCATGGTATTTTTTCACTGTAATAGCTACTGTAAATTGGACAGTGCAGTTAGATTAACAAGAATTTAAGCTTTATATAAGACATGTATATGTCCTGGAAAGTTTGCTGTTGTTTACAACAGTCATGCTAATCACATTAGCGCACGTTAGCTCAACCGTCCCGTATACGGGACACCGATCCCGTTGAGGTTAAAGAAAAGATGCTGGGAATGAAATTAAGTATTTATTGGGATACAAATATGGAAGGAAATAGCCCAGCATCATAGCGTGCGCTTCATAAGAATACATATTGTAATATTTTCATTCATTTGAATGTTTACTGATATTAGGGCTTATTTCAAGTCTTTGGACGATATCCAATATTTCCTTGAAAGTAATAAATATTACCAAAACAAATGACCCTCTACTCACAGTACGCCACTATGGATTATTCTAATAATTCTCAGCCATTATAATCCCATTATTCTTTCTATAATTAAATATAATTTGTCCATGAGAGAGACTCACAGGTATTAGATGCCTACTTACTATGAGTTAAGAGTTTAGATAGCTTCCAAAAATAAAAGGACAACATACACTTGTGGGAAAAATTATTTTATTCCTTATGCAAACTGCAACATACGATTCATATTTACCCAAAGGAGGAAAAAAGTCAAATGATACCATGTGGCAGTTAATTCGCACAGTTCCTTATGTTAGCTAGGTTGCAAGTCAAACACGCATCACTTTCAACCTACAGCCTAGGAGGGTATTTTCTATGTTCTAGTATAGAACCATTTCTAAGCACAAACATAGCTCAGACGAAAGCTGAACTCCAATTATTTAGCAGTTCAGTATTTGCTCAGATAAATAATATTAGCTCTACATAAGAAAAAAATGGTTCACATTTCAGATGCATGTACAAAAACTGGGTTCCAAAAATGTTGTCCAATTGACTTATTTTGGTTGAAAAATCCCTGCATTGTCATCTTGTTACACATGCAAGTCAAGTCAGTCAAGTGAAAAAGTATTGTTTCCTCCACTTTATTCTCCGTAAAAAGTTGGAACCTCATGCAGTACAATCTGCATCATGTAGTTGATTGGAAATATGAAATTGATTGGCTGTAAAGCCAGCCACTATAACAAAACAGTGATGGAAGAGCCTCAATAGCTCTGAAAAGCAGTCTGGGCTGGGAACAAGGAGGAAGTAGCACCGTTGTCGCCAGACCAGGAAGGTCAATGAGGAGGCAGTGGGACCAGAGCACAGCGAAGAAAGGGAGTTCACTGGGTGGTTATGCACCCAAAGCTGTGAGTTAAACTAAACTGATGATCCTTCAAAACCTTTCCTTTTAGTCTTCACTCCCTGGTGTGGTCTGGCTGTGTGCAGCTGATACAGATGTAGTCCTCTTTTTCAGCCTGCTCTGCAGACACTCCCACGCAGACCTGATGGAACCACTGCTGGCAGCTTCCGTCACACTGGACCCAGTTCACCTGATAAAAAGAGAGGGAAATAGACACTGGTCAGCTTCTGTATGAGTTCTTGTTGCTGTATATGTACTTTATACAAATTATACTACATACTATTTTGAATATACTACAATATGTCTTAGTCGATCTCTAAAACAATTTGATATGAGGGGAGGGAAAACACATTGAAATGACCCACAACATAACGCAGTGGAGGGGGGTGTAATGCTAACCTGTTTCCCCTCTGGCTCTCGGCACCATGGTGCAGCGCACAGGGTGAAGTCTTCATCCGAGTCCGACAGGGAGAGGTCAGAGTGGGTGGCGGTGGGTGAAGAGGTCCCCTTGGACTCCTGGCTCCTCTCCTTGTTCATCTTGGGCTTCTTCTTGCGGGGCTTCTTGGCTTTGTCCTTGCGCTCGGGGCCCTCCTCCTCTATGTGCCGCTTGGTCCTCTTTCCGTTCACAGCCTCCTTTTTGGGACAGGCTACTCCGTTCTGGTGAAAACAGTAACCACACATGAAGGTCATACACATAGAATTAAGAATTAGAATACTAGAATGGACATAAACCTTCTTATGATGGTCCAAAGGTCAGCCATGTTGGTCAGGGAGTTGGTCAACCATGATTTGCCAGTGCTGTAGTAATGCATCTGCACTGTATGTGTGTTAGCTAGCCAGCCAGTTTTAGAGGAATAATTCCATAAATTTTTCAAATTAACTGCCAATATGCCAACATTCCATTCAAACAATGCAGTCAATCCACAGCCATACACTGGCTGAAATCAGTTGATAGGATTTAGACATGTTGTAAATGCAACAAGTACTGATATTGTATCATTATAATAGCACTCTCAGCTTTCCAAGAAAACAAAAATCAGACTTTTATGGTCTGTTTACATATATTTTACAGGCTATTTATACAGAAATGTGTATATAAAACCTGTACAAACTGCACATATAATTATATGACAATATTTTAGGTTGACTATAATTCCATTACACAATTTCTGATCCATCACATGCCTTACTTTTATTTTCCTGCATAAGTAAAAGCAGGAAATGCTTTACCAATGCCTCTACTGCCCTTCATTCCAATTACACTGGTTTTGGACTTCTCGCTGACCAAGATGGCTGCCATTTTCGCCCCCATTATGGAACTTTGAGGGTTTATGACATTTCCCTCTAGTAATTTAATAGATGCGGTAAAGAGGTCAATCGAACTCTACCAAAACAATGGAAATGCCATGGAATCTTGTGGGGTAAAGATCCCGAGTCTCCTCATTGCCAGTCTCCTCAGAGTACCACATTAGGAGTCATAATACCAATAAAACCTAGCGGTCAAACAAGGAAATGTTTTTTCCACCATTCATTTTTCCCCATAGGGGATTTTAGAAACACTTAAAATAAAGTCTGTGTTTCGTGTAGGCTTAACCTGGCGTGACGTTTTGATAACCATGTAAATCTCTCTAGGACAAGGTGACTTTTATCAATATATTTGTCTGTATTTACCCCCCCCCCCAAAATGAAACGCTAATTAGCTGCTAATGTAGCTATCATAAAGAACTACAAATGCCATGATGATCTGGACGAGACTGCCGAATCGAGGCAAAGGTAAGAATCTCTGGAAATGTAGTAATGCATAAATTGGCAACATTTCTTTAAATTGTCAATTCTGTGAACTGTCTTGTGCAAGTTTTAAATTGACAATACCTGTTAGCAAAAGTGTCAGCTAGAGATGACGTGCAGGAGCTTGCAGGGATTTGTTGTCTTGCATGATGTCCAGTTTGACGCTAATTAGCGTTTTTTGAGTCAGAGTAAATAGATCTGAATATATTGATAAAAGTCACCTTGTCCGAGAGAGATTTACATGGTTATCAAAATGTCACGCCAGGGTAAGCCTACACGAAATACAGCTCCTATTTTAAGTGTTTCTAAAATTCCCTATGGGAAAAATGATTGGAACAATTTCCCTGTTTGCTCTATTGCACCCCAGCAAAATTAGTCTACATTTTGGCTATTCTTTATATGTGTTTTCACACTATGTTGAAGTAAAAATTGGAGTATAATGCTTGTATGGATGTCAACCCCAACACATGTTCATGTCATCGTTACCAATCAACTGCATTAGTTAAAAATGACTGACTACCATCAACGAGTTCTGTATGCTAGCTATGCTAACCAACTGATACGAGCGGGAGTTAGCATTTAGCAGTCACTTCTTCTAAACCTGAAAAGGGACAACTTCTACATGTTATGCAGCGAAAACAGCCAAATCTAACTTGTGGGCCTGTTACAATACATAAATCATGACAGATTTGATGAATATCCACTTTGTTAGATCAGAGTTGTTGAATGTGGGCCAATCTGGTCAATGGAACATTTACATTTTAGTAATTTAGCAGACACTCTTATCCAGAGCGACTTACAGTTAGTGAGTGCATACCTTTTTTTTTTTTTATACTGGCCCCCCGTGGGAATCGAACCCACAACCCTGGCGTTGCAAGCGCCATGCTCTACCAACTGAGCTACACAGGGAACATCTGCATTCCATTGACTCCTTTACCACTTCTATAGGATCTCTAAAGTCATACATATGAATGTGATGTTTTGGTTTGAATAATGCTTGTTTTGTAACTGTCATCTTTTAATCATTAGATGTTTGTTTTACCATCGAGGACCACTTTGGAAATAAGTAGTTTAATTAATGCGTTTAAGTGCCATCCTCTGGGATCCAATGCACATCTTGTTGTATTATTTATTACTCAAATAAATTATATCAAAAAAATTAATGTCAACATGAAGGACACATTTTCAGAAACTTCACAAATACATCAATATAACCATTATATCAAGTGGTTAGCCTGCTACCTGAGATCTGCTTTGAAGTAGTAGACTAGTATGTTACCTGGTTGTGAGGGGGGCTCCCTCCCTGAGAGTTGTGCTGGTGTTGGTCCTGCTCTGCGCTGTGCTGTGGAAAGGGGCTGTCTGTGTGGTGGTGTTGGAGGAGGGGGTCCAGTCTAATGAGGAGGGACCTGTACAGCTGCTGGGTCTCAGGCAGAGTCACCTGCAGCAGGAAGCCCTCCACCATCAGCTCCTCCAGCTCAGGGCTCAGTCCTGAAACACACACCAATAACAAGGTTCAACACAGCCCTTTCCGGAATTGTAAAATTTTTACGTGTCATTAATTTGATAAATATGATAGAAATGTGACTTGTTTGATAGAACTATTCATTGATAGCAATTAGAATTGTTATGAGAGATTGGGGTATTAGATGTTGTTCCTAGTCCGACACTGACCCTGCAGAGGAATGCACTGGTGCTCCGTGTAGAACGATGTGCTGTTTGTTTCCTGATTCAGAGCCCATGTGGGACTGGACGAGGCCCAGCGCTGATGTGACGTCATCACGGCCACCCCCTCCCCCAGCTCCCCCTCGGCGGAGGCCTGCTGCACGCGGTGCTGCCAGCGGACCGTCCTCTCGATGAGGAAGCGTAGGGCGTCACCCTCAGGCAGCCGCACCCGGATGCGCTGCAGGGAGGCCAGCAGGGGAAGCACCCGGTCCAGAGGGGGTTTCTCTGAGAGTTGGCACGGGGGGCACAGCCAGGCCTGGTTGGGGAAGGAGTCCTGGTTAGAGCCTAAGACGCAGTCGCGGTGGAAGGCGTCACGGCAGAGCTCGCACTGCAGCATGGCGCCTGACGGAGCCTTGTGGCACAAGCACACCCTCAATGCCCCACAGTCGCCGGCCGGGAGGAGCTTGGACTCGTTGGAGGCCCTAAGGGCCAGCAGACTCTCCATCTCCTTCTGACGTACCTCGGCCAGAGTGGCCATCTACAGAAAGGGGAACAAGCACAGGTTGGCATGTCAACACGCAATACTCACTACATCAACATACATGTAACCAGACAGTAACCTACACAGCTACAGTATATGGAATTACAATACTGTATCAAACCATACATTTAGTCATGCACCTTCATATCATCGGTCCTCATTTAGAGGGGTTCACTGATTGCAATAGTTGGGTGTGGTGAGTGTCTTTAGAATATAGTGGAACTTAATATGTGAGTTCAAAGGTCAGCTTTTTTTTTTTTTAAACATGTACATAGACAGAGATAGAGAGAGCAGCACGTACAGCAGAGGCGGAGTCCTTGCTCTCTGAGAGGGCCCTCTCCACATCACTCAGGCAGTCCAGCCTGGCGCCATTTCTCTTGCTGCACTGGGCCGCATCTTTTGCCCTTTTAGACTTGGACTTCTGAGGCCCCGTCCCAGCCTCACACCGGGGGCACAGCACCTAAACACACAAAAGACAGCCACATCCCAAAAACCTCAGGATCTCTGGATATTATATTATGAGTGATTCTAAGACTAACTCCCAAATGGCACACTATTTCCTTTATAGTGTACTACTTTTGACAACACCTAAAGTGTCTGATTATGTGTATTGGCATTAGATTGTTGTAGATAGTTTACCTCCAGCAGGGAGTAAGGGGAGTTCTTCATTAGAAAGGTCTTGGCGGCGCTCTCCTTCCAGGCCTGCACGTCAGACACCAGGGAATCCAGTCGAGCCAGGGGGTCCAGCCAGACTGGGATGGCCTTGGCCCGGAACACCAGGTCAGTCAGGGTATCCAGCACAGGGATACGGCTTCCCAGCTACACACAAAAAACAGACACACACAAGCATAAAGATACACTCTTATAAGTCTGTCTTTCTTTCCTTTTCTCTTCTCCCTTTCTTCTTTTCAGTCCGGCTAACCAGAAGCAGTTGTATTGTTATTTAAAAAGATACCAATATAGAATATAACTATATTCAGAGATTTTCAGATTACATGGGATCATAAACTAGAATGCAGTGCACTACTTTTGCCTAGGGCCCTTGTCAAAAGTAGTGCACTACATAGGGAATAGGGTGCATTTGGGGCACAACCTAAGAGGCTCATACCTGTAAGGTCTCTGCCTCCTGAAGCCAGTCTTTAGCCTGGTCCACTGTGTCCTTCAGCAGCAGACAGTTGGGAAGATAGGCAGGGATACTATCCACCTCCTGCAGAGCTGCCACAAGAGTTTCCACACAGTGACGGGGCCTGGAGATAATAGAAGCTAGGTTTAAAAAACACTAAAATATGCACAGTACTGCTTTTATCTTCAGTGTCAAGTTCTGTCATGACCTTTTCATAACTTCCCCAAACCAGGTGGTACAAATGAGTCACTAATTTCACAGTTCATATGGCTCTACAGTAGTCACTTAACACATTAGCACTATATGGAGTTCGAGTTCAACTTGTCTGAAAAGAGCTAACTAAAACAATAGACAACTCTTTGAAGCAATGTTGCTTATAAACAGTGGAATTAGTGCTCCGTACACCATGTCACTATTCAAAACGTTGACTGAAGTTCAGTTGTCAAATAATGACCTTCTGGTCCAAGATGTCTCACTACAGGCCACTGCCACTGCCACAGTTTACCCTAATGGCTATGGGCCCATGCAATGCGACTACCATCTATGTGTAAACTGTGGCATAAGCCAGCAGAGCAGAGCACTGTCCCAACCCACTGATCCAGTTAATACACCAGGAAGCAGCTTTCAACTCCAAATGCAAACCTTGCACTTTTCACTCTCTGCTGGTTGAACTTCTAAGCAGCTTTTGCAAGGTAGGTGTCAGTGCTATTTATGTACTGTGTCAGTGTGCCTTATTTTGTTTTTTATGTGTCCATTTCATTTAACTTGTTTTGTGTATCTCGTAGCCATTTCCTAATGAAAACATTATTTATATGGCTTTACTACTAAAGGGGGGGATGAACTGACTGATTTAGCCTCGGTTTCAAACTTTCTCATTAGGAAATGCAACTGAGAACAAGATTTGGGTCTTTGAGGCGTCCGTCTCATGTGTATTCGAACGTGGGAAGCGTTTGTACATTCACTCTGCCAAAACAGAGTTATTCACTCACCCTTCTATACAACTTGAAACAGTCTAACCAGGTCCCGTATCCACAAAGCATCTCAGAGTAGAAAATTGGTCATAAGTGCTGAGAAGAGACATTTGACTTCACTCTTATCAGTAAAATATAAAAACTATGCATGAAGCCTCTTTAGTCATAAGAGTCACACCTAGTCGACAGATATTTAGGAGACCTCATGAGCTGTGCTACCCAGTTAAGAGTTACCAGCAGGTGTCTTGATTATAGAAAAAGGCAGCGAGTCAGTGGTTCCAGCGCAATAGACAGGAAATTGCTTTGGAGCTGAAAGAATGTTTTGATATTTCTATATGATCAACTCATAAATAATCTAGACCTACACTACCATTCAAAAGTTTGGGGTTACTTAGAAATGTCCTTGTTTTCGAAAGAAAAGCAAATTGATCAGAAATACACTGTAGACATTGTTAATGTTGTAAATGGCTATTGTAGCTGGAAACAGCTGATTTTTAATGGAATATCTACATAGGCGTACAGAGGCCCATTATCAGCAACCATCAGTCCTGTATTCCAATGGCACGTTATGTTTGCTAATCCAAGTTGATCATTTTAAAAAGGCTAATTGATCATTAGAAAACCCTTTTGCAATTATGTTAGCACAGATGAAAACAGTTGTGCTGATTAAAGAAGCAATAAAAACTGGCCTTCTTGAGACTAGTTGAGTATCTGGAGCAACTGTGGGATCGATTACAGGATCAAAATGGCCAGAAACAAATAACTTTCTTCTGAAACTCATCAGTCCATTCTTGTTCTGCGAAATAAAGGCTATTCCATGCGCGAAATTGCCAAGAAACTGAAGATCTCGTACAACGCTGTGTCCTACTCCCTTCACAGCGCAAACTGGCTCTAACCGGCATAGAAAAAGGAGTGGGAGGCCCCGGTGCACAACTGAGCAAGAGGACAAATACATTAGTGTCTAGTTGGAGAAACCTCACAGGTCCTCAACTGGCAGCTTCATTAAATAGTACCTGCATAACACCAGTCTCAATGTCTACAGTGAAGATGTGACTCCGGGTTGCTGACCTTCTAGGCAGAGTTGCAAAGAAAAAGCCATATCTCAGACTGGCCAATAAAAAGAAAAGATTAAGATGGGCAAAAGAACACAGACACTGGACTTTTTCTTTGCAACTCTGCCTAGAAGGTCAGCATCCCGGAGTCACCTCTTCACTGTAGACATTAAGACTGGTGTTATGCGGGTACTATTTAATGAAGCTGCCAGTTGAGGACCTGGGAGGCGTCTAAAACAGTTGTGTAAAGTTGACACCAGTGACCAGTAACACTAAGACTACTATTAACATCAGCAGGAACAGTAACACCAGTGACAAATCTGCAGACAAGATAGCATAGCTAAGATGGCAGCTACAGTAGCTCAAACCACACTTCTTAACACTAGAACCGCCAAGACAGTCAATCTGACTGTTTTCAATGTTGTATTTTCAATAACTTCATTTCAATAAAAACCTTGAACCCAACTGTCCCTGACTTTTCCTAAATGTGTTTTTTACACTAGCAGTACTTTGACATAAATATCATAAAAGACAAAAACTTTTAGCATTTCATCCTTAAAGCACACATGACGGTCAAAATGACCGTATGCAAATTTAACAGTAGAATAGTCGGGCCTCGACGAGTACCAATAGTCGCCAGTCTAATAAATCAATTTAAATATACACAAAAACATCCATTAATATTTGGTTTAGGAAGGTCATAAAAAATATGATACTGTTACGTTCCCCAGCAAAAAAAACAAATGTCGCTCAAACAGAAGGGGGAACTAACAAAGAGTCACTGACCAACAACCAAAATGAAACAGGTGGGGGTTTTAGGAGGGGTTCTGAAAGACACTCATGGAGGTGTCCACTAAAAGTTGACTAGCAACAACAACTGGAACCTAAAAGACACCCACCATGAGCGCCCACTAAATTTGCCCAACTTAAATACAGGAAGCAAACCAAAAAGGTGGAGCAAAACGAAATCAAAGAAATCAGATAAAGGATTGTTTGTCTAGAAATCAAAATAGGGAGCTCCAACTAAAAAGGTGTTAACCCTTCGTGTCTATCAAGACCCTGGAGCACTGGGCCAGCAGCTCTTAAATAGCACCTGGACCAGGACAGGTGAAACACACTGACTAACGAGGTGACACCAATCGGTGCACCCTACGTGCTAATGTGCTGAAGCCCAACCTCAAAACATAAATGGAAAAACCAAAGCCTGTAACAATACTAAGACTATTTATTTATAAAAACAGAATAGTATGTTTTGAGTTTTATTTATCTGAGCTTAGTAGCCGAGGCTATATATGGCTGCACCATGCCAATTAAATCAACTTGTTCATTTAGCAGACAGTCAACATAATGTAATAACAAAATAGAAAGGATATTTTTCCCAAATGGCTATTGCCGATTGTCACCAGTAGTCCTAGTCACATGAGGAACGCATGGAGCCGCGGTTGTTAAAGGAAAAAGTTATATTTTGAAACAGAGACCATCCGCACAATTTGTAGAGTTGTTTGGCAAAACTAGGTTAATTAGAAACCTTAGAATATGCTCTTTCCGACGGGGTATAGCAAATAAAACCTCTGGCCTGCATGGACCGCTGTAGGATAATCTGGAAGAAGTGCTTTTTTGTAAAGGTCTTTATCAATGCACGCTGCCCTGGTCATCAGTCTCTTCATTCTCAATTTGACAATTGATAATATTGTCTGTTGTCAATTTAATCTGGTCTTTAGGCCACTATTATTATTAGAATAAGTGAAATTAGTTTCAATAAAGTTTAGGTGTAGTTTGGATGGGCCAGTTGGGCAGGCAACTTGTTTTACAGTCAGAAAATACACTATCGTCTTATTTTAGTATTTTCAGTCCATGCGCTTCTGGCTCAATCAATACATTTTCTGACTAATTACAATTTACATTTGGTGTCCTGAGGTTTCTTATGACCTATTTTAACTTAATAAATGCATTAATTTAGCAATTTATTATTTATGGAATATTACACAATTGAAATATCAATGTTCAGAATGACCGTCAAGGCCATTCTAGTAGTTATAGAATTCCGGCATTCCGAATGTTAAATTGTATACTGAACAAAAATATAAAACGGAACATGTAAAGTGTTGGTCCCATGTTTCATCAGCTGAAATAAATGATCACAGAAATGTTCCACACACACAAAAAGCTTTTCTCTAAAATTGTGCACAAATTTGTTTACATCCCCGTTAGTGAGCATTTCTCCTTTGCCAAGATAATCCATCCACCTGACAGGTGTGGCATATCACGCAGCTGATTAAAAAGCATGATCATTACACAGGTGCACTTGATTTTTTTGTCATTTAGCAGACGCTCTTATCCAGAGTGAGTGCATACATTTTCATACTGGCCCCCCGTGGGAAACGAACCCACAACCCTGGCTTTGCAAGCGCCATGCTCTACCAACAAAGCTACAGGGGACCTTGTGATGGGGACAATAAAAGGCCACTCAAATTTGGTTGGGGGTTGCTGAGGGGTATTTCTGTCTGTAATAAAGCCCTTTTGTGGGGAAAAACTCATTCTGATTGGCTGGGCCTGGCACCCAAGTGGGTACGCCTATGCCCAACCAGGCCCACCAACCATGGCTGCGGCCCTGCACAGTCATGTGAAATCCATAGATTAGGCCTAATGAATTGATTTTGACTGATTACCTTTTATGAACTGTAACTCAGTAAAATCTGAAATTGTTGCATGTTGCGTTTATATTTTTGTTCAGTGTAAATTATTTTAAATCAAAATTACTATAAACTGTAACACCAGTGATGCATCTTAAGGCCTCGCATGAAATTACCAGTGTTTTTCCTGTTGGTTAAGGCCGGGACAATTTTTGAAGAAAATAACCGAATTTGTACCCCAAAAAAGGATTATGCATGGACTTATTCGGCAAGAATTAGGAGTAGACAAAGGGATCATGTCAGGCAAAAATTATAGCAAACGTTTTACCATTACAATGTTTGATGACTCTGCACCTCCTCACTCACACACATAGAACATGAGCGTCTAGACTGCTGTTACTGGACTCCTATTTATTATACTGCACAATGCCTTGCCTACTATCATTGTGCAATTCCCCGGCACATGTTGTAAATATCAGTCTTAATTCATTGAGTGCCTTGTATTATATTCTTGCTAAATGACTATTCTATCCCATTTAGTTAATGAAATTAAATGTGTTATTACCCTTTCTTTACCCATTTACTTTTTCTATTGTTGTTGCACTGTCGAGAGGTGAACCTGCATGTAAGCATTTAATTGCACTGTGTACTCCATGTATATCATGTGTTTATGACAAATAAACAAACTTGAGCTTGACTGCAGTCACATTCACCTTGGATGTGTGAAGCGTGCTAGAGTTCACAGCCAGCTTGCCTCATCGCGATTGTTGTAAATGATGGGTACAGGTTAGTCGAGGTAATATGTACATGTAGGTAAGGGCAAAGTGACTAGACATAGATAATAAACAGTGAGTAGCTGGAGCAAATAGTCCAGGTAGCCATTTGATTAGCTGTTCAGCAGTCTTACGGCTTGGGGGTAGAAGCTGTTAAGAAGCCTTTTGGACCTAGACTTAGCGCTCCGGTACCGCTTGCCGTGCGGTAGCAGAGAGAACAGTCTATGACTAGGGTGGCTGGGGTCTTTGACTATTTTTAGGGCCTTCCTCTGACACCGCCTGGTATAGAGGTCCTGGATGGCAGGAAGCTTGGCCCCAGTGATGTACTGGGCCGTACGCTCTACCCTCTGTAGTGCCTTGCGGCCAGAGGCCGAGCAGTTGCCATACCAGACGGTAATACAATCAGTCAGGATGCTCTTGATGGTGCAGCTGTAGAACCTTTTGAGGATCTGAAGACCCATTCCAAATATTTTCAGTCTCCTGAGGGTGAATAGGCATTGTCGTGCCCTCTTCACGACTGTCTTGGTGTGTTTGGACCATGATAGTTTGTTGGTGATGTGGACACCAAGGAACTTGAAGCTCTCAATCTGCTCCACTACAGCACCGTCGATGAGAACGGGGGCATGCTCTGCCCTCCTTTTCCTGTAGTCCACGATCACCTGGAACCACACTGCCAGGTCTCTGACCTCCTCCCTATAGTCTGTCTCATCGTTGTCGGTGATCAGGCTTACCACCGTTGTGTCGTCGGCAAACTTGATGGTGTTGGAGTCGTGCTTGGCCACGCAGTCATGGGTGAACAGGGAGTACAGGAGGGGACTAAGCACTCACCCGAGGGGCCCCCGTGTTGAGGATCAGCGTGGCAGATGTGTTGTTTCCTACCCTTACCACCTGGGGGCGGCCCGTCAGGAAGTCCAGGATCCAGTTGCAGAGGGAGGTGTTTAGTCCCAGGGTCCTTAGCGATGAGCTTTGAGGGCACTATGGTGTTGAAAGGGGAGCTGTAGTCAATGAACAGCATTCTCACGTAGGTGTTCCTTTTGTCCAGGTGGGAAAGGGCAGTGTGTAGTGCAATAGAGATTGCGACATCAATGGCTCTGTTGGGTCAGGGAGAGGTTGAAAATGTCAATGGCCAGCGCATGCTCCGAGTATGTGTACTGGTAATCTGTCTAGCCCTGCGGCCTTGTGAATGTTAACCTGTTTAAAAGGTCTTGCTCACATCGGCTACGGAGAGCATGATCACACAGTCGTCCGGAACAGCTGGTGCTCTCATGCATAGTTCAGTGTTTCTAGCCTCGAAGCACGCATAGAAGATATTTAGCTCTTCTGGTAGGCTCGCATAAACTGGACAACTCGCAGCAGGGTTTCCCTTTGTAATCTGTGATAGTTTGCAAGCCCTGCCACATCCGACGAGCGTCAGAGCCGGTGTAGTAGGATTCGACCCAGTGTGGATGTTGCCTGTAATCCATGGCTTCTGGTTGGGATATGTACGTACAGTCACTGTGGGGACAATGTCATCGATGCACTTATTAATAAAGCTGGTGACTGATGTGGTAAACTCCTCAATGCCATCGGATGAATGCCGCAACATATTCCAGTCTGTGCTAGCGAAACAGTCCTGTAGCTTAGCATCTGCTTCATCGGACCACTTCCGTATTGAGCACGTCAATGGTACTTCCTGTTTGAGTTTTTGCTTGTAAGCAGGAATCAGGAGGATAGAGTTATGGTCAGATTCACCAAATGTAGAGCTTTGTATGCGTCTGTGTGTGGAGTAAAGGTGATCTAGAGTTTTTTCACCTTAGTTGCACAGGTGACATGCTGGCAGAAATGAGGTCAAACGAATTTTTGGTTTTCCTGCATTAAAGTTAGGAGTGCCGGTGGGTAAGCATTTTCTTGTTTGCTTATGGCCCTATACAGCTTGTTGAGTGCGGTCTTAGTGCCAGCATCGGTTTGTGGTGGTAAATAGACAGCTACAAAAAAATGATAAAGTGTGGCCTACATCTTATGAGGTGACCAAAAGTATGTGGACACCTACTCGTCAAACATCTCATTTCAAAATCATGGGCATTAATATGGAGTTGTTCCCCCCCTTTGCTGCTGTAACAGCCTCCACTCTTATGCGAAGGCTTTCCACTAGATGTTGGAACATTGCTGCGGGGACTTGCTTCCATTCAGCCACAAGAGCATTAGTGAGGTCGGGCACTGATGTTGGCCGATTAGGCCTGGCTCGCAGTCTGCGTTCCAATTCCTCCCAAAGGTGTTCGATGGGGTTGAGATCAGGGCTCTGTGCAGGCCAGTCAAGTTCTTCCACACCGATCGACAAACCATTTCTGTATGGACCTCGCTTTGTGCACGAGGAATAACAGGGAAGGGCCTTCCCCAAACTGTTGCCACAAAATTGGAAGCACAGAATCGTCTAGAATCTCATTGTATGCTGTAGCGTTAAGATTTCCCTTCATTGGAACTCAGGGGCCTAGCCCGAACCATGAAAAACAGCCCCAGACCATTATTCCTGCTCCAAACTTTACAGTGGGCACTATGCATTCGGGCAGGTAGCGTTCTCCTGGCATCCACCAAACCCAGATTAGTCCGTCGGACTGCCAGATGCGTGATTCATTACTCCAGAGAAAACGTTTCCACTGGCGGCGAGCTTTACACCACTCCAGCCAGCGCTTGGCATTGCGCATGGTGATCTTAGGCTTGTGTGCGCGGCTACTGGACCATGGAAACCCATTTCACGAAGCTCCCGATGAACAGTTATTGTGCTGACGTTGCTTCCAGAGGCAGTTTGGAACTCGGTAGTGAGTGTTGCAGACGATATTTACGCGCTACAGCACTCCTTGTGTGGCCTACCACTTCGCAGCTGAGCCTTTGATGCTCCTAGACGTTTCCACTTCACATTTTAGTCATTTAGCAGACGCTCTTATCCAGAGCGACTTACAGTTAGTAAGTGCATACATTTTTCATACTTCACAATAACAGGACTTACAGTTGACTGGGGCAGCTCTAGCAGGGCAGAAATTTGACGAATTCACTTGTTGGAAAGGTAGCATCCTATGACGGTGCCACGTTGACAGTCACTGAGCTCTTCACAGTAAGGCCATTCTACTGCCAATGTTCACCTATGGAGATTGCATGGCTGTGTGCTCAATTTTATATACCTGTCAGAAATGGGTGTGGCTGAAATAGCCAAATCAACTTATTTGAAGAGGTGTCCACATACTTTTGTATATATAGTGTATTCTAACTCAGGTGAGCAGAACCTTGAGACTTCCTTATAACAAAGAGACACACCCACTCGTCTGAGCTTCCCAGACGCAGCCTTTCTGTCCTGCCAATGTATAGAAAAATCAGCTAGATCTATATTTAGCATATCCTTGTTCAGCCACGACTCAGAAACATAGGATATTACAGTACTTCAGATCACGTTGATAGGATAGATCACGTTTAATTATTGCTGCGTTATGAAAGGAACTAGACACGGACACGAATTATCTGTTTAGTGTGTTAACACACTATTGGTAGTTTGTTGTAACCAAGTATTGGTGCTAAACCGTGTGTTATTGGATGCTAGCATGCTAGTTAGCTATGGTGTCATAGGATACGGTGCCCTGGGCGGTTTTCATGGAAGAATACTGTACCAAGTTAGCTAGCTGAATAAAGTAAGTCAGAGTCTATTCCTAGAAACATTGAACCGCTGTAGTTTACAACAATTATAATTTCTAAAGTGGAAGTTGGGAGAGTTATATTCGGGTGTTTCAGTGAAACAATTATAGTTTCTGAGGTGGAAGTTGGGAGAGTCATATTTGGGAGTTGTGGTGAGGGAGGCCCCGCTCTCTCCTTTCCCAGATGTTTAGTTCATTTCATTCCGATCTCCTCTGCATTATTGTAGCCATTTGCTGCAGCCTGTCAACTATGCCTCTGCCTATCCCTGTTCTCTCCTCTCCGCACAGGCTACACTAACGCCTCACACCGCGTGGCTGCTGCCTCTCTAACCTGGTGGTCCCTGCACGCACCACCCACCTGGAGTTCCAGGTCTCAGGCAGCCTCTGGAACTGCCGTTCTGCTGCCAACAAGGCAGAGTTCATCCCAGCCTATGCTACCCTCCAGTCCCTCGACTTCTTGGCGCTGACGGAAACATGGATTACCACTGAAAACACTGCTACTCCTACTGCTCTCTCCTCGTCTGACCATGTGTTCTCGCATACCCCGAGAGCATCTGGTCAGCGGGGTGGTGGCACAGGAATCCTCATCTCTCCCAAATGGACATTCTCAATTTTTCCCCTAACCCATCTGTCTATCTCCTCATTTGAATTTCATGCTGTCACAGTCACTAGCCCATTTAAGCTTAATATCCTTGTCATCTATCGCCCTCAAGGTTCCCTTGGAGAGTTCATCAATGAGCTTGACGCCTTGATAAGTTCCTTTCCTGAGGATGGCTCACCCCTCACAGTTCTGGGGGATTTCAACCTCCCTACGTCTACATTTGACTCATTTCTCTCTGCCTCCTTCTTTCCACTCCTCTCCTCTTTTGACCTCACCCTCTCACCGTCCCCCCCTACTCACAAGGCAGGCAATACGCTTGACCTGATCTTTACTAGATGCTGTTCTTCTACTAATCTCACTGCAACTCCCCTCCATGTCTCCGACCACTACTTTGTATCCTTTTCTCTCTCGCTCTCCTCCAACACTACTCACTCTGCCCCTACACAGATGGTAATGCGCCGCCGCAACCGTCGCTCTCTCTCTCCCGCTACTCTCTCCTCTTCCATCCTATCATCTCTTCCCTCTGCTCAATCCTTCTCCCCCCCCCCCCAAGATCCTTGATCCAAACCAGTCAGGTTTCAAGACTGGTCATTCAACTGAGACTGCTCTTCTCTGTGTCACGGAGGCTCTCCGCACTGCTAAAGCTAACTCTCTCTCCTCTGCTCTTGTCCTTCTAGACCTGTCTGCTGCCTTTGATACTGTGAACCATCAGATCCTCCTCTCCACCCTCTCCGAGCTGGGCATTTCAGGCGCGGCTCACTCTTGGATTGCGTCCTACCTGACCGGTCGCTCCTACCAAGTGGCGTGGCGAGAAGCTGTCTCCGCACCACGTGCTCTCACCACTGGTGTCCCCCAGGGCTCAGTTCTAGGCCCTCTCCTATTCTCGCTATACACCAAGTCACTTGGCTCTGTCATATCCTCACAAGGCCTCTCCTATCATTGCTACGCTGACGATACACAACTAATCTTCTCCTTTCCCCCTTCTGATAACCAGGTGGCGAATCGCATCTCTGCATGTCTGGCAGACATATCAGTATGGATGACGGATCACCACCTCAAGCTGAACCTTGGCAAGACGGAGCTGCCCTTCCTCCCGGGGAAGGACTGCCCGTTCCATGATCTCGCCATCACGGTTGACAACTCCGTTGTGTCCTCCTCCCAGAGTGCGAAGAGCCTTGGCGTGACCCTGGACAACACCCTGTCGTTCTCCGCTAACATCAAGGCGGTGACCCGATCCTGTAGGTTCATGCTCTACAACATTCGGAGAGTACGACCCTGCCTTACACAGGAAGCGGCACAGGTCCTAATCCAGGCACTTGTCATCTCCCGTCTGGATTACTGCAACTCGCTGTTGGCTGGGCTCCCTGCCTGTGCCATTAAACCCCTACAACTCATCCAGAATGCCGCAGCCCGTCTGGTGTTCAACCTTCCCAAGTTCTCTCACGTCACCCCGCTCCTCCGCACACTCCACTGGCTTCCAGTTGAAGCTCGCATCTGTTACAAGACCATGGTGCTTGCCTATGGAGCTGTGAGGGGAACGGCACCTCCGTACCTTCAGGCTCTGATCAGTCCCTACACCCAAACGAGGGCATTGCGTTCATCCACCTCTGGCCTGCTGGCTCCCCTTCCTCTGCGGAAGCATAGTTCCCGCTCAGCCCAGTCAAAACTCTTCGCTGCTCTGGCACCCCAATGGTGGAACAAGCTCCCCTCACGACGCCAGGACAGCGGAGTCACTCACCACCTTCCGGAGACATTTGAAACCCCACCTCTTTAAGGAATACCTGGGATAGGATAAAGTAATCCTTCTACCCCCCCCCCCCCACAAAAAAAAAAAAAAGTAAAGTGGTTATCCCACTGGCTATAAGGTGAATGCACCAATTTGTAAGTCGCTCTGGATAAGAGCGTCTGCTAAATGACGTAAATGTAAATGTAGGATAGTCTCGAACGGAGCTCATCCAGTTTATTCTCCAGTGATTGCACGTTCGCCAATAGAACGGAGGGTAGAGGCGATTGATCCACTCTCCGACGTAGTCTCGTCAGGTATCCTGCACGCCGGCCTCTATAGTACTGTCTCCTCCGAGTGTCTGGGATTTGGGCCTGGTCCGCGATAATCAATGTCTTTCGCCTCCGACTCAATGAAGTCCTCATCCAAATGGAGGTGTGTGATCGCTGTTCTGATGTCTAGAAGCTATTTTCAGTCATAGGAAACGATGGCGGAAACATTATGTACAAGAAAAGTTAAGACCAGCACAAAAAAACACAATAGTACAATTGGTCAGGAGCCCGTAAAACGGCCGCCATTCCCTCCGGCGCCATTATGGTGCTGCCCAAACCAAGGAAATATATGTTACATACTAGATTCCTTACATCTCGCAAATCTCTGTTTTAGATGATGCCGACTTTAAGACCAAAATTATACCATTTACACTTCGTAGTAAATTTTGACACTAGAATACATTTTTCTGACTCATATCGATGCCACATAGGCTGTTTTCAACCAGAGAAGTAGTTGTTTCGGTTCAGTTGCGCTTAAAAAAAGACATGTATTACTCAAGCCAGGAAAGAAGTTAACCCGAGACATGGCTGTAGACTCCTACTACAGCTAGCCGTCTACAGCCATGTCTCAGGGCAAGAAAGAAAGGTGACAACTGAACCAAGAGTTTTCCATGTACATTGTTTCATGTAGGATAGAACCAATGATGTGTACAAAACATTAGGAACACCTCTTTCCATGACAGACTGACCAGGTAAAAGCTATGATCCCTTATTGATGTCACTTGTTAAATCCACTTCAGTGTAGATGAAGGGGAGGCGACAGGTTAAAATATTTTTAAGCCTGGAGACATTTGAGACATGGATTGTGTATGTGTACCATTCAGAGGGTGAATGGGCAAGTCAAAAGATGTAAGTGCCTTTGAACAGAGTATGGTAGTAGGTGTCAGGCGCACCGGTTTGTGTGTCAAGAACTGCACATTTGCTGGGTTTTTCCACACTCAACAGTTTCCCGTGTGTATCAAGAATGGTCCCCCACCCAAAGGACATCCAGCCAACTTGACAACTGTGGGAAGCATTGGCGTCAACATAAGCCAGCATCCCAGTGGAACGCTTTCGACACCTTGTAGAGTCCATGCCCCGACAAATTGATGCTGTTGAGGGCAAAAGGGGGTGCAACTCAATATTAGGAAGGTGTTCCTAATGTTTTGTACACTCAGTGTATATAAACCCTGGATTGCTGATGCTATGTATTGGCCATTGAGAGGCTGAATGGAATTCTACAGTATTTCAATAAAATGTTTCAAGGACAAAATCACATGTACTTAAGTATTTTTTGTTGTAGTGGGGACAGTAAAATTAGTAATCTCTAAAAATGATACTAAAGAAAATGTTTATATAATGTATATATTTATGTTTAGCTCACATAATATAATTTAAAAGTATGCATTAAGGTGTCTGTAATAGAATAATGTAGACAGTAAATGTATTTCTATAGCTTCCAAAATATTTTTTTACAATGGGGACTTAGTGCCAAGATGGCGGCATGGTGGCTTAAACACAGCGCCCCCTATCAGTCATCTAGTGTCTATATAACTAATTGGATAGAACCTGTCAAATTGCATATTCAACTACAGTACTGTCTAAGCCACTCTCCTGCTCCTCCCCTGCCTCTCTCTCACCTGGCCTCCATGAGGCGGCATGCCCGCTCCTCCCAGTGCTCAGACATGGTGAGCAGCTCCTGCAGGCGGGCCATAGCCCTCTCCACCGAGGCATGCGGGGCCAGGCCCACCCCCTGGTCTATCAGCCTCCGCATGGTGTCCAGACACAGGCTGTGGGGCCGGCCGCTTGCTTCCTTAACCCCGTCCAGCCAGCGAGCCTGCTCCAGCCTCTCCCTGAGCAGGGCCAGCTGGGGAAGCGCCACATCCAGGCCCAAGCTCACGTCCAGCAGGCCCTGCAGCGCCGCTGGGCTGGGGGCCTCGTCAGAGAGGAGCTGCTTACTGCTCTGCTGGAAGTCATCCACGCGGGTCAGCAGGTCCTGGGGGGGGAGATACAAGCAGGTTAAAGCGTTAATCAATTAAAAATGTTCAGTGTTCTCCTGGTTCTCCTGTGGCTTGTAGGTAGGCTTTTGTCCCAGCCTAATGCCACATCTAATCAATGAAGTCATCATGACTGTGCTGAGTCAGGTGTTAGTGAAGTGAGAAACAAAGTACTTGTCAATGGGTCTTACCTGGTTAAATAAAGGTTAAATACAAATAAAACTGTAGCGGTAGTAGGTCCTCCAGCCCTAAAGTACCATGCATTTACATTTAGCAGACACTCTTATCCAGAGTGACTTACAACCAGTGCATTCAACTAAGGTAGTTAAGACAACCACATATCACAGTCATTGCAAGTAAAACCTTCCTAACTCCTACCTTGAGTAAGGGGGCCTGGCGGATGCTGCAGGGCAGGTTGTGCAGCTGCCTTACAAACGACCTGAGCTCCTCCACCGTTAGCAGATTCTGGCTCTGGGACTTCCTTCCACCTGAACGATACCTGACAACACACTCTAGATCAGAGACACGGCTAACCTACAGAGCACATAAGCTGAAATAAAAGCACATTGGCCCTGCGATAGATTAGCGTCCTGTCCAGGTGGTGTACATAAAGCTGCCTTAGGCTCCTGCCCTATGAGCAGTTCCGGCTCGCACTAGCCAAGGCTTGCGCAAGGCTACTTACATACATTATTGCTTTCAGAATTAGTTACCATTTGGCTAACCATGTGGCTAAGAATACAAGAATCAGGCGTGGTAAAGGATTTTAACATTAGAAAGCATGATAATACAATAACAGAAATCATGTGTGTCTACCTGGTCTGCCTCTTCCCAATGAGTAGCTGCTGGGCCACCCCAGCACACTTCTCAGCATCCAAGGTGACTGTGCGGAGCTGCCGCAGGAGGTCACTCGGAGGGAACTGCTTCACCTCCGCCTCCTCCACCAGGGAGCGCAGCTCTTCCAAGCCTGAACATACATAAATAAACAAACACTGCTTTAAACACAGTCATCAATTCATTCGAAGAATCATGGTCCAATGATCAAGTAAGCTGTACAATTAACAAAGGGTAGATAATCATCTATTTTATTATATTCTGGTATTTTGTGTGCATCCTTAAACAAAGGCAACATATCTGGGTGACTAGGAGCACAAAACATTCCATAAGACATTTAAGAACAACCTGTCTACTTGGGGTTACGCAAATAAGCAACCATAACATTAAGTTTTGTTACGTAATGACCAATTTGAATTCCATAGACACCTGAACCCAAAGATGTATCCTACTTACCACTTTTCTTGTCTTGTTTGGCCTCCAGGATGTCACTGACATGGGAGACCCAGTCTGTGTAGGACTCTGCACGCACCGTGACTGCTTCCATCATGGGGAAGAGCTCAGCCATGGTAAACCTGTAGCTGTAGTGCAAGACACAGGTCTAGTGTGTTTCTGAAGACTAATCCTGGCTGAGCAACAGCTGTCACAATTGGTGATTTTCTAGCCAGGTGATGTTTATTTTTATTTTTGAAGGTCTAGTAGGCCTTTAGACATTTCAATGCTGTGCACCCTGACTTTGCCCCTTACTTTAAGTTCATCCATGTTCTTAAAAAGGGGCATTTTACTCAAAAACAGAATAATTTATTTATAATTTGTGCATGGGATCTGTAAAACGTATGGCAATATTAGCATATGAGCTTCTGTAAAACATGGGACGTACGTAATGAGGGGGACATGATGAATATTAACATTCTTATGTGGGCATTTAGAACTAATTTGGCTGTGGATAGACTTACTTGAGTGTGAGGTTGCTGGGGGGGCAGGAGCAGAGTTCGTGGGCGTGGTGCAGACACACCAGCTGGCCGGGTCTGCAGGGACAGGTGAGGGCAGACAGGTAGCAGGTGGTCCTGCACTTGGAACACTGGCGCTCCTCGTCTGGCAGCAGGTCGTACTCCGCCTGCTGGGAACGCTGCACGCCCTGGGAACACACAGATACACATCATATAAGTAAGGTCATAGACACAACCACAGATTAGTAGTGTCAAAGAGATCACAGACACCTAGTGCCATACTATGAGGAGAGACAGGGACGACTTGTGCACATACACTAGTGGAGGAAAGTTTACTGTGGCCATTTCAAATCAAATTGTATTGGTCGCATGCACATATTTAGCAGATGTTATTGCGGGTGTAGTGAAATGCTTGTATTCCTAGCTCCAACAGTGCAGTAATATCTAACAATACACACAAATCTAAAAAGTTAAAGAATGGAATTAAGAAATATAGAAATATTAGGACGAGCAATGTCGGAGTCTGGAGTATAAATAAATGGGATGTACAGTGCATTCGGAAAGTATTCAGACCCCTTGATTTTTCCACACTTTGTTACGTTACAGCCTTAATCTAAAATGGATATATATATATATATATATATATATATATATATATATATATATATATATATATATATATATATATAGAGTTTACTATTATTATTTATTTTTCCATCAATCTACACACAAAACCCCATAATGACAAAGCAAAACCCTTATTATTTTTATTATTGCAAATGTATTAAAAACTAAAAACTGAAATATCACATTTACATAAGTATTCAGACCCTTTACTCAGTACTTTGTTGAAGCGCCTTTGGTAGAGATTACAGCCTCGAGTCTTCTTGGGTATGACGCTACAAGCTTGGCACACCTGTATTTGGGGAGTTTCTCCCATTCTTCTCTGCAGATCCTCAAGCTCTGTCAGGTTGGATGGGGAGCGTCACGGCACAGCTATTTTCGATCAGGTTCAAGTCCGGGCTCTGGCTGGGCCAGTCAAGGACATTCAGAGACTTGTCCCGAAGCCACTCCTGCATTGTCTTGATTGTGTGCTTAGGGTCGTTGTCCTGTTGGAAGGTGAACCTTTGCCCCAGTCTGAGGTCCTGAGCAGGTTTTCATCAAGGATCTCTCTGTACTTTGCTCCGTTCATCTTTCCCTCGATCCTGACTAGTCTCCTAGTCCCTGCCGCTGAAAACATCCCCACAGCATAATGCTGCCACCACGTTTCACCGTAGGGATGGTACCTGGTTTCCTCCTGAGGTGACGCTTGGCATTCAGGCCAAAGAGTTCAATCTTGTTTTCACAGACCAGAGAATCTTGTTTCTCATGGTCTGAGAGTCCTTTAGGTGCCTTTTGGCAAACTCCAAGTGGGCTGTCATGTGCCTTTTACTGAGGAGTGGCTTCCGTCTGGCCACTCTACCATAAAGGCTTGATTGGTGGAGTGCTGCAGAGATGGTTGTCCTTCTTGAAGGTTCTCCCATCTCCACAGAGGAACTATGGAGCTCTGTCAGAGTGACCATCTTGATCACCTCCCTTACCAAGGCCCTTCTCCCCCAATTGCTCAGTTTGGCCAGGCGACCAGCTCTAAGAAGAGTCTTGGTCGTTCTAAACTACTTCCATTTAAGAATGATGGAGGCCACTGTGTTCTTGGGGACCTTCAATGCTGCAGAAATGTTTTGGTACCCTTCCCCAGATCTGTGCCTCGACACAATCCTGTCTCGGAGCTCTACGGACAAGTCCTTCGACCTCATGGCTTGGTTTTTGCTCTGACATGCACTGTCAACTGTGGGACCTTTATATAGACAGGTGTGTGCCTTTCCAAATAATGTCCAATCAATTGAATTTACCACAGTTGGACTCCAATCAAGTTGTAGAAACATCAAGGATGATCAATGGAAACAGGATACACCTGAGCTCAATTTCAAGTTTCATAGCAAAGGGTCTAGATTATTTCTGTTTTTAAATTTATGTGCTAAAATCTCTAAAAACCTGTTTTTTGCTTTGTCATTATAGGTTATTGTGTAGATAGATTAAATAAATAAATAAATCTATTTTAGAATAAGGCTGTAACTAAAAAGGGAAGGGGTCTGAATCCTTTCCGAATGCACTGTATGTGCCGGTATGAGAGGCCTCTCACCATCTTGCGGACTTTGTCCCTCTGCTTGTCTTCCTCCTGGAGCATGACGGTCATGTCCCTCTGCACAGCCGAGGCCAGGGCCACATCCATGGTGGTGTCCGCCTTGGACGCCATCTTGCAGACCATCTCGTCGTGGGAGAAGACGCAGTACCTATTCAGCCGCCGATAGTGGTCCACACACATGCGGCCCATGGGCATCTGAAAAACAGCAGGAGGCTTTGGGTTAGAACTATACACTACTATCGATTTAACACTATCGACAAGAGCCGTACACAGTGCTGGTTACATCAGTAATAACCTAACTTGATCCATAGAGCTACAAGGTATACAGGCTTTTGTCCACTGCTCATTAGAAGCATCTTTGCTAATTACTAGCTTCTGTATGGTATTGATAAGGTCCTTCAAGGCATCTTACCCAGTCCATGGTGCAAAAGTTGACAGCCTCAGCGAAGTTGAATCCCTGGTTAAATCCACTATGGTAGGCTCTGGGGAAGGTGATGACAAACTCGCCAGCGCACTGATTGGTGCGATAAATCTAGAGAAGAGTGGGTATGAAGTCACGGTTAGATCAATAGTATACCTACACACATTTTTTATTTAATTTTTTTACTTGCCCACCTGCCTTCATAACTGTTGGTCTTCATCACTGTGTGTGTGTTGGGGTGTGGTACTTACGGGGACGCCGTGGTTCATGAGTGTGTTGGGGTTCATGATGGTGACCAGCTGGTGCAGGAGGTCAGGCTGGGACTCAAACAGCTCGGGGGCCAGTTTCATCATCACCCCCTCCAGCTTCTCTGCAGCATATCCTGGAGCCCCGTACCATGTCTTGGGCTCTCCCCTGAGAACACAGACACCATTTTCTCAAAAACACTGATGTTATCACTTAAGCTTGAGGTGTATTCTTGTGTGTTTAATACCACCTCAACCAATAAACTAACTCCAATACTAAGTAAGCATATGGGTTTGAAAAGATTCCTCAAAATGAAAGAAGCAGAGACTATTTGCTTAGACCTCTACACAATGCTTTATACCTAGGGCCAAGAGTTTTCCTGGGTCCAGCCACAAGGTCATATTATACTATACTGGTGGCCTGTGGGGCCTTAAGAAGCAGCCTATATGTACCAGTGCAGGTAGTTGATGGAGTAGCTCCAGTGGTCCTCAATGTGCCAGCAGAAGGAGGAGAAGCACATGCCCACGTAGAGCCAGGGTAACTTCATCCCACAGATGTCAGCCGTAATGTGAGTCAGCACCGAGGAGTCTATCACGGGCATGTTGTTCAGGTTCCAGCCACTGCTCAGGTAATCCTAAGGGTCAGAGACAGGGCACAAGTTAAGGCTTGACTGACCTCAGGGTGACAGTCTAAGACACTGGGTCTGAGATGCTACTTTACTGGGAAGGGTTTAATCTGCATTAGAACTCCAATATCACCATAAATACAAGCAACAAGTTATACCAAGGTCTCTGAGGGGCATAGATTTCTGGGAGGTTGTGATGTAGCTACTCGCTAGCTAATAATTGTCTCGATTATCGATCTATAGAGAATGTTGTGAAGCAGATTCTAAAATAAAATAATTATCTTCAGGTGGCAAACAGCTCTCTTGGCCTTAGATGATGTACTGTTGCCATGATGTTGTGGTACAATAAACTTCAGAATCCTCCCAATACCTAGCCTATGTTAACCTGTAAGAGGAGAGCCTTTGTACCTCATCCTCAGGGGAGACTTGGAATCGTCCGCCTCTGATGGGGAAGCCACTCCCGAACTCCTTGGAGGCAATGTCAGCCCCATACTCCACAGTGACGTCCTCCTCGATGGTGCTGACCAAGCGCCAGAACTCCTTCTCCACTAGCTCTGTTGGAACCATCTGATAGACAGAGAGAAAAAACAGTTACCTCAACTTCTGACTGAGCATGGATGAGCTACATCTAATACAGCCAATCAGACTGGAGTTCAGAAGCGAGCCACTGAGAAAATATTCTGAAATGGAGGCTCCGTCTAAAACTTGTTTAATACGAATATTTTCCTGTTTTCTCTCTACTAAACACCACATCTGCTTCCCAACTTACATGAACCGGCATGTTGAAATAGTCTGACTTGAAGGAGTCTGCCATGTCCCCAAAAGTGCGTAGGGAGTAGTCCCTCCCAGCCTGCTCGAAACCAAAGGCTACCTGAGGTTTGCCACACTCCTGTAGGGAAGACAAGAATGAGAAGTAAGCACTAATACAGCAAATGTAAACAAAAAACTAAACAGGAGGGAAGTATTCCATTGAGTAGCTACAGAAAATAACATACAGACGAGCAGAATTTGAGCATGCTTTTGTCTAGCTGTGTGTTAGCCTTAACAGTTAAAACAATATTGAGTTCCCATTTCCAGACTACTGCTGCTGCAGTGTTCAGCTAGCTTCCCCAGTGGACAGGGTGGGTGGAGTGTGTTGACAGAGTGACAGTGTAGTATGGTAATTGAGGCAGGACGAGAGAGGGAGCATGTCTGTCACCTGAGCCAGGCATTTGGGGCACCTCCAGTCTCCTTTGGGGACATCGTGGAGGGGCGGGATCAGACAGAAGGTGTGGTAGCTGTCGTCACAGCCGTCACAAAGCAGCAGGCGGTCCTCTTCGCTCCCGCTGCCACACACCAGACACATGTACTGGTCCACCTGAGGAGACCAGACCATGAGGCTTCTTATACACTTTTCAGCTAAAACGTTGCAAAATGGCTGCCATGTGTCAACCAGGTGGGTGGATGGGACGAGTTACTTTTGTGAGAGACCTGACCTGTATAAATTCTATCCATTATGGTTATTATAATCATTACCATCATCACAGTAATAATGAAGAGACAATTTGCCCTGATTAGATCAAATATATTAGCATTTAAAAAAGGTACTTTGCTCACTGTGGGGTCGTTTTTCTTAGTCAGCACGTTTTCTTTGTCACTTGTTATTGGCTCCTCATGCTCTGTGGCTTCCTGTTTCACCTGAACAGGTAACTCTTTCACTGAAATACATTTATCACATTGTTAAATGGAGGCTAAGGCATACAGTATGTACTAATATAAACAACCCTGTTCTAATAAACACTGAACAAAAATATAAATGCAACATGTAAAGTGTTGGTCCCATGTTTCATGAGCTGAAATAAAATATCCCAGAAATGATCCATACGCACAAAATACTTATTTCTCTCAAATGTTGTGCAGAAATGTGTTAACATCCCTGTTAGTGAGCATTTCTCCTTTGCCAAGATAATCCATCCACCTGACAGGTGTGGCATATGAAGAAGCTGATTAAACAGCATGATCATTACCCAGGCACGCCTTGTGCTGGGGACAATAAAAGGCCACTCTAAAATGTGCAGTTTTGTCAAACAATGCCACAGATGTCTCAAGTTGAGGGAGCGTGCAAATGGAAAGCTGACTGCAGGAATGTCCACCAGAGCTGTTGCCAGAGAACTGAATGTTCATTTCTCTACCATAAGCCGCCTCCAACGTAATTTTAAAGAATTTGGCAGTACGTCCAACCGGCCTCACAATTAAAGATCACATGTATGGTGTCGTGCGGGCTAGCGGTTTGCTGATGTCAATGTTGTGAACAGAGTGCCCCATGGTGGAGGTGGGGTTATAGTATGGGCAGGCATAAGCTATGGACAACGAACACAATTGCATTTTATCGATGGCAATTTCAATGCACAGAGATACCGTGAAGAGATCCTGAGGCCCATTGTCATGCCATTCATCCAGCCGCCATCACCTCATGTTTCAGCATGATAATGCACGGCCCCATGTCGCAAGGATCTGTACACAACTCCTGGAAGCTGAAAATGTCCCAGTTCTTCCATGGCCTGCATACTCACCAGACATGTCACCAATTGAGCATGTTTGGAATGCTCTGGATTGACGTGTATGAAAGTGTGCTCCAGTTCCTGCCAATATCCAGCAACTTTGCACAGCCATTGAAAAGGAGTGGGACAACATTCCACAGGCCACAATCAACAGCCTGATCAACTATATGCGAAGGAGAAGTGTCACGCTGCATGAGGCAAAATGGTGGAATTTATTTAAGGAATTTGTGACCAACAGATGCATATCTGTATTCCCAGTCATGTGAAATCCATAAATAAGGGCTTAATGCATTTATTTCAATTGTATGATTTCCTTATATGAACTAAACTCAGCAAAAAAAGAAACGTCCTCTCAATGTCAACTGCGTTTATTTTCTGTAAAAATGTTTATGAACATAGCAAGATTCAACAACTGAAAAAAAAAAACTGAACAAGTTCCACAGACATGTGACTAACAGAAATTGAATAATCTGTCCCTGAACAAAGGGGGGGGGGGGGGGTCAAAATGAACAGTCAGAATGCAGCTGGTGGCCACACCAGATAAAGTACTGTAGTACATCTCCTCCTCATGGACTGCACCAGATTTGCCACTTCTTGCTGTGAGATGTTACCCCACTCTTCCACCAAGGCACCTGCAAGTTCCCTGACATTTCTGGGAGGAATGGCCCTGGCCCTCACCCTCCGATCCAACAGGTCCCAGACGTGCTCAATGCATTTGAGATCCGGGCTCTTTGCTGGCCATGGCAGAACACTGACATTCCTGTCTTGCAGGAAATCACGCACAGAACGAGCAGTATGGCTGGTGGCATTGTCATGCTGGAGGGTTATGTCAGGATGAGCCTGCAGGAAGGGTACCACATGAGGGAGGAGGATGTCTTCCCTGTAACGCACAGCGTTGAGATTGCCTGCAATGACAACAAGCTCAGTCCGATGATGCTGTGACACACCGCCCCAGACCACGACGGACCCTCCACCTCCAAATCAATCCCGCTCCAGAGTACAGGTCATCGGTGTAACGCTCATTCCTTCGACGATAAATGCGAATCCAACCATTACCCCTGGTAAGACCAAACCGCAACTCGTCAGTGAAGAGCACTTTTTGCCAGTCCTGTCTGGTCCAGCGACGGTGAGTTTGTGCCCATAGGCGACATTGTTGCCGGTGATGTCTGGTGAGGACCTGCCTTACAACAGGCCTACAAGCCCTCAGTCCAGCCTCTCTCAGCCTATTGCGGACAGTCTGAGCACTGATGGAGGGATTGTGCGTTCCTGGTGTAACTCGGGCAGTTGTTGTTGCCATCCTGTACCTGTCCCCCAGGTGTGATGTTCGGACGTACCGATCCTGTGCAAGTGTTGTTACACGTGGTCTGCCACTGCGAGGACGATCAGCTGTCCATCCTGTCTCCCTGTAGCGCCGTCTTAGGCTTCTCACAGTACGGACGTTGCAATTTATGGCCCTGGCCACATCTGCAGTCCACATGCCTCCTTGCAGCACGCCTAAGGCATGTTCACACAGATGAGCAGAGACCCTGGGCATCTTTCTTCTGGTGTTTTTCTTTCAGTAGAAAGGCCTCTTTAGTGTCCTAAGTTTTCATAACTGTGACCTTAATTGCCTACAGTCTAAGCTGTTAGTGTCTTAACAACCGTTCCACAGGTGCATGTTCATTCATGGTTTATGGTTCATTGAACAAGCATGGGAAACAGTGTTTAAACCCTTTACAATGAAGATCTGTGAAAGACAGGGTCCTGAAAAAGGGACCTTTTTTTGCTGAGTTTATAACTCAGTAAAATCGTTTAAATGGTTGCGTTAATATTTTTGTTCAGTATAGATTTAAAATATTATAAAATGTACATTTTCTTCATAATTTTACTTGTAAAACATTAAATATTTATTTCAAAACGCAATCATTCCCAAGACTTAAATTAAACCAGAAAAACATTTTCATTTGTTCATGAAAAATATTCAGTTCTTTCACATTGCACTAAACTTCGCCAGAGGTCAGTGCTTACCAGGCTGTGGCTCTGGCTTGGCCACGTAGGAGCCCATCCTCCTCCTCAGGTTGGGCCGGTTCTCACAGTCCTCCTCGGTCACCGTCTTCATACAGCCTTCCTGCCAGAAAGAGAAAGAGAAAAGAGGGGTTCATGCCATGTGGACCACGACAGGAAAATCAGGAACAGCAAAATCCTTTTTATGAGCTCACAATTGCATACACACACACAAAAGCTCTTTGGTTTGGTGTCCAGAAATACAGTACCAGTCAAATGTTTAGACACACCTACTCATTCCAGGGGTTCTCTTTATTTTTACTATTTTCTACATTTACATTTTAGTCATTTAGCAGATGCTCTTATCCAGAGCGACTTACAGTTTTAGTGAGTGCATACATTTTTCTACATTGTAGAATAATAGAAGACATCAAAACTATGAAATAACACATATGGAATCATGTAGTAAACAAAAAAGTGTTAAACAAATCAAAATATATTTTATATTTGAGATTCTTCAAAGTAGCCACCCTTTGCCTTGATGACAGCTTTGCACACTCTTGGCATTCTCTCAACCAGCTTCATGAGGTAGTCGCAAGGAATGCATTTCAATTAACAGGTGTGCCTTAAAACTTAATTTGTGGAATTTATTTGTCTTAATGCATTTGAACCAATCAGTTGTGTTGTGACAAGGTAGGGGTGGTATACAGAAGATAGCCCTATTTGGTAAAAGACAAAGTCCATATTATGTCAAGAACAGCTCAAATAAGCACAGAGAAACGACAGTCCATCATTACTTTAAGACATGAAGGTTAGTCAATACGGAAAATTAAGAACTTTAAGTTTCTTCAAGTGCAGTCGCAAAAAACATAAAGCGCTATGATGAAACTGGCTCTCATGAGGACTGCCACAGGAAAGGAAGACCCAGAGTTACCTCTGCTGCAGAGGATAAGTTCATTAGTTACCAGCCTCAGAAATTGCAGCCCAAATAAATGCTTCAGAATTCAAGTCACAGACACATCTCAACATCAAATGTTCAGAGGAGACTCCGTGAAATCAGGCCTTCATGGTCGAATTGCTGCAAAGAAACCATTACTAAAAGGACACCAATAAGAAGAAGAGACTTGCTTGGGCCAAGAAACATGAGCAATGGACATTAGACCGGTGGAAATATGTCCTTTGGTCTGGAGTCCAAATTTGAGATTTTTGGTTTCAACCGCCATATCTTTGTGAGACGCAGAGTAGGTGAACGGATGATCGCCGCATGTGTGGTTCCCACCGTGAAGCATGGAGGAGGTATGATGGTGTGGGGGTGCTTTGCTGGTGACACGGTCTGTGATTTATTTAGAATTCAAGGCACACTTAACCAGCATGACTACCACAGCATTCTGCAGCGATACGCCATCCCATCTGGTTTGCGCTTAGGGGGACTATCATTTGTTTTTCAACAGGACAATGACCCAACACACCTCCAGGCTGTGTAAGGGCTATTTTACCAAGAAGGAGAGTGATGGAGTGCTGTATCAGATGACCTGGCCTCCACAATCACCCAACCTCAACCCCAGTTGGACCGCAGAGTGAAGGAAAAGCAGCCAACAAGTGCTCAGCATATGTGGGAACTCCTTCAAGACTGTTGGAAAAGCATTCCAGGTGAAGCTGGTTGAGAGAATGCCAAGCGTGTGCAAAGCTGTCATCAAGGCAAAGCGTGGCTACTTTGAAGAATATAAAATATATTTTGATTTGTTTAACACTTTTTTGGGTTACTACATGATTCCATGTGTGTTATTTCATAGTTTTGATGTCTTCACTATTATTATACAATGTAGAAAATAGTAAAGATAAAGAAAAACCCTTGAATAAGTATGTGTCCAAACTTTTGACTGGTACTGTACATGCAAAGCTGCAAACCACCGCTTGTCTGCATTGGTAAATTGGGTAACTGGGCTTTTGTTTTATAGGGTGTTAATTCATCCACTGACTCGGGTAGAGCTGTGTCTTATGAGGACCAGGGAACTATTGTGGGTTATAGTCAGGGGTGAAATAAGGCGATACGGCGTCCCGGCAAAATAAATAGTGGGGGTACGCTGTACCGGTAAAACATTAGCATATCACAATAATTAAAACAAAATGTCAAGAAAACTGTAGGCTATTACACCACTTTTTATTATTACCGCATGTCAGAGGCATGAACATTTTTAGAATGGGCTTATTGTAACTTATGGGGAACTAGAAGTATAACTGTGACTTATGGGGACCCAGGAAGAGGCCCACCTCAGCTCTCATGCGCTTGGCTCTGCGGGCGATGCTGCAGGTCTCCAGAGGCTGAACAGACTGTCGCTGGGGAAGGTCATGGGGGATGTAGTCGGTGTCCTTTGTGTCGTTGGTCAGGGTGGGCTTCTGTAGGGGAGACATGGGGGAGTGAGTGGGCATGTAGAGCTTTCTAGTACAAAGTACACCAATCTCAAACTGATGTGTTTGTCAGAAAATGAGAAGAAAAGGACAATCATTCTGTTTGAACAGAAAGAGCTTTGCTAGCTCCTTGCCACGCCTACTACTATTATGCTGTGATAAATTAAATTTGCCAAAAACAAACCAGGCATCTATATACAACAGGGCCATGTGGTTGTTTAGGTGCCTAGTTGTCTGACAGTTCCCTGGGGGTTCCATTTCAAATCTTTCATTGTTGCCTTTGAACAAAACAATTGTAATGGAGTTTTTGAATACCATGGCTTGATTATAAATACAATCTTCCAATTCAAACCTCTACCCACCACTACACACGGGCTTCAACTGTTGATACTTGTTTTTGTCTTGCCAGATCAACACATGTGGTCTCTGGTCTTTCTGTTGACACCACACACGACAAAAGAGGAAGACAGGCAGCAACACTGTCGGTTGAGGTGGGGGTTGGGAACACTGACGCTCTGCTCTCTGGTATATCAGGAGGACAGTGTTTAGCTCATTAACTTTGCTACAGGGAGTGTGGGGCAAGAGGGAGGAGGGAACAGGAGAGGTCAAGGCCAGAAGGCTGAGAGCGAGAGAGGCATGCAGCACTGCAGAGAGGATGAGCTGCTGCTAACCACAAAACCCAACCAGGGCCCCAAGCAGGGTTGGGTAGGTTACTTTCTAAATGTAATCCGTTTGTTACTAGTTACCTGTCCAAAATTGTAATCAGTAACGTAACTTTTGGATTACCCAAATGCAGTAATGGAATCTGATTACATTCAGTTACTTTTAGATTACTTTCCCCTTAAGAGGCATTAGAAGAAAGACAAAAATGTATGTTACCAATTGAACAACATCTATTGCAGGATATATCAATGTTAAAGTTTACATAGCTGGCCATATATGGATGTTAAATTTTACTTTATGGGTTGGTTATGTAGGCTTCTTCTAACCCATCGCTTTCTACTACATATAATAATACGACTAAATTATATCTATACATTAAAAACCAAAGACTATCAGAATTCCAGTCATTCCAATACATGTTATACACCTTGATCTTCAAGAATAGGCCTTGGAAATATGGAAGTATAGACTAGACATTTTTTACCTGAGCATAACCCCAAAACTAAGGACTTATTAGCCAGCCCTACTCTGTTTATGATTTTCTTGTCATGGAGGACTGATTGGGCTCATTGATTCGAGTTGAAAAATAAATGCTGTGCTCATGGAATGGTATGCTTTGAGCACTACTGAAAACTGTGTTTACATGTGAAAAATGAATGCCATACGCTGAATTTGCTATAGGCCTATTGTTTACCTTTTTGTTGGTGACACTTTGATATCTTGATAATATGCAGCTGTTTAAAGGGTAAATCCACAGATGAAACAATAACAAAACGGTCAACCCGCCTCTGTTTTGGTAAAAAGCTGAGGGATGGGCCTGGAGAAATGTAACCACTCTCAGATTAATAGACAGAGCTATGGATGCAAGGTCTGACCATCCATGATATCAAAATTATTGTTTTAACCATATTATGAGGCTATACAGTGTTTGTTTACATTTACAATGTTTACAAACATTGGAGAAAAACAAGCTTATATTTCTGGTTCTCATGGAGTGTGACAGTTGAACTAAGCTCATGAGGTATTTATAAGATATATATATTAGTGAGGGAAAAAAGTATTTGATCCCATGCTGATTTTGTACGTTTGCCCACTGACAAAAATTATCAGCCTATAATTTTAATGGTAGGTTTATTTGAACAGTGAGAGACAGAATAACAACAAAATAATCAAGAAAAACGCATGTCAAAAATGTTATAAATTGATTTGCATTTTAATGAGGGAAATACGTATTTGACCCCTCTGCAAAACATGACTTTGTGATTGCCAACAAGGGTTTTGCCACCAAGTACTGAGGTCAGACGTTTCTTGTAGTTGGCCACCAGGTTTGCACACATCTCAGGAGGGATTTTGTTCCACTCCTCTTTGCAGATCTTCGAGGTAATTGTCTAGTTTCTCAGAAGTATCTGTAATCTGATTACAATATTTTTGCAGTATGAAAAATATATGCACTCACTAACTGTAAGTCGCTCTGGATAAGAGCGTCTGCTAAATGACTAAAAATGTAAAAAAAATATTTTTTTATCCCTTACATGTAACGGATTACATCTAATCTGTTAGTCCTCCCCAAACCTGACCCCAAGGCACAATCTGGGAAGCTGCAAGAGACAACTGAGGTCTTCAATGAAAATAAACACGGAGACAAGAGGCAACCGGTACTACATTTTACAAAAATAACCCAATGGGGAGGAGAGCTAGCTATGAAAATGGTTGGTTTATTTTCAGGATTCCAGTCATGCTTTTTAAACATCCCAGGCCTCATCTAGCCTATAACTTAATTTGTGTGCAAAACCCAGGATCCTTCAACTCATCATCATATACCGAGAAACAAATAATTTGACATCATCTCTGGCCAAATATCAAACTTATTGAGTATTGTGTAAAAGAGGCTACATGAGTGCCAGTTCAATTCTGAAGTGCCTTCTCTACAGTGTTAGGGCAGTTAATGAGGTTGGCTGGTATTAGCTTAATTTAGGGTGATGCTCTACAATTATATCAACAGCAAAAACATGGATGAATTAAATTGAGATTTTCCTCTTTTTTGTTACCTGCCATGTCGCTAAGGACAATATCAACACCTTTGACTCAGCACAACCTCAGACCTCAACTCGAGATATGAGCACATTAGTAAACAGCCCAGAGCAGAGGACCAAGACAAGGCTACCCATCGGGAGAGAGAGAGACAAAGAGGATGAGAGGGAGGGGTGGAAGATGACTCTGCAGAGAGAGTACTGGGAGACACAGGAGAGAGGGCGAGAGAGCGATAGTGAGAAAGAAAAGAGAGAGAATGTAGACTATACATAGGGGGGAGAGAGACAGAGCGAGAAAGACCCATCACTCACCAGAAGGTTGGCTCCAGTCTGGAACAGGTTGTAGGGGTAAAGGATCCTCTCATAGTGGGAGCGCAGATGAGAGCCTATGGCCTTGCCTGGAGCAAAGCCCATCTTGAGGGCTATCTTAGACCAGCGTCTCTCTCTGCAAACCGCGTCAAAACCCCCCTCATCGTTCACCAACTGGGAAAGGAGCACTCCAATTAATTATGTTTTTACTGTGTGGGTGTTCAAATTTGTCAACATAAGAAGCATATAGAACGCACCATGCTTATATGACTGTATAACACAAATGCACACTGGATCCTATCCAAGAATAGCTGGCCAGTTTCCTGCATCCAGGGAGTGCCAGAAGTTGTAGCTACATACCTTGTTGAGTTGGTATAGGTCCAGAATCTTTCTTTCCACATGAGGGATTTTCAGGGTGCACCCTTGTAGCTCCCAGAACTTTGCGATTTGATCCAGGAAGTTGAGCTTGACTCTGGTTTGAGCCTACTCAACATGAAGATAAACATAATAAGATATGGTACATTTTACACATTGCCAACATAAAACAAATAACATTGATCACACTTGGATAAGATGTTTTTTTATGGTGTTTTATATGCCCTTATCAACATTGTTTATAATAATACATCCCCTGCTGTGCTACTTTTAATTGCAAATGACAGGACATTTACATTTTAACTAGCTCATCGGAGGGGGTCACAAGGGACCTTTGACCTGATGTCATCAGCACTCTGGCTTCAATAAACACCCTGCTGCTGTGGGTTGTAAGCCTGCTGAAGCCACTGTTCTACTGACAATGTCACTCGATGCACCAAAGTAGCCTTCCGAGTCACCTTAGATTAGGCCTAAAGCATTTGCCTACTAATGTATTTGTCAATTTTATTTGATTTATTTAGCACTTATAAAAGAGTGGGATAATTAGAAAATGTAGAAGAGGCCAAATCCCAAAATATCTGTGGAACCTCATTGTAAAAGTAATAAAAACTTGGTTACGTACATATCCAGTTGTTCATAATAAGGTAAGTAGATGCTATTTTCACTCAGTATTGTAATGGATAAACCAGTTAAGCAGGGAAATTAACGTACCTCCAATTCATTAAGTCTCTGGATACGGGGAGTGAAGTGCAGACTATCCACGTCACATGCAAACGGTGGCTGCCATCCCTGCAGGAGTAAACAACACCAGCTTGTTAAACTGACTGAGGAGTCACTAACCTTTTTCCTAGCTTCCATTTAGGAAAATCATGATCAATTGAGCAACAGTCTATGCTGTATTTGAATACATGTTTAAATATGTTATTTATACTGCAGTGTTTAGGAACATTGTGACATGACCGGTTATGTTCCATACAGAAAGTCACATAGGCTGTTCATCCTCAAACTAAATCCATATTTGATATCTCCTCTGGTTACATTATTCCTAATTAACACTACCCTAAATGCCAATCAAACCTGAGTAAAATATATGAAAATGATTTCAATATCACATTAAAACAATTTGATCCTGATGGATTTGAATAAAAACCTGGAGTGGATATGAAACATATCTTACAAACGGGCGCATGACAGACACACTTGAGTACATATACATGCAAAGTAATAATTATATATTAAACTGATTATGGCAGTAGGCAGATTATGCAATAGTCATGTAAACACCTTACTCCGTTTACCTTAATCAGCGTAAGGTCAAAATCAAAGTAAGCATACGCCAATTAAAACACCTGGACTTCTGAGAAATCTTTCGAATTATTAGGACATGTAAACACCTGTCATGACTCTCCCTGGGTGAGGATCAAAGGCCTCATATCAGCTTGGCAAATCGCCGACAACAACCAGACCCTCTTAATCACGGGGGGGGGGGGGGGGGCTGTGCCAGTCTTGACACCTTAATACTGCCATAGATTAGAGATAGGGGAATCTATCTCTGGCCTCTAGTATGGTGAAAGGAATGTCCTTTGTTTCAGAGACTTTTGCCACCCAAAACTTCAACATCCAACAATGAACATTGGGACAATATATTTCAACATCTAAAATGTTGGGAATGATGAGAAATGGAATATGGAAAATTAATGTCTATTTTGTGACATCATTAAAAATGGTATAAAAGGTGTTATAACGAAAACATTGTGACTTGAAGAGCTTTTACACTGTGGATATCAGGCTTGCATCCTTTATGTTGGGTAGAAAATATCAAGGAGGAAGACAATGTTTCCGTGAAGATAGGAATGTGATTTTAGCTTTCTAACAAAATCATAGTGATAATAATACTTTTGCCTCGTAACTAGCCACGCCAGAGGGAGCTCAGAGAGCATGTCAGTATGATGGAAACGCCCCTCTTTACCAGAGTGCATAAAAGACTGAGATAAGAATTATCAGATCAGACTAGACGGACCTCAAGCTGCAGCTGTTGTCCATATTGGTCCTGACCCTGAAAATCAACGAGGTGAAGACGACAAAATTGCCTCCACTAACAATCAATGTTACGGCTGAGTAGCTGTTCTATGTACTGTATCTAAGAAGGTGAATTTAAGTGGGACCATCCTGTCACTCTCTTCAAACCATCGTCTACTACACTGCTCTCATCACCCCACAGGGGATCATCAACACGGCTGCTTAGCCGTCCTCAGAAGACCACTTCCAGAACGAGTGAAAGTAAACAGACGACAAACCTCATGGACAATCTGAGCCTTACATCTGAGCCTTACATGTAAAAGGCCATCCGAAAAGAGAAGGCCCAATCGACCCTTCCCACGAAGGCTTGGGTCCAACAGAGACGAAGACAAACACGTAAATACATGCATTACTTCTTACCAAATGGGCGGCAGTTCTGGCAAAGTATTAGGATTACTATGAGCTTAGGTCCATGTGTTTCCAAGTGTTTCTCTCTCACTATCTTTTGTAACAAGTGTCATATTGTGTTAGTCCGCGAGGGACCCGTTTTCATTGTATTAAGTTTCTAATCCCTACCTATACTGTGTATGTGTTTGTATCGTGTTATCATTTTTAATTAGTAAGTAAATAATTAAATCAATTTGTGTGGTACGGAATGATCAGTAAGACCCGGGTTCGCGCAGACTTAAGAGCCTACGACTTTCAGAATGAGACTGATATGAGGTAAACGATTAATTAATGACTGTTAAATGATGAGATATCTTTAGTGTTAATTCTGGAAACGGTAACTCGTTAAACAACTTTTCCCGTGGTGCCCCAAATTCATAATGAGTTAATTGTTACATGATTAATTTAATCTAGTAACAATTAAACATATTAGGTAATTATTCGATAAATAATAGTCATCACAATAATGAAAGGCACGTCACGACACACCTTAAATCAACATTCCAGCTGTGTATTTGATCTGTTCATGTGCTAGCACCAGCTGAGCGAGCCTCCCTCTTTAGCGCGAGTGAAGTCAGTTTGATTTATTAGGATCCCCATTAGCCGACGCCAAAGGCGACAGCTAGTCTTACTGGGATCGGACATAACGAAAAAGACATTACAGACAACATACTTTACAATTTACATACATTTAAAAACATTAACATGTAGTGTTAATGGAACAACAATGCATGCGTCTTAGAAGTAGTTTTCACATACAAACTTCCTATGTCGTAACTCAGAATAAAAGATGCTTCGCAAAAATAACATGGTCGCTGTGGTAGAATGTATATTTTGATTGGCGATTTTCTGCATTTATCAGAGTGCCATCAGGTAGCCTGATTTCAGATGTGTCCATGTAAACAGGATTATTAAGGAAATCGTTTTGCAAAGCATGTAAACGTTTTAATCAAACTATTACATTAATCTGATTATCCACAATAATCGCATTATTGTGTGCATGTACAGTGAGGGAAAAAAGTATTTGATCCCCTGCTGATTTTGTACGTTTGCCCACTGACAAAGAAATGATCAGTCTATCATTTTAATGGTAGGTTTATTTGAACAGTGAGAGACAGAATAACAACAAAAAAATACAGAAAAACGCATGTCAAAAATGTTATAAATTGATTTGCATTTTAATGAGGGAAATAAGTATTTGAACCCTCTCAATCAGAAAGATTTCTGGCTCCCAGGTGTCTTTTATACAGGTAACGAGCTGAGATTAGGAGCACACTCTTAAAGGGAGTGCTCCTAATCTCAGCTCGTTACCTGTATAAAAGACACCTGTCCACAGAAGCAATCAATCAATCAGATTCCAAACTCTCCACCATGGCCAAGACCAAAGAGCTCTCCAAGGATGTCAGGGACAAGATTGTAGACCTACACAAGGCTGGAATGGGCTACAAGACCATCGCCAAGCAGCTTGGTGAAAAGGTGACAACAGTTGGTGCGATTATTCACAAATGGAAGAAACACAAAAGAACTGTCAATCTCCCTCGGCCTAGGGCTCCATGCAAGCAAGATCTCACCTCGTGGAGTTGCAATGATCATGAGAACGGTGAGGAATCAGCACAGAACTACACGGGAGGATCTTGTCAATGATCTCAAGGCAGCTGGGACCAGTCACCAAGAAAACAATTGGTAACACACTACGCCGTGAAGGACTGAAATCCTGCAGCGCCCGCAAGGTCCCCCTGCTCAAGAAAGCACATATACAGGCCCGTCTGAAGTTTGCCAATGGACATCTGAATGATTCAGAGGAGAACTGGGTGAAAGTGTTGTGGTCAGATGAGACCAAAATCGAGCACTTTGCCATCAACTCAACTCGCCGTGTTTGGAGGAGGAGGAATGCTGCCTATGACCCCAAGAACACCATCCCCACCGTCAAACATGGAGGTGGAAACATTATGCTTTGGGGGTGTTTTTCTGCTAAGGGGACAGGACAACTTCACCGCATCAAAGGGACGATGGACGGGGCCATGTACCGTCAAATCTTGGGTGAGAACCTCCTTCCCTCAGCCAGGGCATTGAAAATGGGTCGTGGATGGGTATTCCAGCATGACAATGACCCAAAACACACGGCCAAGGCAACAAAGGACTGGCTCAAGAAGAAGCACATTAAGGTCCTGGAGTGGCCTAGCCAGTCTCCAGACCTTAATCCCATGGAAAATCTGTGGAGGGAGCTGAAGGTTTGAGTTGCCAAACATCAGGCTCGAAACCTTAATGACTTGGAGAAGATCTGCAAAGAGGAGTGGGACAAAATCCCTCCTGAGATGTGTGCAAACCTGGTGGCCAACTACAAGAAACGTCTGACCTCTGTGATTGCCAACAAGGGTTTTGCCACCAAGTACTAAGTCATGTTTTGCAGAGGGGTCAAATACTTATTTCCCTCATTAAAATGCAAATCAATTTATAACATTTTTGACATGCGTTTTTCTGGATTTTTTTGTTGTTATTCTGTCTCTCACTGTTCAAATAAACCTACCATTAAAATTATAGACTGATCATGTCTTTGTCAGTGGGCAAACGTACAAAAATCAGCAGGGGATCAAATATTTTTTTCCCTCACTGTAACTGTACAATGTCAATAGACACAGGCACCCGGTTAATAGTTACCAACTCTACTCAGGTGATGCTGATTAACAATGTTAATATTTACAAATAGACCTACACATTTGAGTAACCATAGACTTTCATGGTGCATATCACCAAGTCTTATTTTGGCACTGGACCAGCAGCTGCAATACAGTATTTGATGCACATAAGGCCTTTCTTTAACGTATTTTCTTTGATATGGGCCCTCTGAGTAAAGTTGGTATTTCCAGTCCTCTCATTTTCTATTTAACATTGGGTTCAGAGAGAGAGAGACTGTTTGACAAGAATCAACAGGAAACTCAGTGTGCACTAGTACAGCATCCTTACCTTTGGAGACTACACTGTGACCTTGCATGGCATCTCAGAGTGCCAGCATGCCTGTTTGAATGTGCATGATAACTCAGGAATACAGAACAGTATCATTTTAAAATAGGCTACACAAGTGAGAGGCTCTCAGACTATTTCACTGCAATTCTGTAAATTCAGACCAAGCAACACATAGAACCCTTTTTGATCAAATGTGGAAGAATCCATCCTAAAACCCAACTCCCTAAACAAGAAAACCTAACTGTCACATCAGACTGAGAAGTGAACCAGCTGGGGATGTGGACGAATCTAACTGCCCTCGAGTCATCAAAAATTACTGGAAAAAAATATGTATCCCCTGGGGCCGGGGAGGGGTGTTGATGAGACTGCCATAAATGTAGCCTCCATAGATGACACTTTGACCCTGCACGCTCTGTCTGCAGTGCATGGCCCAGATGGGGACATGGTTTATGAAAACAGCTCTGGTTGCATTTCCATCAGCCCCTTTGTGGAGTAGTGGAGCTATGACAACAGGCAGGCCCATTGCATAAGCACTCCCATTCTGCACATTGCATAAGCACTCCCATTCCGCAAAACACCTTCCATCCTCTGAACAGCTAGCCAAATTCAGCCATCATTAGTGCTTGCCTATGGAGCTGTGAGGGGAACGGCACCTCCGTACCTTCAGGCTCTGATCAGTCCCTACACCCAAATGAGGGCATTGCGTTCATCCACCTCTGGCCTGCTGGCTCCCCTTCCTCTGCGGAAGCATAGTTCCCGCTCAGCCCAGTCAAAACTGTTCGCTGCTCTGGCACCCCAATGGTGGAACAAGCTCCCTCACAACGTCAGGACAGCGGAGTCACTCACCACCTTCCGGAGACATTTGAAACCCCACCTCTTTAAGGAATACCTGGGATAGGATAAAGTAATCCTTCTACCCCAACCCCCCCCCCCCCCCCCCTCTGATTATTAAATTCAACAAAAAATTATTTTCAGCATTTTCATCAATTTCTGCATTCTTGGAGATCCTTTCCACACTGCCACGTAGGGATGCATGATATGGGCAAACAATCTAGGCCTTATCTTTTATAAAATGTCGCAATTGTGATTTGACTTGCGATTTAGAGCAAAACACTTGGGTGAACTGTTGGAATCATGGAAATATAAAGATTGTTCTAATGCTATAGTTAGAATATAATATTGGCCACTTTGAATACAGTGTTGTTTGACATAAATGCCAGAGAGGCATTACTGTGACAGAATAGGAACTAAAGTGTTGATAAATGTTTCCTAGGGGACCCTATAAACTTTAGCTACATTTAATGTTTTATTTTAGCTACTTCATGTAGCTAACAAATTCTTGCTTTGCGTATTCCTCTTTGATTTAGAAGATACTGTCACACAAATAACATGCTGATTTAGATCTACACCATCACTGGTATTATCAGGCTGTATAGCTAATTACATTTGCTCTCAGTACATTTATTAGCTAGTTAGCATTAGCGATTAACAAGATTTAAGCCTAACTTGCTAAGAAAAGACAAACTAGTTGTTTGCTGATGTAAGAAACACAGACTAATAGTGTAGTAATAGAACGCTAGTGGAATTATATTAAGAAGCAAAGTGAAAACCGCATTATTGACTGTAAAGAGGGGAACAAAACTGTTTAAATAATACAAAACAAATGGTGGGGACTAAACAATGTGCTGGTAAACAATGTTAATGCATAAAAACAGGTTGCCTAGGTTGTTTCTCAAATATTTTAAATGTAGGTTATTTTAGGTGTACAACATTGTTATTGCATAGTATTTTAGTAATTGATTGTAAATGACCATATTTTGTTGTGGTATGCGGGACAGTCCCTATTCCTGTTGTCTAATAAAACAATTCTCAACTCAATTAGGCTAGAATGCATTTACTATGGTATGCGACAACAGCCTACAAAGTGCAATTACAGTATTACTAAAAAGGTATAACTACTAATGTAAAGTGTTACCCAAATTACTATGTTTAATGAACTACTATCAAACCTTGTAGTAATACTTTTTATTGCAAACGACAGCAATAATGCATGCATACCGCAGTAAAAAAAGTTATTACCATAGGCTACTTTGAGGAAATTGTTTTGATAATCAATGTTCAGGGGCCAGCCCTTCAAAAACCATTGAGTTACCATTAGAAAAGGGGTCAAATTATTCACACAGATGAATTAACAAATATCCCTAGCAAAATCTGATTAATAATAATAATAATAATAAAGGTGGGTGCTTATATTTGTCCTGTTTCACACATGTACAAATGTGTATTATAAACTGGGTGGTTCGAGCCCTGAATGCTGATTGGCTGACAGTTGTGGTATATCAGACCATATACCACAGGTATGACAAAACGTTTATTTTTACTGCTAATTACGTTGGTAACCAGCTAATAATAGCAATAAGGCACCTGGGGGGGTTTGTGATATATGGCCAATATACCACGGCTAAGGGCTGCCTTGCATCGTGCCTAAGAACAGACCTTTGCTGTGGTATATTGACCTTTTACCACACCCACTCAGGCCTCATTGCTTAATTATACAAGTATGAAATAGAAATGTGTTTTTGCATATCACAACCCCGAGACACCCTCGAAGAGTGGGGTCACGGCCGGGGTCAGACATGATCAAAGAAGACCATGCCTTGCTCAAGGACACATCCACAGACTTTTCACCTCGTCAGCTCGGGGATTCGAACTGGCAACCTTTATGTTACCGGCCCAACGCGTTATCCGCTAGGCTACCTGCCACCGATTATTATTTAATATAGTGTTACATTGTTAAAACTCCAAAAGGAAAAGTTACTTGATTTGTACACACAATCCAGTTTTTAAAACACACCCACTACCACAAAGACAACATGGAGGACATTTACCAAGGTAGGAGACACGCCTACAACATCAACATATACAGGCCTCTAAAATCAACCCCACTCCCAGTTATCAAATAATCTAGGTTGTCATGATGCACGTAGCCGTCACACGGCAATCCAGCATCAAAACATTGTGATGTCGATATAACCAGCAATATGGAAGGCTATTTTATAAATATCTTCCAATTTCACATTACAACATTGATAAACTGGAAGGCATTTAAGTGACTTGGTCAAATGTATTATTTCTGTGTCATTTTACAATGAACAACTCCCAGGAAGAGAAAAGTTAACCAACCTTTTCACCCATTCATTTGACCAATAGCCTCTAAAGACCCATCCAAATACAATGTAACGTACTCTCTGGAACATAGGCGATACTTTATTGGAACTTTGTCGGGCGTCTGTCTGCACATAGATCACTGGGCGCGTGCGTGTACATGCACACATAATATACACAGACGAAGCTGGTAATTCAACTCAAGCCGCCATGTTGAAAATCTGTCTAAAAAGATAAGTAAACGACAAAATGTCACCAACAACCTATAGAAAATATTTTAGCAGGAGTTTGAAATATTACCCTGATTAAAGACACTCACCTTCGGCGGTCGGACCTTGCAGATGCCCGTTTTCTCTGCAATAGGCCGTATTTTGTTGATATACGCAAATGGATCGGCAAATTCCTCCCAACTGGGCTCAAAAACAGGACACTCTGGTGGAGCAATAAACTCGTTGGGCCGAGGCTGGGTCATCGTTGCATCTTCGTTCTAAATAGCGGCGAGTTGCAAGTATTAATTAAAGTTAAATGAAAGCTGTCTTTGAAGAACTGCACCCTTTAACTCAGTAATTAAGAACATCACCACTCACTCATTGAAGTCTCACGCGCATTAGCTGGTCGGGGAACAGCACCTACTTCCGCTTGAGAAAATAGAGACCACTACACACAGACTAGCTACGAAACATTCAAATAGTTTTTTTTTTTTTTACAAATAACTACCCACCGTTGCTTCAGTCATGGCATGCCATTTTTGGGGTTTATATACAAAAATATCGCATTGTCAACGCACTAGATTACATCTCAACTGATTGCTGCAAATAAGAAACAAATGGTCAGTAAATAATATTGTTTTGTTTTTTACACGTAATCAAAATATGGTGTACACAACCTACCGATTGTCATTTAAAATTGGTCCGACCAAGAAAATAACTGTATTTTATATAGTTAATAAAACGAATAAATAAGCAAATCAAATATATTTTGATTCTTCTTTCTTCAGCCTATAGTACACAAATGTATATGCTATCTTTTGAGTTATGCACTCTAGTGGCAGTGAAACAGATGAGCGCATTCATACTAAAACCTCGTGGTGACCGGGACTTGTTTTTTAAATGGACCCGATGGACTCGTTGATTGGGTGTCATTCCTTCAATTCTGGTGGCAGTAGGGTGCGGAGACCAGGGCCAGAGACTTTACAAGTGATACACGGAGTGTACAAAACAATAGAAACACTTGCTGTTTCCATGAGACTGGCCAGGTGATAGCTATGATCCCTTATTGATGTCACTTGTTAAATCCACTTCAATCAGTGTAGATGAAGTGGAGGAGACAGGTTAAAGAAGGATTTTTAAGCCTTGAGACATGGATTGTGTACGTGTGCCACTCAGAGGGTGAAAGGGCAAGACAAAATATGTAAGTGCCTTTGAACAGGATATGGTAGTAGGTGCCAGGCGCATTGGTTTGAGTGTGTCAAGAACTGCAATGCTGCTGAGTTTTTCACACTCAACAGTTTCCTGTGTGTATCAAGAATGGTCCACCACCGAAAGGACATCCAACCAAAAGCAGGCCACTGGTCGAAAATGGGTCATTGATGAAAGAGGACAAAGGAGGCTGACACACATTGTGCAGCGCGACAGACGGGCTACAGTTAGTCAACTGACAGTCCAGCGCAACATTGGTGACCAAAGACCCATAAAAGAATGCACAACTCGTCGTACCTTGACACGAATAGGGTATGGTAGCCAACGACCTTACAGAGTTCCACTTTTTTCAACAAAAAACAAGAAACTGCGGTTGCAGTGGGCTAAGGAACGAATACACTGGATACTGCACAATTGGAAAAACATTGCCTGGTCTGATGAATCACGGTTCCTGCGGTTTCATGCTGATGGGAGGACTAGGGTATGGAGAAAACCACGAGTACATGCAGCCATCATGCCGCTTTGCAGGCTGGTGGTGTGATGTCTTTTCATGGCACACATTTGGTCCCTTGATAAAAGTGGAGCAACATTTGAATGCCACAGGTTACCTGAACATCATTGCCAATCATCAGGTGCATCTCTTCATTTTTTCAACAAGATAATGCCCAATGCTACAAGGCTAGGATTGTCCTGGAATGGTTCCACAAACATGACATAAGTATGAAAATGTATGAACTCACTACTGTAAGTCGCTCTGGATAAGAGCATCTGCTAAATTACAAATGTAAAAATGTAATCTTACTTCAGTGGCCTGCCCAATAACCACATCTCAATCCAATTGAGCATCTGTGGGATGAGATGGAATGAGCTAGTTGGAGTAGAGAGCCACAACCAGCCAACTTGACAACTGTCGGAAGCATTGGAGTCAACATGGGCCAGCTTCCCTGTGGCACACTTTCGACACCTTGTAGAGTCCATGCCCCGACAAATTGAGGCTGTTGAGGGCAAAAGGGGGTGCAACTCAATATTAGGAAGGTGATCTAATGTTTTGTGCACTCAGTGTACATGTAAAATTGGCAAGCTATTCCATAAATAAAAACAATAGGCTACTCGAACCAATAGTGAATACATCTTTAAGTTAGATAAACCTGTTCCGAAGCGACTGTCCAATGAAAGTATAATAAATATAATTAATTCCATCAACCACAGGGGGTTTTGAGTTAACAGCACTGACATCCTATTTCCCATGCAATCACGTCAACGAGGGTGTACTCCATCCTAGAACTCACAAACTGGTAAAAAACCACTCCCATTACTCAGCATGCAAGGTGAAGGGTGTGCCAAGCGGATAAGTACACTAACTAGTTCAAATGCTGCACATCATTTCATATTACCATCTGCAATAAGTATTAGTAGTAATATTTCAGAAGTAGGAAGTAATAAGTAGGCCTATACAAGTAATACAATTCAGCAGAGGCTGTAGGGTTAACCTCAGACCAAAGCATAACACCATAATATGGGTTAGTTAAAGTATTGGATTGAATAACATTTGTCCAGAGAACCACATCAATACCATTGTTTATCAGTAGAGAACAAAAAGTGATAGAAGTGAACACTTGGTCTTGCTGAACTAAGGAGTCATCATAACCGAGACAGCATCCAGCACCAGCCAGAAGGGGGAAGAGAAGGAGTAAAGAGTTACGGACAAGACAGACCAACACAAATGTCGGCCATCCCAGCGGGTGACCGCTCTATTGCCTCTGACCACAGAACATTGGCCGTCCTTTTCTGTTCATTTCCCAACTGTTCTACATGTTGAAACGCCACTGTCCGCCGAAACCCAGAAGGTAATCTACTGCACATGGCCAACGTTCGTGTTGGTCTGTCTTGTCCTTCAGTTCCAAATTGTACACCCTCTGATGTTTCCCCAGGTTCTTATGATGGGCCACATTAGGCATGATTGACTCTTTCCAATGCAACATAGAAGCTCTTTTTGTCATCCAGGCAGTGCCAGCCAATGGGTCCAATCTCACAGTCTGCACAAATTAGGTACTTGATTCTGCCCACGTCCTTGGTGAAGCCCACATTCTCAAAGGTGTACATATCATCGACTAACCAGTGGGCAGTCAGTTTGTCCCTATCCACGGATCCCTGTGATTGGGTGATAGTGGTCTTCTTCCGCATTGAGGGCAGGAACAACTGGAGCATATTGGGGAGGAAATAAAAGACAAGATTCATCATGTCAATGAGCCTTAATATGAATAGATAAACAGAAGTGATTTCACTCCCTGACATTTAGTCACATCTTGGCATAGCAAATTTCACATTGTATGCACAATATAATTTCGTGCATTTGGTGGTGGTTAGACATTGCACTACGCTGAAAACAAAGCAACTATGATGAATGCCCATTCGGATAGGAAAATACTTATTTATGCTATAACTAGTCATTTTAGGTAATTTGTCTTTAGGGGTTACTCCTGTCTGAGGTGAACCTTACCTCCTTCTCTGCAAACACCGCCATCCCTGGGCAGAGGACCTTCGATCCACAACGTTGGCACAAAACTGACTTGATATTCTTTCCATCCTCTGACACCAGCGTAGACCGGTCGACGCATCCTTCAGAGGGAGAGCACTGTTCGTGGTTGTCCATGTTGAACGCGAATAGAAGGCAACTTATGTGACTATAGTACACATATAAAGCGAATGCTAAGATTGTTAACTATAGTCAAACCACTGCTCTATATATGTTTTGCAACTATTTGTTGCTTTACCGAGCAAACAGTACCCACCTAGCTAGCTAGCTAACTAATATCGGCTAATGCGAACTTCGAGGCGTCAACTCACCTTTTTGCTGTACATTGGGCTTAACAACCTTCCCTATAAATAATGGCTAGAGTACGCCTAAAGTACTTTCAAACGGTAGTACAAATAATGTAACTAAATTGTATTTAAAACACTCGGCTATATCAAACAACAAGCGTTGCTGGACAGTGTGCACCCGCTGAAACTTCCGTTCAGAAAACCACATCGCTAAATTATAGCGTTCCTCCGTCGTGTAGGACGTTTGGTTTTTTTTAAATAACTGCTGCTAGATTGTTCTTTATCTAGAGATACTTTTTTTAAATAATGTAATTTCATCGAATCACTATAATATACTATTTTAGGGAAACAATAAGTCTACTATAGCTCAAATATAGTTAAAACCATTTTGTTTTTACTTTGGATAAGATCACAACTGACAGACACTTGTGACAGTAATAATCATATCCACCCAGTTTACCAGTAAGGTCAACAATATATAAGATGCCAGCATGTGTCTGATACTGCACAAATCGTTCGTTAAGGTTAGTGTTTCCACACGGCCATATCTCCATATTACAGCGCTTGTTTACGGAAGACAGACAGAAGATACGATGATAGATATACTGACAAGATACACTGCATGACCAAAAGTATGTGGACACTTGCTCGCCGAAAATCTCATTCCAAAATCATGGACATTGATATGGAGTTGGTGCCCCCTTTGCTGCTATAATAGCCTCCACTCTTCTGGGAAGGATTTCCACTAGATGTTGGAACATTGCTGCGAGGACTTACAGTGAGGGAAAAAAGTATTTCATCCCCTGCTGATTTTGTACGTTTGCCCACTGACAAAGAAATGATCAGTCTATAATTTTAATGGTAGGTTTATTTGAACAGTGAGAGACAGAATAACAACAACAAAATCCAGAAAACCGCATGTCAAAAATTTTATAAATTGATTTGCATTTTAATGAGGGAAATAAGTATTTGACCCCCTCTCAATCAGAAAGATTTCTGGCTCCCAGGTGTCTTTTATACAGGTAACGAGCTGAGATTAGGAGCACACTCTTAAAGGGAGTGCTCCTAATCTCAGTTTGTTACCTGTATAAAAGACACCTGTCCACAGAAGCAATCAATCAATCAGATTCCAAACTCTCCACCATGGCCAAGACCAAAGAGCTCTCCAAGGATGTCAGGGACAAGATTGTAGACCTACACAAGGCTGGAATGGGCTACAAGACCATCGCCAAGCAGCTTGGTGAGAAGGTGACAACAGTTGGTGTGATTATTCGCAAATGGAAGAAACACAAAAGAACTGTCAATCTCCCTCGGCCTGGGGCTCCATGCAAGATCTCACCTTGTGGAGTTACAATGATCATGAGAACGGTGAGGAATCAGACCAGAACTACATGGGAGGATCTTGTCAATGATCTCAAGGCAGCTGGGACCATAGTCACCAAGAAAACAATTGGTAACACACTATGCCGTGAAGGACTGAAATCCTGCAGCGCCCGCAAGGTCCCCCTGCTCAAGAAAGCACATATACAGGGCCGTCTGAAGTTTGCCAATGAACATCTGACTGATTCAGAGGAGAACTGGGTGAAAGTGTTGTGGTCAGATGAGACAAATCAAGCTCTTTGGCATCAACTCAACTCGCCGTGTTTGGAGGAGGAGGAATGCTGCCTATGACCCCAAGAACACCATCCCCACCGTCAAACATGGAGGTGGAAACATTATGCTTTGGGGGTGTTTTTCTGCTAAGGGGACAGGACAACTTCACCGCATCAAAGCGACGATGGACGGGGCCATGTACCATCAAATCTTGGGTGAGAACCTCCTTCCCTCAGCCAGGGCATTGAAAATGGGTCGTGGATGGGTATTCCAGCATGACAATGACCCAAAACACACGGCCAAGGCAACAAAGGAGTGGCTCAAGAAGAAGCACATTAAGGTCCTGGAGTGGCCTAGCCAGTCTCCAGACCTTAATCCCATGGAAAATCTGTGGAGGGAGCTGAAGGTTTGAGTTGCCAAACGTCAGGCTCGAAACCTTAATGACTTGGAGAAGATCTGCAAAGAGGAGTGGGACAAAATCCCTCCTGAGATGTGTGCAAACCTGGTGGCCAACTACAAGAAACGTCTGACCTCTGTGATTGCCAACAAGGGTTTTGCCACCAAGTACTAAGTCATGTTTTGCAGAGGGGTCAAATACTTATTTCCCTCATTAAAATGAAAATCAATGTATAACATTTTTGACATGGGTTTTTGTTGTTATTCTGTCTCTCACTGTTCAAACAAACCTACCATTAAAATTATAGACTGATCATGTATTTGTCAGTGGGCAAACGTACAAAATCATCAGGGGATCAAATACTTTTTCCCCTCACTGTACTTCCATTCAGCCACAAGGGCATTAGTGAGGTCGGGCAGTGATGTTGGGTGATTAGGCCTGGCTCGCAGTCAGCGTTCCAATTCATCCCAAAGGTGTTCGATGGGGTTGAGGTCAGGGCTCTGTGCAGGCCAGTCAACTTCTTCCACACCGATCTCGACAAACCATTTCTGTATGGACCTCACTTTGTGCACGGGGGCATTGTCATGCTGAAACAGGAATGGGCCTTCCCCAAACTGTTGCCACAAAGTTGGAAGCACAGAATAGTCTAGAATGTCATTGTATGCTGTAGCGTTAAGATTTCCCTTCACTGGAACTAAGGGGCCTAGCCCGAACCATGAAAAACAGCCCCAGACCATTATTCCTCCTCCACCAAACTTTACAGTTGGCACTATGCATTGGGCTAGGTAGCGTTCCCCTGGCATCCGCCAAACCCAGATTTATCTGTCGGACTGCCAGATGGTGAAGCGTGATTCATCACTCCACTCCAGAGCAAGCACTTCCACTGCTCCTTAGTCCAATGGCTGCAAGCTTTACACCACTCCAGCCGACGCTTGGCATTGCGCATGGTGATCTTAGGCTTGTGTGCAGCTGCTCGGCCATGGAGACCCATTTCATGAAGCTTGCAGTTTGGAACTCGGTAGTGAGCGTTGCAACCGAGGATAGACCATTTTTATGCGCTTCAGCACTCGGCTGTCAGCAACGGGTGTGGCTGAAATAACCAAATTCACTAATTTGAAGGGGTGTCCACATACTTTTGTATATATAGTGTACATGTCTCGCGGCCTTAACAATGGGAATCGTTGTCTACAAAGCGGCACGGCAGGCTGTCTAGCTCCCGCCTATGCTTTCTTTGGATTGGTGGATACATCACATAATTGTAATCCTATTTTGAATATTCGATGAGCGTTGTTGACGTCAACCGCCTGTATTCAATGGAGAGAGATGCTATGCTAGTAGCCTCATGTCATGAATATGCATAGCCATCTCGAGATTCCGATATAAAGCGTTTTTTCTCAACGTTGCAGGGATGTCACGTGTCCTACTTATATCAGTACACTCAACACAACTTAACCATTACGAAACTTCTATTGGATCAAATAAATTTGACACTCTCATTGAACTCGCTTGGTGGGCGAAACAATAAAAGAATCGCCGCCTGCTGGAGGGAGACCTCAGGTGGAGATGACCACCTGACCTAGCGTGCGCTGGGGAGAAAGTGTAGTCAGCAGGAGAAAGTGTAGTGGAAGTGTAGTTCGTCGGCTGGAGGCACACAGCCATATGTATCTATGCAATTCTGCTACGGTAAATGTATCTTTGTTATTTGAAAGATTCTTTCTCGCTTATATGAAAGATAAGTACCATATGTAGTTCACTTGGTCCCTCCAGTAAGCTGCGCTAATAGCTGAGAACCCTTGGGATAAGGCAGAATGCCTTGTTATTGGGCACGTTCGAGCGGATCACTTTTGTGAAGTCGGTGACCAACGCCCTTCAAAGTGTGTTGCATTATGGGGATACAATTGTCCAACTTGCGGCTACATGTCGACTGCATGAACTTAACAAAAATAATGTGATCAAAGGTCATGAAATTTTGACTGCAAGTTTCTGCAGTTGCTCTTCACCAACTTCATCCTGCTGCCATCGCCTGCAGCCATCAGCTCTATTGTCTACCAATCATTAGGGTGTTTTTGTTTGACTCATGTGAGCGTGACCAAAGACATGACTGAAACAGGAACCAACTTTGCCAAGATCATAGATATATATATATATATATATATATATATAGCATCTGTCACAGCATGGGCAACGTCATTGAGGCAATCTCCATTTTTAAGTAGTCATTTTTTTTTCTCACAATTGGCTGATCCCTCCTGATGGGTCCAACCGGGTCATCAGTAGGGATCAGCCAAAGATTTTTTGGAATAACCCAAGATAGACCAGAGCCTGTCGTTTGCATTCAGAGCAAATTAATCATAGTGGGCAGAACAAGTAGAGCTTCCCAGTGACACAAGCCTACCAGACGAGCTAAACCACTTCTATGCTCGCTTCGAGGCAAGCAACACTGAAGCATGCATGAGAGCACCAGCTGTTCCGGATTACTATGTGATCACGCTCTCCATAGCCGATGTGAGTAAGACTTTTAAGCAGGTCAACATTCACAAGGCCGCAGGGCCAGACGGATTACCAGGACGTGTACTCCGAGCATGTGCTGACCAACTGGCAAGTGTCTTCACTGACATTTTCAACATGTCCCTGACTGAGTCTGTAATACCAACATGGTGTGGCCCTCTGTAGCTCAGCTGGTAGAGCACGGCGCTTGTAACGCCAAGGTAGTGGGTTCAATCCCCGGGACCACCCATACACAAAAATGTATGCACGCATGACTGTAAGTCGCTTTGGATAAAAGCGTCTGCTAAATGGCATATTATTATTTATTTTTATGTTTCAAGCAGACCACCATAGTCCCCGTGCCCAAGGACACTAAGATAACCTGCCTAAATGACTACCGACCTGTAGCACTGACGTCTGTAGCCATGAAGTGCTTTGAAAGGCTGGTCATGGCTCACATCAACACCATTATCCCAGAAACCCTAGACCCACTCCAATTTGCATACCGCCCCAACAGATCCACAGATGATGCAATCTCTATTGCACTCCACACTGCCCTTTCCCACCTGGACAAGAGGAACACCTACGTGAGAATACTATTCATTGACTACAGCTCAGCATTCAACACCATAGTGCCCTCAAAGCTCATCACTAAGCTAAGGACCCTGGGACTAAACACCTCCCTCTGCAACTGGATCCTGGACTTCCTGACAGGCCGCCCCCAGGTGGTAAGGGTAGGTAACAACACATCTGCCACACTGATCCTCAACACGGGGGCCCCTCAGGGGTGCGTGCTCAGTCCCCTCCTGTACTCCCTGTTCACCCATGACTGCATGGCCAGGCACGACTCCAACACCATCATTAAGTTTGCCGACGACACAACAGTGGTAGGCCTGATCACCGACAACGATGAGACAGCCTATAGGGAGGAGGTCAGAGACCTGGCCGTGTGGTGCCAGGATAACAACCTCTCCCTCAACGTGACCAAGACAAAGGAGATGATTGTGGACTACAGGAAAAAAAAGAGGACTGAGCACGCCCCCATTCTCATCGACGGGGCTGTAGTGGAACAGGTTGAGAGCTTCAAGTTCCTTGGTGTCCACATCACCAACGAACTATCATGGTCCAAACACACCAAGACAGTCGTGAAGAGGGTACGACAAAGCCTATTCCCCCTCAGGAGATTGAAAAGATTCGGCATGAGTCCTCAGATCCTCAAAAAATTCTACAGCTGCACCATCGAGAGCATCCTGACTGGTTGCATCACCGCCTGGTATGGCAACTGCTTGGCCTCTGACCGCAAGGCACTACAGAGGGTAGTGCGTACGGCCCAGTACATCAATGGGGCCAAGCTTCCTGCCATCCAGGACCTCTATACCAGGCGGTGTCAGAGGAAGGCCCTCAAAATTGTCAAAGACTCCAGCCACCCTAGTCATAGACTGTTCTCTCTGCTACCGCACAGCAAGCGGTACCGGAGTGCCAAGTCTAGGTCCAAAAGACTTCTCAACAGCTTCTACCCCCAAGCCATAAGACTCCTGAACAGCTAATCATGGCTACCCGGACTATTTGCACTGCCCCCCCACCCCATCTTTTTACGCTGCTGCTACTCTGTTAATTATTTATGCATAGTCACTTTAACTCTACCCACATGTATATATTACTTCAACTACCTCAACTAGCCGGTGCCCCCGCACATTGACTCTGCACCGATACCCCCCTGTATATATAGCCTCCCTACTGTTATTTTATTTTACTTCTGCTCTTTTTTTCTCAACACTTTTTTGTTGTTGTTTTATTTTACTTTTTTATTAAAAATAAATGCACTGTTGGTTAAGCGCTGTAAGTAAGCATTTCACTGTAATGTCTGCACCTGTTGTATTCGGCGCATGTGGCCAATAAAATTTGATTTGATTAGATTTGATTTGAAGTAAGGAGGTGGGTAGAGATAATCGCGAGCTAGTGAGATCCTATTGGTGCATTCTAGCATTTATTTGCATATTTCTGTTAGGTAACGCCTACTGTGTGAAGTGCCCGTGTGAAATAACTAAATTCACCCCTGCACTCCTAAACAACGCAATTTTTTACAACTTTGGGTAAAGTCTACAAAACGCAGTGCTGTTTGTTACAGATTCTAGTTTTAGAAACTGAATACTGTATGGAGATAAAATGTTTAATGATGAGAAAATTAGCAGAATGTCAGCCAAAATCCATCTCGCTCCATCTTCTCCCACTGGCCATATTTGGTAGTGAGTGGAAAAGCAAACCGGATGCTTCACATTTATACATCCGGTGAAATATCTGGCTCATTGTTCTGTGGTTGCACCTCCCCTGACTTCACTTCTCGACTTTCGTCAGTCGGTTGCTTTAGCCTTACCACTAAAACGTCCCCAATGCCCTTAGGTTCTCAGAAAGCAAATTCTATGGATGAGATTTTAACTATCAAAAATCCTGTTAAACTGGATGGGCCATATATGTCAAGGGTGTGCCTTTCCAAATCATATCCAATCAATTGAATTTACCACAGGTGGACTCCAAGATTCTGGGGGCTTTTTTGTTAGACTTCAGTGCGGCTTTTGACATTATCGATCATAGTCTGTTGCTGGAAAAAAGTATGTGTTATGGCTTTACACCCCCTGCTATATTGTGGATAAAGAGTTACCTGTCTAACACAACACAGAGGGTGTTCTTGAATGGAAGCCTCTCCAACAAAATCCAGGTAGAATCAGGAATTCCCCAGGGCAGCTGTCTAGGCCCATTATTTTATTCAATCTTTACTAACGCCATGCCACTGGCTTTGAGTAAAGCCAGTGTGTCTATGTATGCGGATGACTCAACACTATACACATCAGCTACCACAGCGACTGAAATGACAGCAACACTTAACAAAGAGCTGCAGTTAGTTTCAGAATGGGTGGCAAGGAATATGTTAGTCCTAAATATTTCAAAAACTAAAAGCATTGTATTTGGGACAAATCATTTACTAAACCCTAAATCTCAACTAAATCTTGTAATGAATAATGTGGAAATTGAACAAGTTGAGAAGACTAAATTGCTCTGGATTGTAAATTGTCACGGTCAAAACATATTGATACAACAATAGCTAGGATGGGGAGAAGTCCGTCTATAATAAAGCGCTGCTCTGCATTCTTAACAGCACTATCAACAAGGCAGGTCCTACAGGCCCTAGTTTTGTCGCACCTGGACTACTGTTCAGTCGTGTGGTCAGGTGCCACAAAGAGGCACTTAGGAAAATTGCAATTGGCTCAGAACAGGGCAGCACGGCTGGCCCTTGGATGTACACAGAGAGCCAACATTAATAATGTCAATCGCTCCTGGCTCAAAGTGGAGGAGAGATTTACTTCATCACTACTTGTATTTGTGAGAGGTATTGACATGTTGAATGAACCGAGCTGTCTGTTTGAACTACTGGTACCCATGCATACCCCACAAGACATGCCACCAGAGGTCTCTTCACAGTCCCCAAGTCAATAACAGACTATGGGAGGCCCACAGTACTACATAGAGCCATGACTACATGGAACTCTATTCCACATCAAGTAACTCACGCCAGCAGTAAAATTATATTAAAAAAACATCTAAAAATACACCTTATGGAACAGCGGGGACTGTGAAGCAACACAAACACATGCATACAAACACACGATAACATACGCACTATACACAAGTACACATGGATTTTGTGTTATAGATATGTGGTAGTAGAGTAGAGGCCTGAGGGCACACACTTAATATGTTGTGAAATCTGTTATGTATTGTAATGTTTTTTAAATGTATAACTGCCATAATTTTGCTGGACCCCAGGAAGAGTAGCTGCTGCCTTGGCAGCTTTGTCATTATGGGGTATTGTGTGTAGATTGATGAGGAAAAACTATTTAATCAATTTTAGAATAAGGCTGTAATGTAACAAAATGTTGAAAAAGTCAAGGGGTCTGATTTCTTTCCGAATGCACTGTACTAGGAGTGATTAAATTATATGCAACACTCCAGTTAAATTATGACTTGTATAGATGTGGATAGACAAATGTGGCATTAATATGGTCAGTCTATCAATACGCCATGAAATGGACTACATTGAAGCAGCATTAGTAACTCAAATGGCTAAACAAATATAGTGACAAAACAATGTTCATGCGTGTGAAAAGTAGTGCAACATCACTATATCGGACAGAAGATGCATGACTTGGTTTGGTTCCCATTAATAAATATTTATTATGTGTTTACATTTCAGGGAAATGTATGATCCATCAACTTGTCTACACAGGATACAACACAAAGTCAAGAATACACAGATTGCTTAGTCTTTGTAATAAAGCCACAAAGTCAGCCTATTGGAGGTCAAAAGTTGAATAGTGATTTGATATAAGAAAAAAGATAAAAAGGTTCCTATCATATCTGGAGATCCTAATGAAGTTCACTTGAATGCAATATTGACCCATCTATTTAAAAACTATTTCCATTGGCCTAACATGCTGACTACACCGGCCATGCGTTTCTCTACTCGGACGAATAATCCACAGATAAAAAGGGAAACCTAGTTAGTTTCTAGTTATCTTCCTGATATCCAATAAGGAGGGGACTTGCAGCATGTGGTGCTTCTCAAATAGAACCAAGTTCTATTCTAGCGCTTGGCTACGCAGACACTCATTCACGCGAGCGGTGAGTGAAATGATTGAAGAACATGCATGTGTAAATTTATTTTGCAATGCTCGCGTTCGCAACGTGGCCGGTGAGGTTTGCATGTAAGGCACAGGAATACTAAATTATTATTCATTCACACTACATGGTGGACCCCATGCAATGACTTAACGTTTAAACGGTAATAACATACTGTTAAGGTGCAATAATTTGACCTTTAGAGTTCTGAAATTTAGCCTTAAAAAGAAACGAAACTCAAGATGAGAAGAGAAAGAGGACCTATTCCCAGATTTGCCCATTGTGCATTGCAAGGTTAGTTTCATACTAGCTATCAATCATACAAGATTGTGTTCAATTGAAAAGGGACTTGAGGGGTAAGGGTACCAAGCACCGTGTCTTGTAGGAAAGTAATTTAATTGTTTGCCTTCCAGTTCCATAACCCATACCTGGGTTGGGGTTGACTGCTTGTCAAAATGTATTTTTATGAACAGAATCAAATACCCTTAATGAATTGTTGGAATTGCCCATTGTTTTCAATTAGGACTTTTCAATGTTCAATTCATTAATTGAATTTCAATTAATAATAATAATAATAAGCCATTTAGCAGACGCTTTTATCCAAAGCGACTTACAGTCATGTGCGCATACATTTTTACGTATGGGTGGTCCCGGGGATCGAACCCACTACCCTGGCGTTACAAGCGCCATGCTCTACCAATTGAGCTATAGAGGACAGAATAAATATGGAATGTATTGACCCCAACCCAGACCCATTCTATCACATAAGCCTCCTACAGCTTGATGTAGGAAGCTCTGGAGGCCAAGAAAGACACCATTACGATATCTCTATGACTCTCAAAAGGTTCCCATCCTTCAATGGAACATGTAATCAATCTGGTCAAAACCCTGTTGTTCTTAATGAGCTAAAGTCAAGCCTAGAGCTTCATTTTGATTTAAAAAAGTGGTGCCGCATCGGCGGGATGCCCCTCCATATAGTTCACTGGCTAAAGCTACTTTAAATGGGGAGAAAGGAGCCCAAGCAGAGAAACACCACCAGAAAACCAAGTATGACATGAGCAAATCAGGGGAGGAGAAGAAGGGTGGAGAGAAGGAGCTACGGGGGACCATGGCGTGTTCCAGCGGTACTTTATAGGGTAGGGAGGCGGATCGACCAGCAAATGGCTGAGGGGGCCACAGCTGGGCCGCTTTCAGAGAAGGGTGTCGTCAGTGCAGCCTCCCTCCAGGCCGTAGCGGAACTCCTGCAGGTTGGTGACGCCGTAGAAGTGGATGAAGGCTGCTGCCACCACCAGGACATGGAAGATCTGGTGGGAGTGGAACTGAGGAGAGAGGGAGGTCAGAGGTGCGTCCCAAATGGCACCATCATTCTCTATTTAGTGCATTAACCCCATAAGGCTCTGGTCAAAAGTAGTGCACTAAATAGGGAATAAGGTGCCATTTGGGATGCATCCAGAGTATCTCCAAAGGCTCCTCTGGTTGGAGCGTGGCGTTTGCAAACCTAAAGTTCTAGGGGTTTGATTACTGCATGGGCCGCATATGCCTACAGTTCAGTACAGAACGTGAGAACGTAAGTCACATCACATAAAAGCATTTGATAAATGACCATAACATTATTATATAATAATCCCAAATGGCAGCCTATATAGTGCACTACTTTTGACCAGAGTGTTGCAGTATAAATGGAATAGGGTAAAAAAAAAAAGTGCCTGTCTTACCCAGATGTCACATTTGCCGGGGAAGTAGCGTTCGGGGATCCTGGCGGCGTACAGTCCGGCGCCAGTGATGTACATGGCGCCCATCAGGTAGAACCAGCCCATCTGTCCCACAGTGGTGGCCTTGACGAAGCCCTCCTCGATGGTGAAGTGGACTGTGGGGACGATGCCGCTCAGTCCCAGGCCCATGAACACTCCTGTGGGAGACATGGAGGGGAAAGGTTGTTTGGTGGAAGCACTGGGCTGGAGAATCCGTAGTATAGGACAGGGGTCTTCAACCTTTTCTTGCCCAGCGACCCCCTCCCAGGAAAACCAGCAACCCATCATACGTTAGCAAAATATATTTTGTACTTTTTTCCCCCCCACATCTTGTCCTATCATCAGGTAAATGATAATGGCAAGGAGAAGTAAAACATTTTAAAATTAATAGATTTGGTAGATAGTTTCATTTTTTTGACCTCCCCACATTATAATGGACTGGTAGCCTATTTGCAGGTGCTTCTTCAAAGCCTGTCAGATACTCCAGTGAGTAATTGGCCCCAATGAGTGTAATTTGCTCTATATCAGGAGTTGAGAAATAAAGTTGACATCATTAGCAATACGATATTCTCCTCTTTTCTACTTTAGGTATGTAATTAAAAATGTGCTTATTCTGTTGTTGCTAGCGATATTCATAGAAACATTCAAATAAAATTAACAAATCTTACTATAAAGATAGTAGCTATATGGTATGTTGTATTAACACATTTACATGCATGTCCTTGCTCTGTATCTACGTCACAGTTCACTCTGACAGGCTGGTTAATATGTGGTGCAGCACCTGCTCGTGTGGGCCGGTGCGCGGGCGTGGAGAAGCGTTCCCACTGGGCCACTACGATGGCGGCGATGCCCAGCACACAGACAATGGTGAGGTAGATGAGGCGTGGCTGCGGGGAACAGTAGAACGAGTAGTAGAGCCAGGGCACGAAGGAACCCATGATCAGCAGGGCGATACCTGAGTAGTCAAGCCTAAAGGGAGAAACAACACCGTGGAGGTTTGATGAAGGATGAGGCAGATCCATTTGGATGACACTCCAACTTAAAACCATTTCTGAAATGAAACATTACATTTCTTCTCAGAAACACAGGAGTGCTAATTGGAAAACAAACAAAGTTCTGCGTGAGCAAGAGGGAGGGGGGCCATGTGGCCTTACTTGGAGAAGGTGCGAGACACTTTCTCAGAGTGGCAGTAGACGGTATGAAAGAGCCAGGAGAAGCTGAGGCAGAGCACGGCGCCCAGAAAGAACATCCCAAACACCACCTTCTCCTGCAGGGGCGCCATGAAGTACATGTTGGGCCTCAGAATGGTGTATGTGCCCAGACAAATAAACAGGATCAGCCCTGGGGGTTGGAGAGGTGAGGCCATCATTAGTGGATCAGTAATCATATAGGGCATATCATAACAAATTAATATTAGCAAAAGAAAGGGATCTCTATGGGGCATACTGTATATACATTGGGGGGCACAATCAAGGCCATTGTATATGGAAATGTGATGTGTAGAGGAGGCACAATTCTTTGCTATGTAGTATGGATAAGTGACTGCATTGCTTAACAGCAGCACGCTGAACTTCTACTGAATGTGCCCTAGTTGTGGGGAACATGGACTTGTGCTTCACAGCAACTTTATAGGCATAAGGTTAAACATGTGAGGATTGGCCAGAAGTATGTGGACACCTGCTCGTCGAACATATAATTCAAAATTCTTGGCCAATAATATGGAGTTGGTCCCCCAATTGCTGCTATAACAGCCTCCACTCTAATGAGAAGGCTTTCCACTAAATGTTGGAACATTGCTGCGGGGAATTGCTTCCATTCAGCCACAAGAGCATTAGTGAGGTCGGGCAGTCAGCGTTCAAATTCATCCCAAAGGTGTTTGATGGGGTTGAGGTCAGGGCTCTGTACAGGCCAGTCAAGTTCTTCCACACCGATCTCGACAAACCATTTCTGTATGGACCTCGCTTTGTGCACGGGGCATTCTCATGCTGAAACAGGAAAGGGCCTTCCCCAAACTGTTGCCACAAAGTCGGAAGCACAGAATAGTCTAGAATGTCATTGTATGCTGTAGCGTTAAGATTTCCCTTCATTGGAACTAAGGGGCCTAGCCCAAACCATGAAAAACAGCCCCAGACCCTTATTCCTCCTCCACCAAACTTTACAGTAGGCACTTATGCATTGGGGAAGGTAGGGTCCTCTTGGCAGCCGCCAAACCCAGATACGTCTGTCGGACTGCCATATGGTGAAGCGTGATTCATCACTCCAGAGAACGCGTTTCCACTGCTCCAGAGTCCAATGGCGGCGAGCTTTACACCACTCCAGCCGACGCTTGGCATTGCGCATGGTGATCTTAGGCTTGTGTGCGGCTACTTGACCATGGAAACCCATTTCATGACACTCCCGATGAACAGTTATTGTGCTGACATTGCTTCCAGAGGCAGTTTGGAAGTCTGTAGTGAGTGTTGCAACCGAGGACAGACTATTTTTATGCACTATGCGCTTCAGCACTCGGCGGTCCCGTTCGGTGAGCTTGTGTAGCCTACCACTTCGCGGCTGAGCTGTTTTCGCTCCTTGACGTTTCAACTTCACAATAACAGCATTTACAGTTGACCGGGGCAGCTCTATCTGGGCAGAAATTTGACGAAATGACTTGTTGGAAAGGCGGCATCCTATGACGGTGCCACATTGAAGGTCACTAAGCTCTTCAGCACAGGCCATTCTACTGCCATTATTTGTCTATGGAGATTGCATGGCTGTGTGCTCAATTTTATAACGGGTGTCTCTGAAATAGCCGAATCCACTCATTTGAAGGGATGTCCACATACTTTGGGCCATTTAGTGTATCTCACACACTCACTCACCCAGAAGGTGGGTCCAGATGTTCCCTGTTTCTGTATGGATCCTGAAGATGCTTCCAAAGCAGGCGCGGAAGGAGGGCATCGGGGGCCGGTGTCCATGCAGGAGGTAGTCGTTGTCCTTCAGCCACTCCGGCAGGACATGAAAAGGGATTACCCTCCAGCTACCCTTCCACACCTGAAACACAAGGGTATAGGCTTACATGAATGTCCTGTTCATCTCACCAGTCTTATTCTCTCTGTGTATGAACTTAGACAGAGCAGCCATGGGGCTGTTCCAGAAAGCAGGATCAATGAGTTAGCCAGCTAACTGTCCCAGAATTCTGAAATAACTTCATATTTTCAAGAAATATAGACTTGAAATGGGCATGGTATAATTGACTCGACAACCAACAACCCATATTCAAGTTTAGCTTTCTAAATGAATCAGAAAATCAAGAGATATATTTGGCTTGTTATCAAAGTTAGCTGGCTAACTTAATGATCCTGCTTTCTGGAACAGCCCAATGATGCCTACTTTGTGCACAAACTCCTCCATCTTCTCCATGGCGTGGTGAGCCTGGAGGGGCAGCGTCAGGACCCCTTCCACCTCTTCGTCGTCATCATCATCATCATCAGGCAGAACTGAGGCCCCCTGCAGACAGCCAGAGAGAAGGTGGAAGGTGATTTAGTTAGGCGAGTAGAGCGGTGCAGTATAATAGTGAACACATGAGAAACAAATCCTAGTTGGCTTTGATCTACTTTTCCCTGACCATTACTTAGGTGTGACCCCACCAAGCTGAGCTCTATTTCTCAATGACCTCACCCTACATTTGTTTTGTCTTCAACTGGGGTCTATTTAGGAGGGTGCAACGCTACAGAACATTCAGATAAACGCATTGTGTAGAACAAACCAATTTGTCTGCCATGTAGAATAGGCCAATAAGGAGTTCTACAACGTTCTGAACTTTCACCTCTCTGAATACACCCATGCTTTCATTAGAAACTTTGGTGTTTGCAGACCACCTGAATCTTTCAAAATGTTGATTTGGAAGATTCTGCGCCATGCTTTAGAAATTACCTGTGGTAATACAGCAGTTGAGTCCGGCTTCATCACAAATGACACCCTATTCCCTATATAGTGCACTACTTTTAACTAGGGCCCATAGGAAACTGATCAAAATTAGGGGGAATAGGGTGCCATTTGGGATGTAACCTTTGTCTCCCCCACTCTCACCTCCGACATCATGCCTTTCCCCGCTGCCTGCCGGCCCGCCTCCTCCAGCAGGGGTCCCAGCTCCATCAGCTCTACATCCGGGACACGGCAGTCCTCCGAGATTCGACAGTCTGCATCGCTCGCAGACCCGTTTCGGCCTGACATAGGGAGACTGCCTGATGACCTGTCCTCTGCCCGTGTGTCCTGCTGAAGCCTGGCACTTCAGTTCTCAGTTGGCCAGTGCTGAGGACTCAATAAATCACAATTAATTTGGCAAATAAATACATTGGCTAGCCAGTTACTGTAGTTGTTCACTTAAATAACTAGATTTCAAATTTCAACTAACTTCACCTGTGACAATTGCACCTGATGTGGATTTTTGGTAGGTCTACATTTCCCACCGACAGATTGTCCTTGCCTGCTCTTGCATTCAGCACTGAATGTGTGAAGCGTCCAGTATTCCTTTGACATACATTTTTACACCACCTTATATCATGCTCAACTATACAGTCGTGAAAATATTAACTCGTTAAATTAGCATTTTACAACAGTGAAGACGAATAGTTACTCTGCTAAAATGTCAAGAAGACCAAAATTGTTCTTGCTAGACGGACGAAAAAGGTAGTTAGTTCGCTTGCTATCTAGTAGCTAACAAACAAACAAACAAAACTGGCAAGACTGTTGTATCAGCTGGTTGGCTAGCTTAGAACAAAACATCCACACACAATAGTATTCTTAGAAGCATGGAATTGAATAGCAAGATAACGACTTGACACCCCCCAAACTCCTTTAATATTATTTGGCTGACATTATTGCTAGTAAATTATAGTTTGAGCCCGAAGCTAACGCACGCTAGCTGCTAGCATATTAGCGTTCGCATTTCGAAGAAAGCTGGCCACATCTGGCTGTATCGAACCAATACCAAACACCCTGACACAATTGCAATGACTGGATCTGCAAAAATATTGTTCGTTGTTGTAGCTAGCTAGTTAACATTTTCATTCAACAGACGTACCTGATACTCCAGACGGCAAGGGAAATGTGACCCTGATCCCTTCCGGATTCTCACAAAAACAAGCCGAACAGTCACGCAGCACCGCTAATGAAAATGACAAGTTACATTAATGCCAAGCAACGGGTTTACGTTTAACTGGCTCTCATAAACAATGACACAGAGTCTCCATCTAGTGGTTAAAATTGCAATTGTACAACGGTTAAAATAGTTTAGATTTAGGCCTAACCCCAAAATATGTAAACTATGAATGATATCAAATCAACGAAGGCTAAAAATAGTACTGTTCTATTCCCAGGTCATGCACGTGCTTCTGCTATTAATGATTCAGTGGAATCGCATTACCTCCATAATAGTGCCTGCACGAACCCACATGAAACATGACACCCATTCGAAAGTTACTTGTCGTTTACAATAATGGTTGTACAGTATGTGAAAAGTTGTATTCAGCCCTGAGCTGCCTCAGCCACATTTTAGCAGCACAAGAAAGGTTTACTAAAAATAAAATAAAAAATCCTCATCCAGCCCTTTACTTGTGGATAGAGAGCTACTCCTACCCCCAAACGAACTGCCATTCAGCATCTCCAATCCTCAGTAATCCCTAATCCCTGTCAACAAAGGGGGTTGAACTGTACTGTAGGCAGTGGAATTAGATGAACATTTCCAACTCCCAATCTGTCCCAGCATTTGGAGCAGACTACATCGTCTGCTCAAATGTAGATTACTCCTCGTTGCGACAGCATTCAATTGCCACAGTCAGAGCTACGTTGTTCCAGCAAACGGTGTTTTCCTCCTCAATACTCTATTTTGCAACCAGGGATAATATCTAAGGAATGGTCCAGCCAAATACGTAAACAGAACAGGATGGATCATGTATGAGTGGAAGCAATTTGAAATGCTGTCAGAAATTTTATTGTTTTTTCTCTTCATAAACACAGAATACATTTTACAACGAGTGTAGTGCATTGCAGATAAAACTCTTATTAAAGTATAATATATCAAACAATTGCCACAGGCATACAAAAGCGCCTTTAATAATTATGCCCACTGAATCTCACTCTACACTTCCACGTTAGCTAATGTGGATGCTACCATGATTACGGATAGTCCTGAATTAATCTTGAATAATGATGAGTGAGAAAATCACATTAGTACAAATATCATACCCCCCAAAACATGCTAACCTCTCACTATTACAAAAACAGGGGAGGTTAGCATTTTTGTGTGTGTGGGGGAGGGGTATATTTGTGGGTCTAACTTTCTCACTCATCATTATTTACGATTCATTCAAGACTATCCATAATCATGGTAGCATCCACATTAACATAGAAGTGTTTAGAAACATATTCTATTCTTATTTACAATAAAAAAGACTCCAAAATAATGACACAATACATTATTTACCATTCATTTCTATTGGTCACAAAATAATTTGAGACCAAAACAAACAGCAAATGCATCCAACAAGTTTGTAGAGTCACAAACTTGATGTAATCATTGCTTGCTATGAATATGGGACCAAATACTCATATTTTGACTACTTTAATACACATAAGTGAATTTGTCCCAATACTTTTGGTCCACCCTAAAATGGGAGGACTATGTACAAAAAGTGCTGTAATTACTAAACGGTTCACCAGATATGGATGAAAATACCCTCACATTAAAGCTGACAGTCTGCATTTTAACCCCATAGTCATTGTATCATTTCAAATCCAAAGTGCTGGAGTACAGAGCCAAAACAACAACAAAATTGTCAATGTCCCAATAATTATGGAGGGCACTGTATATATTTGTAACACTCACAGCAGATGCCAAAATACAGTATAATGCATCTCTGCAGAAGCTGAAATAATTAAGTGCATATCATTTGTCATGTGTGCGTTTAAAGCAATGCTGCCTGGGCGGCCTCCTCATATTTAGCACTGCACCCCTGGGCGTAATTCAGTTCAATATGCGGCTTTATCTTTATGTTCTGTTCTCTCTGTCCGGTTCTTAGGAAGAACGCTCAAGGGTAAGAACATAAATAATAAATCAAAGCCTCAACAGCTCACCTAAAAATACACAGGGCCCAATCAATTGTAGCTATCAGCAGGGGATGGAGGCAGAGCTTAGTGGAGGCCAATAATACAAAGGTAGGACTTTGGTTGCAAGTGAGCATTTAATGCTCAACCTGATAGATAAGAGGCCATGTCTGCACTTATTAGATGGGGCTTTTGGCAGTAGATTGATGCAGTGCTTCAAGTGGACTGAAATAGGTGCCGGTACTCATTTTGGGTGCTGGTATTGTATAAATATTTAGGTGCTGGAACTCTGCAATAGATTTAAGCCAATATTTTTTAAGAGATGCTGGTTCTCAAGCAGTAGTTTCGACCCATGTCTAGCACTGAATTTATGTCCTTGTTGAATTGAGAAGGCCCAGGCCGGGGGTGGCTGGGAGGAGAGTCCCTAGGCTGGAGACTAGTAGGCAAAGCGCTGACTCTGCCGGTAGCCCAACTTGTCCAGGTTTGGGTTGCAGGCAAACTGGATCATGGGGGGCGGACCGCACATGAGCACCAAGGTGTCGTCACTGGGGGCGGGCAGGTGCTCCTGGATCATGTCCGCGTTGATGAAGCCCTCACTGTACTCCCAGCCTGAGCCACACAAATGGATCTTATTCAATCTTTCATGGGATCACAAACAAGTACCGGTATGCATAAGGATTCAAATAAAATAAAATGTATTCGTCACATACACAGTTTACAGCAGGTATAAAAGGTGCAGCGAAAGGCTTATGTGCTAGCTCCCTCAACAATGCAGTACATTAACCAATAATAACAATGAAGAGTCAAGTCAAACATAACAAGTAGTAGAAGAGGTAGTATGCATAGTAATAATTGACTGTATTTATACTATTTAGTAATATAGTGGTTAGTGGAATCAATAGTATATATATGAGTTCTGAGTGTGTGTGTGTGCTTGTGTGTGTGTTTATGGGTTCTTGTGTGTGTGTTTGTGTGTAAGGGTTGGATGTGTGGGTAGTCAGTGTAAATAATTTATAAGGTGCATATACTTTAGTCTCTCTGGTGCAAATAGTCTCTAAGGCACATGTCTGTGCAGGGAGACAGCTAGTTTGTGCTTTTCAGCAGTCTGAAAAGCTATTGTGACATAATATACACAATGAAAACTAATTCAAGACGATAATACAAATTTACACATTTGTTAAGACTTCTGAAATCTGGATGCCAACACTTGAGCAACGCAAGCAAAAGCCATAAGTCACATACCCTTGGGTGCCCTGTCCACTGTAAACCACAGCTTGAAGCGGTCTGGGTGTCTGGCCTGGACCTCCTCCAGCTCATCCCTCAGCAGGATGTCCTTCTCAGTCTGCCATGAGCACGCACGCACACACACACACAACACACAGTTAACAATGGTGTCTGGTTCAGTGTTAACTCTCAACCTAAGCAAACCTATGAGCTACATCCACAGTGAAGCTAGTATTAAGCATTTATCTGTCCTTTATTTATAGAGATTATATTAAAAGTCTATTTTAGGAGAGAGGCCAGTGTGGGCGGCAGCCACACACCTGGTTGGCATACAGCAGGCTGCAGGTGGTCCTGTCACTGGGGTCCTTCATGATAGCGCGCACCAGCTGTAGCATAGGGGTGATGCCTACAGACAGGGAAGGGAGTTCAGCACCAGGAACTAAAAGCGCTTACTCTACATTTACCTGTGCTTAGACAACATTTAATAGTTTAGGTTCAGAGGGCAGGGTTGGGAAGGGAAGAGTCACCTGTTCCTCCAGCTATCAGACCCACAGTACTGGCAACTTTTATCTCAGCAGGATACTTTTTGTCTGTCTGAACTGCAAACTGCCCTGTTGAATGGAATGGGAGAAAGCGATGAGACACAAGAGTTATCTTATCCAAAATGGAAGACAGTTGTTGGGTGTGTCCATTATCAATTATCATCTAATAATACTGAGAGAATATATTTGAGTGGCAATACAGTAAAATTATATTCTTTAGGCAGTGCTTTTCTGGAGCCATTGGGGCATGAAAGTTGCAAAATGCGATGCAGAAAGCCAGATATTACACATAACACAAGTACTGTTTACTTATTCAGTAGACTTAAGGTTGAAAACAAGTATGTACACACATGATCAGTCTCAGCCAGCCACACCACACTTAAGTACACAAAGCTAAAACACCCATCCCATTGCAGACTATGTGTGCGTCCCAAATGGCACCTGATTCTTATGGGCCCTGGTAAAAAGTATTGCACTATATAGGAAATAGGGTACCATTTGGGACACATCATTTGTAAATATCAGAGGGAGGGTGTGCCAGGCAGCAGACTGGTCGTACCATGTCCTTTGTACTCCAGCAGGCCTCCTGGTCCTCTGAAGTCTACCACGTCTCCCAGCTGCAAACTCTCCAGGTACTGGGACATCTTCCCCCCGTCAGGAAACTTGAGGTGCACATTCCTGAAGTAGATCTGGGGAGAAACGTTATCCATGAAATATGCTTTGCAGATCAGGGTCCGTATGTATCAAGCTTCTCATAATATGTGCTGATTTAGGATCAGTTTTTATTTTCGATCACAAAGAATAAGATTACATGGACAAAGGGAACCTGATCCTAGATCACCACTACTACTCTGAGACTCTTGATACATACAGACCCAGGTTTGATAGTACTAGCGTGTTCAGTTTCAGTATTTGATATAGGATTGCTTTGACAAGCCATACATACCTTCACAACCAGGTCAACATATCCTTTGTCGTCGTCGCTGGACACAGGTGTGTATGGTCTGACTACCAGGCTGCCGTCAATACGGGCAGAGAGGTATACATGATTCCCTAGACAAAACAAATAAGGTGGTTAGAAACACAAAGACAACACCGATTAAAAATACTGCTAGGGTCATTGGGTGTGGCTTCACCCTCTGATTGTTCTGCTAAATGACTCATACAGTAAAGAGCATTCCAGGAACGCGAATCAAGTATTACGCTGTGATTGTAGTTATTATGCTGGTGAGCTAAAGGACTATTTATATTAATGGCACTGAATTGTACCAAATAATAATCAATGATCAAACTGTCTCTTCACAAAACCCAGAAAGAACAATGTGCAAGTGAAGACTTACCTACAGGCAGTCCCAGGATATGTTCTACTGAGGGAAGTCGAAAGCGGAACCTGCGAGTATCATGGTTGATCACCTATGAAAAGAGGCCATACATACTGAGCCATACATACACTATATATACAAAAGTATGTGGACACCCCTTCAAATTAGTGGATTCGGCTATTATTTCATCCACACCCATTGCTGACAGGTGTATAAAAAAATTGAGCACACAGCCATGCAATCTCTATAGACAAACATTGGCAGTAGAATGGCCTTACTGAAGAGCTCAGTGACTTTCAACGTGGCACCGTCATAGGATGCCACCTTTCCAACAAGTCAGTTCGTCAAATTTCTACCTTGCAACAGCTGCCCCGGTCAACTGTAAGTGCTGTTATTGTGAAGTGGAAACGTCTAGGAGCAACAATGGCCGCGAAGTGGTAGGCCACACAAACTCACAGAATGGGACCGCAGAGCGCGTACAAATCGTCTGTCCTCAGTTGCAATCCTCAATACCGAGTTCCAAACTGCCTCTGGAAGCAACGTCAGCACAAGAACTGTTCGTTGGGAGCATCATGAAATGGGTTTCCATGGCCGAGCAGCCGCACACAAGCCTAAGATCACCATGCGCAATGCCAAGCGTCGGCTGGTGTGGTGTAAAGCTCGCCACCATTGGACTCTGGAGCAGTGGAAACGCGTTCTTTGGAGTGATGAATCACGCTTCACCATTTGGCAATCCGACGGACGAATCTGGGTTAGGCGGATGCCAGGAAAACGCTACCTGCCCCAATGCATAGTGCCAACTGTAAAGTTTGGTGGAGGAGGAATAATGGTCTGGGGCTGTTTTTCATGGTTCGGGCTAGGCCCCTTAGTTCCAGTGAAGGGAAATCTTAACGCTACAGCATACAATGACATTCTAGACGATTCTGTGCTACCAACTTTGTGGCAACAGTTTGGGGAAGGCCATTTCCTGTTTCAGCATGACATTACCCTAGTGCACAAAGCGAGGTCCATACAGAAATGGTTTGTCGAGATCGGTGTGGAAGAACTTGACTGGCCTGCACAGAGCCCTGACCTCAACCCCATCGAACACCTTTGGGATGAATTGCAACGCTGACTGCGAGCCAGGCCTAATCGCCCAACATCAGTGCCCGACCTCACTAATGCTTGTGGCTGAATGGAAGCAAGTCCCCGCAGAAATGTTCCAACATCTAGTGGAAAGCCTTCCCAGAAGAGTGGAGACTGTTATAGCAGCAAAGGGGGACCAACTCCATATTAATGCCCATGATTTTGGAATGAGATGTTCGACGAGCAGGTGTCCACATACTTTCGGTCATGTAGTGTACATTGGTTTTGTCACAATGCACTGGAGCAACAACTACTACCAACATTCAGTTACATGTTAAGACAAAAATTATTTCCATCGAGTACATATATGAATTAGGCACAGGCCTATGAAGCACAGACCAAAAATGTCTAATTAATTTCCTACAGAGTATCTGTTTCAATAGCCCACAGTACCTCTTTATCGATGAGCGCTAGCTGGTATTTTTTAGTAGAGTCAAGCAAGGTGACTGGAGGCTTCTTCTTCTTGCCTAGATAGAGGGCTACAATTATGCCCACAGTGGACAGCAATACCACCCCAGCAGTCACAGCTACCGTCGTGGACTATATACAAGAGAGAAAATAGGTTTTATGGTATAATAATAATAATAATAATAATAATCATAAATCCTTCAAAGTATTCACACCCCTTGACTTTTTCCACATTTTGTTGTGTTACAAAGTGTGATTAAAATGAATTTGTCATTTTTTGTTAACGATCTACACAAAATACTATGCAATGTCAAATAAAACACTCATATGTCTTGATTAGATAAGTATTCAACCCTCTGAGTGAATACATGTTAGAATCACCTTTGGCAGCGATTACAGCTGTGAGTCTTTCTGGGTAAGTCTCTAAGAGCTTTGAATACCTGGATTGTTCAATATTCTTTGCACATTATTTATTTATTTATTCTTCAAGCTCTGTCAAGTTGGTTGTTGATCGTTGCTAGACAGCCATTTTTCAGGTCTTGCCATAGATTTTCAAGCTGATTTAAGTCCAAACTGTAACTAGGCCACTCAGGCACATTCAATGTCGTCTTGGTAAGCAACAGTGTATATTTGACCTTGTGCTTTAGGCTATTGTCCTGCTGAAAGGTGCAGTGTATGTTGGAAAGCAGACTGAACCAGGTTTTCCTCTAAGATTTTTCCTGTGCTTAGATCTATTACGTTTATTTTTATCCAAACAAACTCCCTAGTCCTTGCCAATGACAAGCATACGCATAACATGATGCAGCCACCACCATGCTTGAAAATATGAAGAGATGTGTTGTATTTGCCCCAAACATAAAGCTTTGTATTCAGGACAGTTAATTTCTTTGCCACATTTTTTTGCAGTTCTACTTTAGTGCCTTATTGCAAACAGGATACATGTTTTTGAATATATTTTATTCTGTACAGGCTTCTTTCCTTTTCCTCTGCCATTTTGTAAAGTAACTACAATGTTGCTGACCCATCCTCAGTTTTCTCCTATCACAGCCATTCAACTCTGTAACTATTTTAAGGTCATCATTGGCCTCCTGGTGAAATCCCTGAGCTGTTTCCTTCCTCTCCGGCAACTGAGTTAGGAAGGACGACTGTATCTTTGTAGTGACTGGGTGTATTGATACACCATCCAAAGTGTAATTAATAACTTCACCATGCTCAAAGGGATATTCAATATCTGCTTTTATTATTTGTACCCATCTACCAATAGGTGCCCTTCTTTGCGAGGCATCGGAAAACCTCCCTGGTCTTTGTGGTTGAATCTGTGTTTGAAATCACTGCTCGACTGAGGGACCTTACGGATAAATCATGTTAAACACTACTATTGCACGCCGAGTCCATGCAACTTATGTGATTTTTACTCCTTAACTTATTTAAGCTTGCCATAACAAAGGGGTTGAATACTTATTGACTCAAGACATTTGAGTTTCATTTTTTAAAGTTAATTTGTAAAAATGTCTAAAAACATGATTCCACTTTGACATTATGGAGTATTGTGTGTAGGCCAGTGACAGAAAATCTAATTTCCCCATTTTACATGCAGGTTGTAACACAACAACATTTGCAAGTCAAGTGGTGTGATGATTTTCTGAAGGCACCGTATAACATGGATAATATTAAACTGTTTTCATTCTGGAAATTATCTGCTATTATACATTTCTAAGGCACTCATTGTCTCAGAATGATAGTAATCTGATTAAGGATAAAGTAGGCTTAAAAAGGGAATCTGTGAACAAAATATCAGTCTCCTGGAGGCCATTTGTCAATAGCTTGTGTACTGGCAGTACTTGTGTAGTTGCTTTTTAAATACAACCAAATTCTCTAAGGTTAAAAAAGCATCGCTTGCTGCAAAGGCTGCGGTGACAGATGTACCAGCACAGTTGGTTGCTTGGCTGACAGCTAGGCAAGATGAGTAACTTGCACAAATTTACAACATGAGTCACTAGGCTAGTAAGCTAGTTATCTTTTTATCGGGTCAATCTCAGAGCTAAATCTTCTAATTCTGTGCGTTTAAATTTGACATAATATGACCAGTTCAGGGAAGATACATTATCTGACAGCTGCAGTGTTTTGTTACCGCTCTGTTTATCAACAAAGTACCGTTAGCTAGCTGACTAGCTAACTTACTAGCTAGGAACTACTTGCAAGCAACCTTATGACTGGCTATCAGGTGCTGCTAGCAAATGTAACTAGCTAAAGTAGCTACTGTACGCAGACAAGCAACCCTGGAAATAATTTATTTAAACGTCAGGACATTCTTACCAATGCGTACTTCATGGCGATTCTGAATCCCCCAGAGCAAGGTTATCTTGTTGAAGCGAAGATGTACTTGGCTAGCTATAGGTTATCATCAGAGAAGGCACACCCAACGAATTTAATAGATGGGAGGACGTATTTAGCGGTTAAACCAAATGTGTCCAACTTCCGTTGGAGAGAAGCGGAAATGCAACCACATATTACAGTTGCACGATTATGATACTTCGGCAGAGTATACAGTAGCTTTGTTCTCAAGTGAAATGAAATATTCTGCCATAAAAGGTAGTAAAATAAAGTATGCAGTGGATGGCGAATAGGCAATGAAATCAATAAGATACATCGAATCTTGCAAACCAACTACTAGATTTACTTCAAAAGAATGTACCTTTACTGATTGGAAGAGTTATGAAAATACAGCTTAGTTTATTTATTTATTTATTTTTTACATACTCAATACATCAAAGTAATCCTTAATTATATTTATCCTTTTTATTTTTTACAAATACTACTTACACAGTTTTATGCCCTCCCATAGTAAGTGCTTTAAGTAAGATATGCCCACAGCAGAGCCTTTCAGGCTGGCCTGCGTAAATACAAAAAATTAACCATAAAAGATGCATGTGAAAGATGTCAAATGGCCTCTTCCTTTGTGACCACTGACCAGGCTAGAGAAAAACAAGATGATTTTGGCATCTCAACCTAACCTGGTACAGTACATTTAAATAAAGGAGGCCATCTGAAAGTACTGGGTAAGACTACTACTCCTCCTCTATTATATCTCTAGGCCAGGGTCAGTTAGACTAGATCGCATGTTCAGCTCCTATGATCTTCTTGACGTAGTTGTGGACGTTGACATGGAGCTGATGGGAGGTGGCATTGAAGATCTCTGTGGCCAGAGCCCTGGTCTCCGCTGATCCATTCCACAGTGCACGGTACACAGGCAATGTGTACTTCTGTTTCCCCTGGGAGCAAGATACAAATGTATTATTCATATATTATTGCTAAGATACTACTATTTACATGATCGTTTAAGACACCTGAAAAATACTAATTTAACTTTAAAACGGACACTATAAAAATACACATATGGTATATCATACACACACACACATATTATCATATAAATATATTATATTTAATATAATAAAACAAACTAGCTGGGCCAATTGTGCGCCGCCTCATGGGTCTCCAGGTCACGGCCGGCTGTGACACAGCCTGGGATCGAACCCGGGTCTGTAGTGACGCCTCAAGCACTGTGATGCAGTGCCTTACACCGCTGCGCCACTCGGGAGGCCCTATAATTGATGGTTGAGGACCAAACATTTGTTTTTCTGACCTGGCAGCTGAGGAAACTGCGCACATGTTGATATCCTGGCTGGTGATGATTATTGGCGACGAGCAGGGCCCAGCGCAGTCGTAGCTCAGCGTTGTTTGACTTCACGATGTGAGGGTACTGCTCCTCCAGTTTCTCCATATTACCTTATCAAAGTCAGAGTGAAGGTACATCATTGGTGTGACTCTTTTCAAAAGTAGTGAACGCACATCCAGACTTGCAGGTGCAAGTTACAAAAAGTAAAAGTAATGATATAAAGAATTGAGATCTGCAAACTGAGGAATTGGGGTGAATCACATGCATCTTCAGTACAATGATAGTGCTAGGGGTATCAGTGCAGAAGTGGTTACCATCATGTCCTACCTCTAGGCAGTGGGGACTTCTCTATGATCTTCTCCAAGAAGTAGACAGCCTGGTCAGTCTTCCAGGACTGGATGTTGGTCTTCTTGATGCTGGCCATATCCAGGCCCTCGGCAGCCCACAGCTCTGACAGCTGCTCAGCAGGCTTCATCAGGCTCTGGCCAGCCGACAGGTCAGGGAGATAGGGAGGCCAACCGGGCACATTGAGCCAGCTATCAAATTCCAGACCTAGCAAAGAGACCAAAAGGAGAGTGAGGTTAGTTTGCTGTTACAATCTCACTTCCAAGCTTAAAGACTCATTCTAAAGGCAAGTACAACCCTAAAAGGCCAATCTAACACTCTAAAAGCAACTACACTGTCTTTTACCCTCAATCTTGTGTACTCCTTTCTTCTTCAGGTCAGGGAAATACTCCAGGAAGAACTCCAGGGCGTCCTCGGCCATAACACTGCAGAACTTGAACTTGTCAACGTAGGCCTGTGAGAAGAAACACCCATATGTCAGACTGTTGCCCTCATACCCTGCCATGCATATACAGTGCCTTCGGAAAGTATTCAGACCCCTTGACTTTTTCCACATTTTGTTACGTTACAGCCATATTCTAAAATGGATTTAAAAAGTCCTCAGCAATCTACACACAATACCCCATAACGACAATGCGAAAACAGGTTATTAGACATTTTTGCAAATGTATTAAAAATAAAACAGAAATACCTTATTTACGTAAGTATTAAGACCCTTTGCTATGAGACTCGAAATTGAGCTCAGGTGCATCCTGTTTCCATTGATCATCCTTGAGATGTTTCTACAACTTGATTGGAGTCCACCTGTGGTAAATTCAATTGATTGGACATGATTTGGAAAGGCACACACCTGTCTATATAAAGGTCCCACAGTTGACAGTGCATGTCAGAGCAAAAACCAAGCCATGAGGTCGAAGGACTTGTCCGTAGAGCTCTGAGACAGGATTGTGTCGAGGCACAGATCTGGTGAAGGGTACCAAAAAATGTCTGCAGCATTGAAGGTCCCCAATAACACAGTGCCCTACGTCATTCTTAAATGGAAGAAGTTTGGAACGACCAAGACTCTTCCTAGAGAACCTGACAGAGCTCTAGAGTTCCTCTGTGGAGATGGGAGAACCTTCCAGAAAGACAACCATCTCTGCAGCACTCCACCAATCAGGCCTTTATGGTAGAGTGGCCAGACGGAAGCCACTCCTTAGTAAAAGGCACGACAGCCCGCTTGGAGTTTGCCAAAAGGCACCAAAAGACTCTCAGACCATGAGAAACAAGATTCTTTATTCAGATTACAACCTCTCACTTTCAGTTATTTGAAATAATCTCCCAAACATCACTATTTCTAAAACAAGCCATAGAAAGTTGGTTGCAATTTCAATTTAATCCTCCAGAACCAACAGAACAAATAATGCAACAAATAGTGGTTAAACTCAAATATACTAATTGATAAAAAGCCAGTCTTTTTTGAAAAAAAGTAAAAAAAAAAAAAAAGGTATAATCTTCATAAATGATATCATAGGTAGGACTGGTGGAGTTGTTGCACATGCAGCTAACAAAAACATATGGAAATGTCTGCTCTACCCAAAATTACAACCACATAATTGCAGGATTTCCGCAAAAATGGAAAAGGAAAGTGGAAGGGGGAAAAAGTAAGGAACTTGTCTGTCGGCCCTGCATTAAAGAACATAATTGGTAAAAGAAAATTGTGATAAATAAAAAAGTATACCAGTTCCATTTAAGGACCAAAGGATTGACAGCCGTCCCATATAGATTGCAAAATAGTTGGGAAGAGATTTTTGACGTACCGATTCCATGGCATAGTGTTTATGAACTGATACGCAAAACGACGCCGGATTCAAAACTTAGAATTTTTCAATTTAAATTATTATACAAAATTCTTGCTACCAATAGAATGTTATTTATATGGCGGATACAACCTTCCCAGCTCTGCAGATTTTGCTGCGAAGAGACAGAATCATTAGATCATTTGTTTTAGTACTGTCCATTTGTGGCTTGTTTTTGGTCACAGGTCCAGGAATGGCTGAAGGATTGCAATATTGCAGATAACACTACTGGGTGATCTGAAAAGTCATAGTCAATTGATCAATAATATAATAATACACTTAGCAAAAATGTTTATTTTCAATTTACAGTCTGTAGAAACAATGAGAATAGAAGGGTTCAGAACTTTTGTGAAACATCACAGTACAGTTGAAAAATACATGGCAAATAGATATCCAATATGGATGGTGTTAAGAGATAGATGGGAGGTGTTGAATGGAGCTGAAGGATGGGACTAATAAAAACTAATAACAGCAAGATAACTAATGTAGGGCATGCTGTGTCCAAAATAAGTATATAGGTTATAGGTTGAGAGCTTTTTTGAAGGAGCACAGTTGGAGAGATACGGCATATAGAAGCAAACCGGATGGACATCATGAAAATGATCGGAGAGGTTGAGGAAGTTCAGGAGTAAAAACAAACAAAAAATAAATATTGTAAAATTGACTGTGTCCATAAAATGTATATAGTATGTATAAGCTGGAAGTAGAGGCCTAAGCGTTGTTGTTCAGTAGTTTACTCCAATTAGGGAAGGGGTGGTGGGGTTGGAACGTAATAAAGGGAAATATATTTTAAAAAAATGATATATATATATAGTTGAAGTCGGAAGTTTACATACACTTAGGTTGGAGTCATTAAAAAACTTGTTTTTACATTAAAATTTTAGTCATTTAGCAGACGCTCTTATCCAGAGCAACTTACAGTTAAGTGAGTGCATACATTTTCATACTGGCCCCCCGTGGGAAACGAACCCACAACCCTGGCGTTGCAAGCGCCATGCTCTACCAACTGAACACATATTTCTTGTTAACAAACTATAGTTTTGGCAAGTCGGTTAGGACATCTACTTTGTGCATGACACGTAATTCTTCCAACAATTGTTTACAGACATTATTTCACTTATAATTCACTGTATCACAATTCCAGTGGGTCAGAAGTTTACATACACTAAGTTGACTGTGCCTTTAAACAGCTTGGAAAATTCCAGAAAATGTTGTCATGACTTTAGAAGCTTCTGATAGGCTAATTGACATCATTTGAGTCAATTGGAGGTCTACCTGTGGATGTATTTCAAGGCCTACCTTCAAACTCAGTGCCTCTTTGCTTGACATCATGGAAAAATCTAAAGAAATCAGCCAAGACCTCAGAAAAGAAATTGTAGACCTCCACAAGTCTAGTTCATCCTTGGGAGCAATTTCCAAATGCCTGAAGGTACCACGTTCATCTGTACAAACAATAGTACGCAAGTATAAACACCATGGGACCACGCAGCCGTCATACCACTCAGGAAGGAGACACGTTCTGTCTCCTAGAGATGAATGTACTTTGGTGCAAAAAGTGCAAATCAATCCCAGAACAACAGCAAAGGACCCTGTGAAGATGCTGGAGGAAACGGGTACAAAACTATCTATAATAATAATAATATTAATAATAATAATGCCATTTAGCAGACGCTTTTATCCAGAGCGACTTACAGTCATGTGCGCATACATTTTTACGTATGGGTGGTCCCGGGAGCGAACCCACTACCCTGGCGTTACAAGTGCCATGCTCTACCAATTGAGCTACAGAGGACCCACATATCCACAGTAAAACGAGTCCTATATCGACATAACCTGACAGGCCGCTCAGCAAGGAAGAAGCCACTGCTCCAAAATCGCCATAAAAAAGCCAGACTACGGTTTGCAACTGCACATGGGGACAAAGATCGTACTTTTTGGAGAAATGTCCTCTGGTCTGATTAAACAAAAATAGAACTGTTTGGCCATAATTACCATCGTTATGTTTGGAGGAAAAAGGGGAACGCTTGCAAGCCGAAGAACACCATCCGAACCGTGAAGGACGGGGGTGGCAGCATCATGCTGTGTGGGTGCTTTGCTGCAGGAGGGACTGGTGCTCTTCACAAAATAGATGGCATCATGAGGAAGGAAAATGATGTGGATATATAGAAGCAACATCTCAAGCTTGGTCACAAATGGGTCTTCCAAATGGACAATGACCCCAAGCATACTTCCAAAGTTGTGGCAAAATGGCTTAAGGACAACAAAGTCAAGGAATTGGAGTGGCCATCACAAAGCCCTGACCTCAATCCTATAGAAAAGTTGCGGGCAGAACTGAAAAAGCATGTGCGAGCAAGGAGGCCTACAAACCTGACTCAGTTACACCAGCTCTGTCAGGAGGAATGGGTCAAAATTCACCCAACTTCTTGTGGGAATCTTGTGGAAGGCTACCCGAAGCGTCTGACCCAAATTAAACAATTTAAAGACAATGCTACCAAATACTAATTGAGTGTATGTAAACTTCTGTCCCACTGGGAATGTGATGAAATAAATAAAAGTTGAAATAAATCATTCTCTCTACTATTATTCTGACATTTCATATCTTAAAGAGGTGATCCTAACTGACCTAAGACAGGGAATGTTTACTAGGATTAAATGTCAGGAATTGAGAAAAACTGAGTTTAAATGTATTTGGCTAAGGTCTATGTAAACTTCAGACTCCAACTGTATATATGTGTATATACAGTGGGGAGAACAAGTATTTGATACACTGCCGATTTTGCAGGTTTTCCTACTTACAAAGCATGTAGGAGGTCTGTAATTTTTTATCATAGGTACACTTCAACTGTGAGAAACGGAATCTAAAACAAAAATCCTAAAACAAAAAGCATTTTATTGCATGACATAAGTATTTGATCACCTACCAACCAGTAAGAATTCCGGCTCTCACAGACCTGTTATTTTTCTTTAAGAAGCCCTCCTGTACTCCACTCATTGCCTGTATTAACTGCACCTGTTTGAACTCGTTACCTGTATAAAAGACACCTGTCCACACACTCAATAAACAGACTCCAACCTCTCCACAATGGCCAAGACCAGAGAGCTGTGTAAGGACATCAGGGATACAATTGTAGACCTGCACAAGGCTGGGATGGGCTACAGTACAATAGGCAAGCAGCTTGGTGAGAAGGCAACAACTGTTGGCGCAATTATTAGAAAATGGAAGAAGTTCAAGATGACAGTCAATCACCCTCGGTCTGGGGCTCCATGCAAGATCTCACCTCGTGGGGCATCAATGATCATGAGGAAGGTGAGGGATCAGCCCAGAACTACACAGCAGGACCTGGTCAATGACCTGAAGAGAGCTGGGACCACAGTCTCAAAGAAAACCATTAGTAACACACTACGTCGTCATGGATTAAAATCCTGCAGCGCACGCAAGGTCCCCCTGCTCAAGCCAGCGCATGTCCAGGCCCGTCTGAAGTTTGCCAATGACCATCTGGATGATCCAGGGGAGGAATGGGATAAGGTCATGTGGTCTGATGAGACAAAAAAAAGAGCTTTTTGATCTAAACTCCACTCGCCGTGTTTGGAGGAAGAAGAAGGATGAGTACAACCCCAAGAACACCATCCCAACCGTGAAGCATGGAGGTGGAAACATCATTCTTTGGGGATGCTTTTCTGCAAAGGGGACAGGACGACTGCACCGTATTGAGGGGAGGATGGATGGGGCCATGTATCGCGAGATCTTGGCCAACAACCTTCTTCCCTCAGTAAGAGCATTGAAGATGGGTCGTGGCTGGGTCTTCCAGCATGACAACGACCCGAAACACACAGCCAGGGCAACTAAGGAGTGGCTCCGTAAGAAGCATCTCAAGGTCCTGGAGTGGCCTAGCCAGTCTCCAGACCTGAACCCAATAGAACATCTTTGGAGGGAGCTGAAAGTCCGTATTGCCCAGCGACAGCCCCGAAACCTGAAGGATCTGGAGAAGGTCTGTATGGAGGAGTGGGCCAAAATCCCTGCTGCAGTGTGTGCAAACCTGGTCAAGACCTACAGGAAACGTATGATCTCTGTAATTGCAAACAAAGGTTTCTGTACAAAATATTAAGTTCTGCTTTTCTGATGTATCAAATACTTATGTCATGCAATAAAATGCAAATTATTTACTTAAAAATCATACAATGTGATTTTCTGGATTTTTTTTTTCGATTCCGTCTCTCACAGTTGAAGTGTATCTATGATAGAAATTACAGACCTCTACATGCTTTGTAAGTAGGAAAACCTGCAAAATCGGCAGTGTATCAAATACTTGTTCTCCCCACTGTATATATGTATTTGCGAGAAAAAAAACATGGGGGATTGGAAGTGATGCAGAAAATTACATTGATGGAAGTTACAATCTATCTGCAATATTAAAGCTGATCTACCCCCCCCCCCCCCCCATAACAAAAAAAATATGATTCTCTGGTCTGATAAAACCAAGATTACACTTTTTGGCCTGAATGCCAAGCGACACGTCTGGAGGAAACCTGGCACCATCCCTACGGTGAAGCATGGTGGTGGCAGCATCATGCTGTGGGGATGTTTTTCAGCGGCAGGGACTGGGAGACTAGTGGGGATCGAGGCAAAGATGAACGGAGCAAAGTAAAGAGCGATACTTGATGAAAACCTGCTCCAGAACACTCAGGACCTCAGACTGGGGCAAAGGTTCACCTTCCAACAAGACAATGACCCTAAGCACATAGCCAAGACAAAGCAGGAGTGGCTTCGGGTACAAGTCTCTGAATGTCCTTGAGTGGCCCAGCCAGAGCCCGGACTTGAACCCGATCAGAAGCAGTGGCTTCTTATTGCTGAGCGGCCTTTCAGGTTATGTCGATATAGAACTTGTTTTACTGTGGATATAGATACTTTTGTACCCGTTTCCTCCAGCATCTTTCTGGAGAGACCTGAAAATAGCTGTGCAGCAACGCTCCCCATCCAACCTGACAGAGCTTGAGAGGATCTGCAGAGAAGAATGGGAGAAACTCCACAAATACAGGTGTGCCAAGCTTGTAGCGTCATACCCAAGAAGACTCAAGGCTGTAATCAATGCCAAATGTGCTTCAACAAAGTACTGAGTAAAGGGTCTGAATACTTAAGTAAACGTTATATTTCAGTTCGATACATTTAAAAAAAAAAAAACTGTTTTTGCTTTGTCATTATGGGGTAGTGTGTATATTGATGAGGGGAAAAAACAAGTCAAGGGGTCTGAATACTTTCTGAATGCACTGTGTCTGTGTGTAAATATATACATATACACAGTACCAGTCAAAAGCTTGGACACACTTACTCATTCCAGGGTTTTTCTTTATTTGTACTATTTTCTACATTGTAGAATAATAGTGAAGTTAACAAAACTATGAAATAACACATGGAATCATGTAGTAACCAAAAAAAGTGTTAAACAAATCAAAATATATTTAATATTTGAGATTCTTCAAAGTAGCTACCCTTTGCCTTGATGACAGCTTTGCCCACTCTTGGCATTCTCTCAACCAGCTTCATGAGGTGGTCACCTGGAATGCATTTCAATTAACAGTTGTGCCTTGTTAAAAGTTAATTTGTGGAATTTCTTTCCTTCTTAATGTGTCTGAGCCAATCAGTTGTGTTGTGACAAGGTAGGGGTGGTATACAGATAGCCCTATTTGGTAAAAGACCAAGTCCATATTATGGCAAGAACAGCTCAAATAAGCAAAGAGACATGACAGTCCATCATTACTTTAAGACATGAAGGTCAATCAATCCAGAAAATTTCAAGAACTTTGAAAGTTTCTTCAAGTGCAGTCGCAAAAACCATCAAGCGCTATGATGAAACTGGCTCTCATGAGGACCACCACAGGAATGGAAGACCCAGAGTTACCTCTGCTGCAGAGGATAGGCTCAGAGTTAACTGCACCTCAGATTGCAGCCCAAATAAATGCTTTACAGAGTTCAATTAACAGACACATCTCAACAGCAACTGTTCAGAGAAGACTGCGTGAATCAGGCCTTCATGGTCAAATTGCTAAAAAAATATAAATAAAACACTACTAAAAGGACACCAATAAGAAGAGACTTGCTTGGGCCAAGAAACACGAGCAATGGACATTAGACCAGTGGAAATGTGTCCTTTGGTCTTGAGTCCAAATTGGAGATTTTTGGTTCAAACTGCTGTGTCTTTGTGAGACGCGGTGTGGGTGAACGGATGATCTCCGCATGTGTAGTTCCCGCCGTAAAGCTTTGAGGAGGAGGTGTTATGGTGTGGGGGTACTTTGCTGGTGACACTGTCTGTGATTTTATTTAGAATTCAAGGCACACTTAACCAGCATGGCTACCACAGCATTCTGCAGCAATACGCCATCCCATCTGGTTTGGGCTTAGTGGGACTATAATTTGTTTTTCAACATGACAATGACCCAACACACCTCCAGGTTGTGTAAGGGCTATTTTACCAAGAAGGAGAGTGATTGAGTGCTGCATCAGATGACCTGGCCTCCACAATCCCCCGACCTCAACCCAATTGAGATGGTTTGGGATGAGTCGGACGGCAGAGTGAAGGAAAAGCAGCCAACAAGTGCTCAGCATATGTGGGAACTCCTTCAAGACTGATGGAAAAGCATTCCAGGTGAAGCTGGTTGAGAGAACGCCAAGAGTGTGCAAAGCTGTCATCAAGGCAAAGGATGGCTATTTGAAAAATCTCAAATATTTGTTTAACACATTTTTTGGGTTACTACATGATTCCATGTGTGATATTTCATAGTTTTGATGTCTTCACTATTATTCTACTATGTAAAAAATAGTAAAAACATGTTTTCCCTTTGTCATTATGGGGTATTGTGTGTAGATTGGTGAGAACAATTACTTAATCAATGTTTCATTCAGGCTGTAACAACAAAATGTGGAATAAGTCAAGGGGTATGAATACTTTCTGAAGGCACTGTAGAATGAGAAGCAACACCAACCTTGAGGAAGGCATCGAAGTGACTCTGTTCTCCAGCCAGGTGGGCCAGGTAGGAGACGAAACAGAAGCCCTTCTCATAAGGCGTCTCATTGTAAGTGTCATCAGGGTCAACACCTGAGGGAGGGGGGAAAATACAGATGACATTTTTTCCTTTAACTTGAGCAGTCATGATCAAGTGTATCAGTTCTATTGGGTCTGCAGCTCCATAGGCAAATCTCAGTCGGATGAACTACTAATGAAACTAAGCCCACTGGGCTACTAATGAAATTGGCCTTGGTCTTGGCTTTAATCTTAGCAGTAAAGGGTAAATGTAAGCAAAGTCTGACCTGGTTCGATCTTCACACGCAGTTTGTTGAGAGGGTGGTCCTCTCCGGTGTTGTCCATGTGCTGTCTGAGTAAAGCCCTCCCAGTCGCTGCCTCCAGACAAGTGATGGCCTCTCCTGCAAATAACAACACAAACATCAGGGCTTTGGAGAGAGATAAGACAGCCAGGTGTGCACAAATAGCTGTGTAGACAACTACTGTTTACTTTCAAATGGAAAGAGTTGTGGGACTTGAGAATGAGCCCATCATACAATGTTAGGCAAAGTACAGTCCACAGCAGGGCTCGCCAACCCTGCTCCTGGAGAGCTACAGTGGCTTGCGAAAGTATTCACCCCCCTTCGCATTTTCCCTATTTTGTTGCCTAACAATCTGGAATTTTTAATTGATTTTTGGGGGGTTTGTATCATTTGATTTACACAACATGCCTACCACTTTGAAGATGCAAAATATGTTTGTGAAACAAACAAGAAATAAGACCCCAAAAAAACAGAAAACTTGGGATTTTTGCCCATTCTTCAAGGCAAAACTGCTCCAGCTCCTTCAAGTTGGATGGGTTCCGCTGGTGTACAGCAATCTTTAAGTCATACCTCAGATTCTCAATTGGATTGACGTCTGGGCTTTGACTAGGCCATTCCAAAAGATTTAAATGTTTCCCCTTAAACCACTCAAGTGTTGCTTTAGCAGTATGCTTAGGGTCATTGTCCTGCTGGAAGGTGAACCTCCATCCCAGTCTCAAATCTCTGGAATACTGAAACAGGTTTCCCTCAAGAATTTCCCTGTATTTAGCGCCATCCATCATTCCTTCAATGCTGCCACCACCATGCTTCACTGTGGGGATGGTGTTCTCGGGGTGATGAGAGGTGTTGGGTTTGCGCCAGACATTTTCCTTGATGGACAAAAAGCTCAATTTTAGTATCATCTGACCAGAGTACCTTCTTCCATATATTTGGGGAGTCTCCCACATGCCTTTTGGCAAACACCAAATGTGTTTTCTTATTTATTTATTTAAGCAATGGCTTTTTCTGGCCACTCTTCCGTAAAGCCCAGCTCTGTGGAGTGTACGGCTAAAAGTGGTCCTATTGACAGATACTCCAATCTCCGCTGTGGAGCTTTGCAGCTCCTTCAGGGTTATCTTTGGTCTCTTTGTTGCCTCTGATTAATGCCCTCCTTGCCTGGTCCGTGAGTTTTGGTGGGCGGCCCTCTCTTGGCAGGTTTGTTGTGGTGCCATATTCTTTCCATTTTTTAATAATGGATTTAATAGTGCTCCGTGGGATCTTCAAAGTTTCGGATATTTTTTTTATAACCCAACCCTGATCTGTACTTCTCCATAACTTTGTCCCTGACCTGTTTGGAGTGCTCCTTGGTCTTCATGGTGTCGCTTGCTTGGTGGTGCCCCTTGCTTAGTGGTGTTGCAGACTCTGGGGCCTTTCAGAACAGGTGTATATATCCTGAGATCATGTGACAGATCATGTGACACTTAGATTGCACACAGGTGGACTTTATTTAACTAATTATGTGACTTCTGAAGGTAATTGGTTGCACCAGATCTTATTTAGGGACTTCATAGCAAAGGGGGTGAATACATAAGCACGCACCACTTTTCCGTTATTTATTTTTTAGAATTTTTTTAAACAAATTTGGACTATTTTGTGTATGTCCATTACATGAAATCCAAATAAAAATCTATTTAAATTACAGGTTGTAATGCAACAAAATAGGAAAATCGCCAAGGGGGATGAATACTTTTGCAAGGCGCTGCACCTTCCTGTAGGTTCACTCCAACCTCAGTTGTAACTTACCTGATAAACCAGCTAATAAACCAGGTAATTATTAGAATTAGGGACACTTGATTAAGGTTTGAAAACCAACAGGACAGTAGCTCTCCAGGAACATGGTTGGAGAGCCCTGGTCTACAGTCTACTGTAGACAAACTGTGACAAAGGGATGTACTCTGCTGATGTAGAAAGGGATTTATAAAATACATTTGATTGATTGACAGTCTCTTACCGTAGATCTCCCTGCACACCCGGCGCTGGGCGTACATGGTGAAGCCCTCGTTGAGCCAGAAGTCGCCCCAGTTGGCATTGGTTACCAGATTACCGAACCAGCTGTGGCAGATCTCGTGCACGATGACGTCAGCCAGTGAGCGGTCTCCGACCAGGAGGCAGGGGGTGACGAAGGTGAGGCAGGGGTTCTCCATGCCCCCGAAGGGGAATGACGGTGGCATGAACAGCACGTCATACCTGAGGGGACGAACCAATGATGTAGCTGTATGTCTATAAGCAGAATAAGTCATGACACTGCAAGCTCCAAGTCAGTGGTCACCATCCCTAGTTATGGAAAGAGCTACAGAGTGTGCAGTTTTTTATTCTTGCCTAGCACTAAGACACCTGATTCAACTAATTAAGGTGTTGATTAGCTGTTGTCAGGTCTGGTGTTTTAGTGTAGTGCTGGAACAAAATCCTGCATACCCTGTAGCTCTTCAGAACCAGGGTTGTTGACTGACCACTGAAGTATTGGACCATATTGTTAATTGGGGAATCTCACCTTCCCCAGACGTAGGGTCCAAATAGTTTCTCCCCCACAGCCAGAAATTCCTCGATGACTCCGTCGTACTCCTGCTTGGCTGCCTGCAGTAGGCATGGCTCTGTCCACACTCGGGTCCTAAAAGATACAGAATTACAATGACTACCAAGCATTGAAACTCCATAGGCAAACACTATCATGCATGTTCTTCAAAGCACATTCTTCAGTAGCATTATATGGCCCATTTATGGCCCATAAGTGGCAAGTGCAGTTTTCACTCAAGTTCAAACTTCATTCAAGTTGAACTTTCACCCTGCTTTTTGATTCTCATCCCTCTATTCAGTCTGACACTGAGAATGCATTTTGTGGTTCAATGATCAACACGCCCAGGTTGTTATCAATAAATGCTTTTGACGGGAGAGGAATATTGACTTGTACCAACCCTCACGTCTATACTAGAAGCAGAGTGCTTAACACTATCAAATGATGCCCCTTAAATGACCAAAAAACTTGTCAAACTGTCAAGAGATTTAGACAGTTCAGCATCCAAGGCCTAGCCTGTGTGCCAGTCTATTTCTGCTCTCTTGACAACTCCTTGTGGAATTGTCATATTTGGCTTGAGCACAAACAAATCAAGAGCACAAACAGATCTGGGACCTATCCAAGGCCACCAGATAAGGCAACAGAGAGACTCTCTCACCTTGGCCCAACCTCAGCAGAGACCAAGTCTCCTACAGCCAAGGCCACCAGGTAGGAGGGGATGGGCTGTTCCATGGTGAACAGGAACGTGTTGTTTGCCATCCTGTGTTCTCCTTTACTGGCACTCATCACTGCTGTGAAACCATCAGGAACCTGTGGAGGCAGACAGGGCAGTCTTGGGCCAGAGTCATTAGGACTAATGATGGTACCAATATCCATTACTAATACAGACATAATGTAGTCGTAGTGGTGGATAAGGTGAGTTTCCCACCACACATTAAGTGCTTTTTCAGCAATGTGTTTTAATACCAGACCTATAATTCAGAGTGCTTTAAGTATTGGAACACCAGTGAACACAACACACCAGGCAAAGCACGTGAAGTTGAATGACAGGCAAAATAGAATCAACAGGATAAGAGACAAAAAATATGTGAATGACAAAAAGGAAACAGACGCTTGATTATCCTGCAAAGAGAAACATATGATTGATGTGCTGCTGTCTGTCACAATGTTTATTTGTGGACATTGGCTCAGTCAGAATCCAGTCCAGGGGCTTACCTTCACGGAGGCCGAGTAGGTGCTCTTGACGGCCGGCGTGTCAAAGCAGGGGAAGAAGGAGCGGTTGAGCACGGCCTGGCCCTGGGTGAAGACGTAAGGCTTGGCCTTCCCAGCTGTCTGCTCTGGATCCAGCCAGCACACCTAGTGGGTCAGGGGGGGCAGAGAGACCAGGGCTTGAGTGTGGTGGTAGGGGCACACTTTACCTTCACAGCAACTGAGTAGGGGCTCTTAGTCATGGGGGTGTGGAAGCCAGGGAACAGGCTGCGGTTCAGCACAGGGAAGCCAGAAGTGTAGAGGAAAGGCTCTTTCTTTTCGCCTGTCTGAGCAGGCTCCAGCCATGATATCTACAGAGGTATGCTGGGTTTAATGAGGGTGGTGCAGTTTTCATGAATACGCACTCATTTGTTGCACTTATGTATATTTCCAATAAATTTTTAACTAAAACCATGCAACGTTGCAGACTATGAATATAATGTATAGCCAAACAGAATTTATCTAATTTGAAAGGAAAAAGGTTTTCAGTAATTTTACGGTTTGAAATATACTGAACAAAAATATGAATGCAACATTCAACAATTTCAACGATTTTACTGAGTTACACTTCAAAAACTGCACGGTAGAAAGGACTATCAACACAGTGAGCAGCTCACATTATAGACAGCGGGAAGGTTCCTGTCTTTTCCCGTGGCTAGAACCAACTAGGCTTGTAATTTAACAATTTTATTCATATTTACGGATGGAATACAAGTTTGATATTAAGGCACATGAAAGTTCACATGTTCCAGAAGGCATTTACGCCCAAAAAAATGCATTTTGATAAAAAATACATTAATGTTCAAATGCCTCTCCTGTGAAGTAGTGATGACATATGCCTAGTTTCCTGAAACGAGTCACAGATATAACGTTAGTCATCGAGTACTACAAACGTTTTGCTACTTTTCTCAACAACATTGATGCCCTGAATTTAGCTGCCGCTAATCGACAGATCAGTGGGAATAAGTGATGGGCTACTTTCTGCAAACGCCACAGTCAGTGTGAACCGGAGTGACTTGACACAACGTTGGCCAAACAAGATGTAGCCACAAACAAAACTGAGTTAAATGGTTCCAGTCTGCCGTGAAGCGTTCATCCATGTATACGGGTAAGAGTCTAGCTACATTTTCAGATATTATAAGTTTCTAATTTTGTCAGAATTTTATTTTTATTGCAAGTTAAAGATTACTGTTAGCTAGCTAGCGAACGTTACGTGTATGATCTTTGTAGTAATATTATTCAAATCAGAAATACATTTGCATTGCTAGTTATAGCCTAATGTTAGCTTGCTAACATTAAACCTAGTTGTTAGCTTTAGCTACCTGCAGATTCATACAACAGCTATGACAATGTTTGTATTGGTAGTAGTAAGAGTTGGGATTATGCCAGTTCATTGTTTAGCTAGCTACATGACTAAACAAAATACTCCACTTCGCCAGATGATTACATGACCCATCAAGTTAGCCAGGTGTGTCTGGGGGTGATTACAGCCATCTATTGCATTTTATGTGTCTCAGGTACGCATCATCTAATAATTATAAAATAGTTTTACATTTTCGTCATTTAGCAGACACTTTGTTTTTGATATTGCTACTACGCAAGTAACCATTTCACTGTACCGTTTACACCTTCTGTATCCTGTGCATGTGACAAATAGTTAGATTTTATTTGATATAGTGTGTTTACCAGAGACGGTAATGTGAAGAACAACATGACCTGCACCAAAATCAGATTAGGATATAGGCCAAGGACTAGATAAAGTGTATTTTTACCTGGAGTTTTTCCTTATTGTAGGCTACTATTTTTTTGACTTTTAGTCTTGAAATCTTTGGTTGTATACTAAACTACTCCCTCTGTTTAGCACATGCCCTCACATGTGAATCCTTAAAGAGATGGGTGGGGCTAAGGCTTAAGAGGGTGTGAACGATGCTGAATGGACGTAGACAAAGAAGAGCTCTCCAGTAGGTGTGGCAAAACATTCAATGGGCCATTTTCTCAAAAATGGGGTTACAAGTTAATCAACTTTAAAAGCAGAAATATTTCCCCATTGTTCCTCAACTGCAGTGTATGATATACCATTTTCTACCTCTGATTCTCTACTTTTATCCAATATAAAAAACACAATTTCAAATTTTGCTACATAAGACCGAATCTAGGTGCTCTGTCACATAAGGAAATCAGTAAATTGAATTAAATTCATTAGGCCCTAATCTATGGTTTTCACATGACTGGTAAGGAGTGCAGCCATGGGAGCCAGCATATGCCTGCCCATACCATAACCCCACCATGGGGCTCTCCGTTCACAATGTTGACATCAGCAAACCGCTCGCCCACACGACGCCAGAAGTGTAGAGGAAAGGTCTGCCATCTGGGGCGGCAGGTAGCTTAGTGGGTAAGAGCGTTGTGCCAGTAACCGAAAGGTCGCTGGTTCTAATCCCCGAGCAGACTAGGTGAAAAATCTGTCGATGTGCCCTTAAGCAAGGCACTTAACCCTAATTGCTCCTGTAAGTCGCTCTGGATAAGAGGTCTGCTAAATGACTAAAATGTAAAAAATGGTACAGTTGAAACCAGGATTCATTCGTGAAGAGCACACTTCTCCAGCATGCCAGTGGCCATCGAAGGTGAGCATTTGCCCACTGAAGTCGGTTAAGACGCCAAACTGCAGTCAGGTCAAGACCCTGGTGAGCACGCAGATGAGCTTCCCTGAGACGGTTTCTGACAGTTTGTGCAGAAATTCTTCGGTTGTGCAAACCCACAGTTTTATCAGCTGTCTGGGTGGCTGGTCTCAGATGATCCCACAGGTGGAGGTCCTGGGCTGGCGTGGTCTGCGGTTATGAGGCAGGTTGGACATACTGCCAAATTCTCTAAAACAACGTTGGAGGCGGCTTATCATAGAGAAATTAACATTAAATTATCTGGCAACAGCTCTGGTGGACATTCCTGCAGTCAGCATGCCAATTGCACGCTCCCTTAAAACTTGTGGCATTGTGTTGTGACAAATCTGCAAATTTTAGAGTGGCCTTTTATTGTCCCCAGCACAAGGTGCACCTGTGTAATGATCATGCCGTTTAATCAGCTTCTTGATATGCTACACCTGTCAGGTGGATGGATTATTTTGGCAAAGGAGAAATGTTCACCTAACAGGGATGTAAACACATTTGTGCACAGAATTTGAGAAAAAACTAAAATATATTTCACCCCCTGAAACATGGGACCAACACTTTACATGTTGCGTTTATATTTTTGTTCAGTATAGGGCCAAATATAAATACATTCTTAGTAGCCAATCATCTGGAAGTAACAGGCTTGTGTTGTGGTTGCTAGGTAGAGTAGAGTGACACTAGTTAGGCCGGGTGAATGACATTCTCTTACCCCTGGTCCATCGGATGCAACAAACTTGACCACCACTCGAAACTGTTCCTCAATTTTACATGGTGATGGGAATTTTACAACCAGTGTGGTGCCATAACTGGTGAAGTTGCGCGTCAGGAATTCTACTTTCACCGAATCCGAATCATCTTCACTTCGGCAGTAGGACACCTCTTGCATTGAGAGAGAGGGATGAATGTCCAACAGTAGCTCGCTTTGAGAATCTTGGATGCATTTCAGCTGTAGCGTTTCAGTTCCTCTCAAAGTTCTCTTCTCAAAGTCCACGCTTAGATCCAAGTGGAAGTGTTTTATCTTGAATTGACGAAAGCTCGAGGACGTAGCCACGTCTTCTGCGAGATCGGAGTGCAGTTTGAGAGATTTTTCCATATTTTAGTAGCCTACAACAACAATGACTGGGTAAACGTGATTCTTCCTCAAGCGATTAGCCGCACTTCTTCTTCTTCGGTGGGGATCCAACAACTGCACATCTCCAGCAGCTACACTAAAAAAAGTACTTCTGGTTCACGGAATTTCGGAACTCTTCAAAAATAAAAGTCCCCCGCATAATAGTTGAAAAGCGTCAATAACCTGTATTTATTCATGACATTAAAAATAATTGCCAGAATAATTAAAATGATTCATATTTGTTCATATTTAAGTGACATTTGCATTAAATTGGGGTTTTAAAACATGTTCCAAGGTCAAATAAATGTCCCCAATACGAATCACTGTATATGGAATACATATTGGTTTATAGAGCAAAAACGATTCTGGGTGCCGCAGTAAAAGTATTGTAGGTGAAAAATATGGGTTGTTTATTTCGAAGGACCAATAAAACAGAATAAAAACCACCACAGGGTGTCCATTCAGAACACGAGGAAGCGGTAGTTCCAGTTCAAGGGTTTAATGAAGAGCCACACTCACATACAACAACACTCTCTCTGATACTAATTGTGGTTATTTAACTGCACGCAGAATAAAACATCAGAAAGAAGAAAAATATATATAAGGAGGTAGAATAAGCAGTGGTGGGAAAAGTACTCAATTGTCATACTTGAGTAAAAGTAAAAATACATTAATAGAAAATGACTCAAGTAAAAGTGAAATTTACCCAGTAAAATAATACTTGAGTAAAAGTCTAAAAGTATTTGGTTTTAAATATACTTAAGGATCAAAAGTAAATGGAATTGCTAAAGTATACTTAAGTATCAAAACTGAAAGTATAAATAATTTCAAATTCCTTCTATAAAGCAAACCAGACGGCACAATTTTTTGTTATTTTTTATTGACGGATAGCCAGGGGCACACTCCAACACTCAGACATAATTTACAAACGAAGCATTTGTGTTTAGTGAGTAATTTGTGTTTATTGAGTCCGTCCAGATCAGAGGCAGTAGGGATGACCAGGGATGTTCTTTTGAAATTGTGTGTGAATTGGGTGTCAGGGAAAATTTATGGTGTATATCATTTTCTTTAGGAATGTAGTGAAGTAAAAGTAAAAGTAGGCAAAAATATCAATAGTAAAGTAAAGTACAGATACCACAAAAAACTACTTAAGTAGTACTTTAAAGGATTTTTACTTAAGTACTTTACACCACTGAGAATAAGCAGGAGAGAAAAACCGGTTGGTCATCAGAATGGAAAACTACAGACTGCCTGAGGCCCTGCCTGGTCGGGTATTACGCTAAGTCCCGGGAAAAAAGGCTGCTGATTGGCTAATAGAATTATGATGATTGGCGTGACCTTATTTCAATAAGAAAACCAAAAGAAAGTTGGGGTCTTAGAAAGGAGATGAGCTGGCCATTTTTACAGCAGGGAATACTTAGTATGGTCTGTATCTGGGTGCCGCAGTAAAAGTATTGTAGGAAATACTTAGTAGGGTCAGAATGTACATATGGTGTCATTTCATGGGGCTCTGAATAATACGGAGTGTTGCTGGCCTTTTACTCCACCCATTCCATTGGTGGCCACAATGCGAAGCACTGTAAATGTAATACATATTGGCTTATAGCAGGGGTTCTTAAACTTTTTCAGCCTGGGACCCAAATTAGAAATTCAGTGTTTTCCTGGGACCCAAGCTTATGAAAACATGCAAATATACGTACATATTGGTACATTTCATTGCCCTTATGCCTAAAACAAATGCAATATAGACAAAAACAAATAACAATTAAAGTGAAATACCCATATACATGTAAATAGCAATTCATGCTTATTTTTCCCGATTAAAAACACTTAAATATCTGTCTAGGTTGGAACTGTTGCTGTCAAAATACAATAAATCATTTTCATTCTGAACTGGAATAAACTGATGGATCACATCACACAGATGTATAACATAACACACACACACACACACACACACACACACACACAAAGACACACAGGCTCAGTTTTTGATAGTGTAACCCTAAGTAACAGTACAGATGAAAAATGATCAGGCCTACTGTACATCTTACTGTAGAAATTATTGTTGAAAAAAAGTATAGGTTGGAACTGTTGCTGTTAAAATACAAGTAATTATTATTATTCTGAACTGGAATAAACAGATTGATCACATCACACAAATGTAGACCAGAAAACACACACACACAGTCCTAATGAGAGGTGTGTGGCTTGTTGAAGTGTTCAACATGCATGTCTATTCTGTGCTCAATTTTTGACAGTGCAACCCTGAGGTCATGCTCAGCATTGAGTCTGTTTCTGTACTTGTTTTTTTAAGTATGCCAGAGTTGAGAACCCTGACTCGCATAGGTATGTTGTGCAAAACTGGATCTACTGCTTTCTCAGTCAGGCATGAGACCGCTTCCTGCTGTAAGTAACAGAACTGTGTGAGTGTGTTTGCCTCAAAAAGCATCTTGCTTCAATCAGTTTAACAGCAACAGTTCCAACCTAAGATAACCTGCCTAAATGACTACCGACCCATAGCACTCACGTCTGTAGCCATGAAGTGCTTTGAAAGGCTGGTCATGGCTCTCATCAACACCATTATCTCAGAAACCCTAGACCCACTCCAATTTGCATACCGCCCCAACAGATCCACAGATGATGCAATCTCTATTGCACTCCACACTGCCCTTTCCCACCTGAACAAGAGGAACACCTACGTGAGAATGCTATTCATTGACTACAGCTCAGCGTTCAACACCATAGTGCCCTCAAAGCTCATCACTAAGCTAAGGACCCTGGGACTAAACACCTCCCTCTGCAACTGGATCCTGGACTTCCTGACGGGCCGCCCCCAGGTGGTAAGGGTAGGTAACAACACATCTGCCACGCTGACCCTCAACACAGGGGCCCCTCAGGGGTGTGTGCTCAGTCCCCTCCTGTACTCCCTGTTCACCCATGACTGCATGGCCAGGCACGACTCCAACACCATCATTAAGTTTGCCCACGACACAACAGTGGTAGGCCTGATCACAGACAACGATGAGACAGCCTATAGGGAGGAGGTCAGAGACCTGGCTGTGTGGTGCCAGGATAACAACCTCTCCCTCAACGTGCTCAAGACAAAGGAGATGATTGTGGACTACAGGAAAAAAAAGAGGACTGAGCACACCCCCATTCTCATCGACGGGGCTGTAGTGGAACAGGTTGAGAGCTTCAAGTTCCTTGGTGTCCACATCACCAACAAACTATCATGGTCCAAACACACCAAGACAGTCGTGAAGAGGGCACGACAAAGCCTATTCCCCCTCAGGAGACTGAAAAGATTTGGCATGGGTCCTCAGATCCTCAAAAAATTCTACAGCTGCACCATCGAGAGTATCCTGACTGGTTGCATCACCGCCTGGTATGGCAACTGCTCGGCCTCCGAACGCAAGGCACTACAGATGGTAGTGCGTACGGCCCAGTACATCACTGGGGCCAAGCTTCCTGCCATCCAGGACCTCTATACCAGGCGGTGTCAGAGGAAGGCCCTAAAAATGATCGAAGACTCCAGCTACCCTAGTCATAGACTGTTCTCTCTGCTACCGTACGGCAAGCGGTACCGGAGCGCCAAGTCTAGGTCCAAAAGGCTTCTTAACAGCTTCTACCCCAAGCCATAAGACTCCTGAACAGCTAATCATGGCTACCCGGACTACTTGCATTATTGTACGGAATACTCAGTAGGGTCTGTAGAATGTATATATGGTGTCATTTCATGGGACTCTGAATAATACAGAGTGTTCCTGGTCTTTTACTCCACCCATTCCATTGGCGGCCACAATGCGGATCACTGTATATGGAATACATATTGGCTTATAGAGCAAAAACTATTCTGGGTGCCGCAGTAAAAGTATTGTAGGGGATACTCAGTAGGCTCTGTAGAATCTATATATGGTGTTATTTCATGGGGGACTAAAGTCCATATGAAATGTGTAAGTTACAATTCATGGTCAAACACACTCTAGGATACATTAATTAATTTCAGCCCCCCATTTAAATGTTTCGGCAAAAAATGTATGGTCTAAGACACTTCATGATACATTCATTCCTTGCAATCCCTCATCGAATAAATCCAATAAATTAGTGATGGGCACTGTTTTTGTTTTAGTGTTCATTTTTGAAGTATGCTAAGCAGCCTGTTAGAAGGTCTGTAAGAGGGCTTTGTGCATGCAGGAACAGTCATGTATGCTTTTTTACAGAATAGTGTAGATTAACAGGAAGAATGAACCAATTTCACGATATGCCTTACTCATATTGATATCAAAATCATATCAAATTATCGATATTGGTGCACACAACTATATGAAATAATTAACACATTTATAGTTAAATATAATTTCATTATTAAGCATATATCTTCATTTCATCAGTCTGCTGTACCATTCAAGCTTAAAACCTTAACTTCTTTCAACTAAGTAATTTCCTCTCCGATTACTCACATAAAACATAGTCTTGCATGCCATTGTGAAAAAGTGTATACATATTGCCCTCTCATAAGACTACTTTAGAGAACAAGCACAAATAAACACCACAACTGCTACTGTTTTCTAGACCCCGCTTCTCAGCGGTGCAAATAGGCCTACTTTTTAAAATACCTACCACTTCTTTCTGAATGGACCCTCTCCCATTTGTCACGAGTCAATGTAAACACACTATATTATTTGGAGTGGTAAGCCTGAACTCTCCAAAATGTGCCTCATCTGCAGTGGTGGAAAAAGTACTCAATTGTCATACTTGAGTAAAAGGAAAGATAAGTTAATAGAAAATGACTCAAGTAAAAGTGAAAGTCGCCCAGTAAAATACTACTTGAGTAAAAGTCTAAAAGTATTTGGTTTTAAATATACTTAAGTATCAAAAGTAAAAGTAAAAGTATAAATAATTTCAAATTCCTTATATTAAGCAAAGCATCCCCAAACCATCACACCACCACCACCATGCTTGACCTTTGGTATGATGTTCTCTCTGTGGAATGCAGTGTTTGGTTTTCGCCAGGCATTACTGGAACCATGTCGTCCAAAAGGTTATACTTTTGAATCATCTGTCCATATAACTTTCTTCCAAGAGTCTTGATGATCATCCAGGTGCTTTTTGGCAAACTTTAGTCAACTTTTTGGACGAGATGGGTCCCATTATGCCTGGTGAAAACCAATCACTGCTTTCCACAGTAAGAACATCATACCAATGGTCAAGCATGGTGGTGGTGGTGTGATGGTTTGGGGATGCTTTGCTGCCTCAGGACCTGGACGACTTGCCTTAATAGAAGGAACCATGAATTCTGCTCTGTATCAGAGAATTCTACAGGGGAATGTCAGACCATCCGTCTGTGAGCTGAAGCTGAAGCGCAGCTGGGTCATGCAGCAAGACAATGATCCAAAACACACAATCAAGTCTACATGAAAATAGCTAAAAAGCAAGACATTTTAAGTTTTGGAATGGCCTAGTCAAAGTCCAGACCTAATCCCAATTGAGATGTCGTGGCAGGACTTGAAACGAGCAGTTCATGCTTGAAAACCCACACGTCACTGAGTTAAAGCAGTTCTGCATGGAAGAGTGTGCCAAAATTCCTCCACAGCGACGTGAGAGACTGATCAACAACTACAGGAAGCATTTGGTTGGAGTTATTGCAGCTAAAGGTGGCACAACCAGTTATTGAGTGTAAGGGGGCAATTACTTTTTCACACAGGGGAATTGGGTGTTGCATAACTTTGTTTAAGAAATAAATGAAATAAATATGTAATTGTTGTGTTATTTGTTCACTTATGTTCCCTTTATCTAATAAAAGTAGAGAAAATTAGAAAGGGGGCAAATACGTTTTCATAGCACTGTATGTCCAATATCAACAAATTATTGGATTTCAGTTGATGGGCCACTCCATAAGGGCCACCTAATTAGCAGCGACGCTCCTTGGATTTGGAAACTAGAGGTGCTCCTGAGTAGAATGGACTGCGACACAATGTAGGCTACAGGAAATTGTGTACTACAGTGCAATATGTCCAATTTGAAAAACATACTGAACATGGTACAATATGAATGAGCTAATTAACAATGTGATTAATAGTGTTTTCTAAAGTTGATTATTATAATACAATTATTAATATTCATATTACTATTATTAATAGTAGCATTATAAATATTGATTTGTTATTTGTGTTACTGTTGTTCCCATGATAACTATCTAGTAGGCTAATCATTACTTTTAATGCTGATAACAATAATGTCAGTGCTATAATATTATTTGTGCTATAAAGGCGATTAACTTTATTCCCTTTTTCATAATGTTAAACAAAATTCGAAGTCTGCTAACAAATCCTCATAAAATGTTACGAATTTCGACCATTTGTATTATTTTTCACCATCTTCATTGCAGGACTTTTATTTTGAAGGAAAATCGCCGAGGTCCCGGCCTTGCTTGGTCTTGCTTATTCTTGCTGGTGGAATGTAACTTCCGGTGTAGTGAAAAAACGTGCCTCTGTAAAAACAGTTGTCAAGTATTGCTTTACTGCGCAAGGGCAAGTGTCATAATTAATTTATTAGAGGTCCTTTAATTCACTTATGTTCTTAACTGTCGTACCCAATCAGACTCAAAATATATGTTTTACCCCAATGTTTGTAAACATCAATGTAAACAAACACTTTATAGCCTCAAAACATGATTAAAACTATACTTTTTATATAGATGGTCAGCCCTTGCATCGATAGCTGTGTCTATGAATTTGAGAACTGTTACATTTCTCCAGGCCCATCCATCAGCTGTTTAACAAAACAGAGGCCAGGTGTCGGCTTTGTTATTGTTTCAGCTGCAGATTCGAGCTTTAATCATTTACATTTACATTTACATTTACGTCATTTAGCAGACGCTCTTATCCAGAGCGACTTACAAATTGGTGCATTCACCCTATAGCCAGTGGGGGGGTAGAAGGATTACTTTATCCTATCCCAGGTATTCCTTAAAGAGGTGGGGTTTCAAATGTCTCCGGAAGGTGGTGAGTGACTCCACTGTCCTGGCGTCGTGAGGGAGCTTGTTCCACCATTGGGGTGCCAGAGCAGCGAACAGTTTTGACTGGGCTGAGCGGGAACTATGCTTCCGCAGAGGAAGGGGAGCCAGCAGGCCAGAGGTGGATGAACGCAATGCCCTCGTTTGGGTGTAGGGACTGATCAGAGCCTGAAGGTACGGAGGTGCCGTTCCCCTCACAGCTCCATAGGCAAGCACCATGGTCTTGTAACAGATGCGAGCTTCAACTGGAAGCCAGTGGAGTGTGCAGAGGAGCGGGGTGACGTGAGAGAACTTGGGAAGGTTGAACACCAGACAGGCTGCGGCATTCTGGATGAGTTGTAGGGGTTTAATGGCACAGGCAGGGAGCCCAGCCAACAGCGAGTTGCAGTAATCCAGACGGGAGATGACAAGTGCCTGGATTAGGACCTGTGCCGCTTCCTGTGTAAGGCAGGGTCGTACTCTCCGAATGTTGTAGAGCATGAACCTACAGGATCGGGTCACCGCCTTGATGTTAGCGGAGAACGACAGGGTGTTGTCCAGGGTCACGCCAAGGCTCTTCGCACTCTGGGAGGAGGACACAACGGAGTTGTCAACCGTGATGGCGAGATCATGGAACGGGCAGTCCTTCCCCGGGAGGAAGAGCAGCTCCGTCTTGCCAAGGTTCAGCTTGAGGTGGTGATCCGTCATCCATACTGATATGTCTGCCAGACATGCAGAGATGCGATTCGCCACCTGGTTATCAGAAGGGGGAAAGGAGAAGATTAGTTGTGTATCGTCAGCGTAGCAATGATAGGAGAGGCCATGTGAGGATATGACAGAGCCAAGTGACTTGGTGTATAGCGAGAATAGGAGAGGGCCTAGAACTGAGCCCTGGGGGACACCAGTGGTGAGAGCACGTGGTGCGGAGACAGCTTCTCGCCACGCCACTTGGTAGGAGCGACCGGTCAGGTAGGACGCAATCCAAGAGTGAGCCGCGCCGGAGATGCCCAGCTCGGAGAGGGTGGAGAGGAGGATCTGATGGTTCACAGTATCAAAGGCAGCAGACAGGTCTAGAAGGACAAGAGCAGAGGAGAGAGAGTTAGCTTTAGCAGTGCGGAGAGCCTCCGTGACACAGAGAAGAGCAGTCTCAGTTGAATGACCAGTCCTGAAACCTGACTGGTTTGGATCAAGAAGGTCATTCTGAGAGAGATAGCAAGAGAGTTGGCTAAAGACGGCACGCTCAATAGTTTTGGAAAGAAAAGAAAGAAGGGATACTGGTCTGTAGTTGTTGACATCAGAGGGATCGAGTGTTGGTTTTTTGAGAAGGGGTGCAACTCTTGCTCTCTTGAAGACGGAAGGGACATAGCCAGCGGTCAAGGATGAGTTGATCAGCGAGGTGAGGTAGGGGAGAAGGTCACCGGAGATGGTCTGGAGAAGAGAGGAGGGGATAGGGTCAAGCGGGCAGGTTGTTGGGCGGCCTGCAGTCACAAGTCGCAAGATTTTATCTGGAGAGAGAGGGGAGAAAGAAGTCAAAGCATAGGGTAGGGCAGTGTGAGCAGGACCAGCAGTGTCATTTGACTTAACAAACGAGGATCGGATGTCGTCAACCTTCTTTTCAAAGTGGTTGACGAAGTCATCCACAGAGAGGGAGGAGGGGGGGGGGGGAGGAGGATTCAGCAGGGAGGAGAATGTGGCAAAGAGCTTCCTAGGGTTAGAGGCAGATGCTTGGAATTTAGAGTGGTAGAAAGTGGCCTTAGCAGCAGAAACAGATGAAGAAAATGTAGAGAGGAGGGAGTGAAAAGATGCCAGGTCCGCAGGGAGTCTAGTTTTCTTCCATTTCCGCTCAGCTGCCCGGAGCTCTGTTCTGTGAGCTCGCAATGAGTCATCAAGCCACGGAGCTGGAGGGGAGGATCGAGCCGGCCGGGAGGATAGGGGACATAGAGAGTCAAAGGATGCAGAAAGGGAGGAGAGGAGGGTTGAGGAGGCAGAATCAGGAGATTGGAGGGAGAAGGATTGAGCAGAGGGAAGAGATGATAGGATGGAAGAAGAGAGAGTAGCGGGAGAGAGAGAGCGAAGGTTGCGGCGGCGCATTACCATCTGTGTAGGGGCAGAGTGAGTAGTGTTGGAGGAGAGCGAGAGAGAAAAGGATACAAAGTAGTGGTCGGAGACATGGAGGGGAGTTGCAGTGAGATTAGTAGAAGAACAGCATCTAGTAAAGATCAGGTCAAGCGTATTGCCTGCCTTGTGAGTAGGGGGGGACGGTGAGAGGGTGAGGTCAAAAGAGGAGAGGAGTAGAAAGAAGGAGGCAGAGAGAAATGAGTCAAATGTAGACGTAGGGAGGTTGAAATCCCCCAAAACTGTGAGGGGTGAGCCATCCTCAGGAAAGGAACTTATCAAGGCGTCAAGCTCATTGATGAACTCTCCAAGGGAACCTGGAGGGCGATAGATGACAAGGATATTAAGCTTAAATGGGCTAGTGACTGTGACAGCATGGAATTCAAATGAGGAGATGGACAGATGGGTTAGGGGAAAAATTGAGAATGTCCACTTGGGAGAGATGAGGATTCCTGTGCCACCACCCCGCTGACCAGATGCTCTCGGGGTATGCGAGAACACATGGTCAGACGAGGAGAGAGCAGTAGGAGTAGCAGTGTTACTATAAAAGTGCCCGTTTTAGCCAGCCAGATGGCTAAATGATTGAATGTCTTATGTAAACTCTAAAAAGGGTGGCAGAACTGAATTATTACAACTATTAATATGAATATTAATAGGATATGTGGAACAATATGAGATACTTTGTTTAGAATAACAGTGTTTTGTATTATGTATTGTTCAATGTGACATCCATGGTTAAATAAAGTCCAACTTTCAAGTACCAATTATCTATGTACAAAAAGTGTATTGTTATAATGCATAATAAAATAATGGTTTATTAAGGGCATAATTACTGTCCACAAGCAGGGGATGATCATGAGCCAAAATGTGAGAAATGAAGGCACCCGGCAGTAACTTCAACTTCTTTGCCAGTCAAAGTGCTTTTTGCTACAAATGTCTGTAAGGGAGAGACTAGTAAATTGATAAAAGACAGTGCAGCTTCAACGCTGAACGGTCGAATGATGACAAAATAATGTGTAACCAATGATAATAATAATATTGGTACTTATTCTGATTCTATGGATACCACCACTCAGAAACTTCCTGTTGGAATTGAATTCCCAACTCTGAAGAAAGTGAAGATTATAACAGAATGACACTGATAGGATTAACAGTATACATCTTTATTCCATTATTTATTCATTTCTAAAGAGAAACTTTTTCTTTTAGAAAAACAATAACTAAATACATATTTTAGAAACATTTTCGATAGTACTAAACACATCAATAGATCCATACAAAAAACAGATAAACTAACCATGAAAGAATGTTCAACACAGCGGCTCTTTCACAGTAAAAAGGGAGGCAGCAGGGGAACGTTGTGGTCTGTTGCTTTGTGCCTTTAATTGACTTTCTGGTTGCCCGGGTAACATGTTGAAGTCAATGTATAAAGCCTCAGATCCTCTTTGATATTATGCCCAGTCTCTCTCTCTCATCGCATATCAGCACCAGGTCCAGTGATGTAATAAATTAATGAATAAATAGGGCTCTGTGGGCGGGGGAGGAGGTCAGAGCTTTCCAGAGAGGGGGTGGCACTGGGGGCCCTCTCCCTAGTCCTACACCTGACTGACGATCTCCGAGTCGTCATCCACAAACCACTGCACTGGGGTCCCGTCCGCTGCCCTCTGGATGACACGTCTCTGGGGAGCCTGCAGACGGGACGACAAAAACAGGGAACATTTATTTCAATGTCTGGTTTTTCAAGTTAGTACTAACAGAGTTATGATTTTAAATATCACTAGCAATAACATTATTGGAAGTTCACAGTATGGAGATAAGGCAACAAAGTAGATAATAGCAATGATGTTTCTGCTGGTGGTTCCCTGAAACCCTTCAGGGTCAGGAGTGAGTATACTGCCCTACAGCAGAGACCAAGGGCTCATCTGCTGTATTACGCAGTTCTCACAACACCAGCAAGTTGGAGATACAAATATGATGTTAAAGGAAGTACAGTACATAGCACTGTGGTATAACTTCACCATTGAGAGCTCCATAATGAGAAGGTCATAAGAGTTCAAACCAAATCAAAACTTTATTTGATTTCAGCCATAGTGTCTCAAAATGCTTGGCTTTTAGGTTTTAGCAGCTGATCCACAACAAGGGTGTGTCATTTTTCTCTACAGTGAGCTACACTGTGACTCAGCGTGACACTGTATGATTCAGGGGTGAGGTTGACTATGGGAGGGCCACAAGAACAGTATGCACTGCAGCTGTCTGAATGTCTCTTAAACCTCCTTTACTTCCTGTGATCAGAACATCCCCTGAAATGAAGAATGGTCACTACTACTACTGAGAAATATTAGACCCAAAAACAACAGAGAAATATTAGATCCAGTACTGTACTACAGCTGCCCATGCTTTTCCAACCGCTGGCGATCTAAATCATTGCTGAAGGGTAAAGACAGTAAAACGACACAGGAATGTGGCACCTGGGTCTTACTATCATGCATGACCATTCCCACACCTTGCCCTCTGGAGAAAGAGAAAACTCAGGATACCCACTGAGTCTCATATTATAATCATTTCAATGTCTTAAAAATCACATTGACTCACCACCTGCCTCCATAGATTTTCTTAAACTGTTTCTGAACTCAAAAGATACAGTGCATTTGGAAAGAATTCAGACCCCTTGACTTTTTCCACATTTTGTGACGTTGCAGCCTTATTATAAAATGGATGAAAATGTTTCCCCCCCTCATCAATCTACACACAATCTCCCATAATGACAAAGCAGAAATTTTTGCAAATGTATAAAAAATAAAAATACTGAAATATCACATTAACATAAGGATTCAGACCCTTTGCTCAGTACTTTGTTGAAGCACCTTTGGTAGCGATTACAGCCTTGAGTCTTCTTGGGTATGACGCTATAAGCTTAGCACACCTGTATTTGGGGAGTTTCTCCCATTCTTCTCTGCAGATCCTCTCAAGCTCTGTCAGGTTGGATGGGAGTGTCGCTGCACAGCTATTTTCAGGTCTCTCCAGAGATGTTCGATCGGGTTCAAGTCCGGGCTCTGGCTGGGCCACTCAAGAACATTCAGAGACTTGTCTCGATGCCACTCCTGCGCTGTCTTGGCTGTGTGCTTAGGGTCGTTGTCCTGTTGGAAGGTGAACCTTCGCCCCAGTCTGAGGTCCTGAGCGCTCTGGAGCAGGTTTTCATCAAGGATCTCTCTGTACTTTGCTCCGTTCATCTTTCCCTCAATCCTGACTAGTCTCCCAGTCCCTGCCGCTGAAAAACATCCCCACAGCATGATGCTGCCACCACAATGCTTCACTGTAGTGATGGTGCCAGATTTCCCCCAGACGTGACACTTGGCATTCAGGCCAAAGAGTTCAATCTTGGTTTCATCAGATCAGAGAATCTTGTTTCTCATGGTCAGAGTCCTTTAGGTGCCTTTTGGCAAACTCCAAGCGGGCTGTCATGTGCCTTTTACTGAGGAGTTGCTTCCGTCTGGCCACTCTACCATAAAGGCCTGATTGGTGGAGTGATGCAGAGATGGTTGTCCTTCTGGAAGGTTCTCCCATCTTCACAGAGGAACTCTGGAGCTCGGTCAGTGTGACCATCGGGATCTTGGTCACCTCTCTGACCAAGGCCCTTCTCCCCCAATTGCTCAGGTTTGGCCAGGCGGCCAGCTCTAGGAAGAGTCTTGGTGGTTCCAAACTTCTTCCATTTAAGAATCATGGAGGCCACTGTGTTCTTGGGGACCTTCAATGCTGCAGACATTATTTGGTACCCTTCCCCAGATCTGTGCCTCGACAATCCTGTCTCGGAGCTCTACGGACAATTTCTTCGACCTCATGGATTGGTTTTTGCTCTGACATGCACTGTCAACTGTGGGACCTTATATAGACAGGTGTGTGCCTTTCCAAATCATGTCCATTCAATTTAATTTACCACAGGTGGACTCCAATCAAGTTGTAGAAACATCTCAAGGATGATCAATGGAAACAGGATGCACCTGAGCTCAATTTCTAGTCTCATAGCAAAGGGTCTGAATACTGTTTTGCATTTTAAATATGAAGTTCTGTTTAGTATATTTAATACATTTGCAAAAAAATTGAAAAATCTGTTTTTGCTTTGTCATTATGGGGTACTATGTGTAGATTGATGAGGAACATTTGTAATTTAATCCATTTTAGAATAAGTCTGTAACGTAACAAAATGTGGAAAAAGTCAAGGGGTCTGAATACTTTCTGAATGCACTGTATGTAAGTAAATAAGATGCGTCCTGAAGCGAAACTCAGGGTCAAAGTGCGAGCCATTTGTGAGGCTGACAAAACAGCAGTAAGGAGATCCATGGGGCGTAGCTGGAATACAGTGTGTACATCCCAAATGGCACTCTATTCCCTATATAGTGCATTACTTTTGACCAGGGCCCACACTGTATCAAAGTTTCTCTCTCTCAATGCAATTCAGTGAGTGTGCATATTGCCCTTGGACAATGGGACCATAAAAACGATAGTGTGAACGGTGGCTCCTAAACAATTAAAAACAATCATTGAAAGTCATAAAACAGGGGTAGGCAACCCTGGTCCTGGAATGCTGCAGGCACTTCATGTTTTTGATTTAACCAACCTGGAAGACCAGGAGTGTTGAATTTAGGCAATCACTGAACTGATCAATTAACTTAGTAGCTCCGTGTGGTGCCTAGTTGAGACAAAATCCTGCAGTACCTGCGACACTCCAGGAACAGGTTTGCCTACCCCTGTCATAAAACGTGCTGAGACAAGTATCATTGAGAGTTGCGTGTTGTCCTGTGACTCCTGTCCTCACATAGTGTGCTTACTAGTTCATGGAGGTAATACTTGTCAGGTGTGATTGCCAAACTCACACAGTTCAGTAGAACGCAAAGTAAGTTTGCTTGTAAAGACTGCATTAATATACGACACAAACATTTTAAAGAGTTCTGATTCCATGGAACTTGCAGACAGGCCTGGACACAGCACCCCAGTAGCATCCATCTTAACTGATTAGAAATTCCCTTCTCCTCTAAAGCCTGCGGGGCACCAAGTGACACCAACCTGACAGTAATATAATCCAGTGCTAACAGTAATTCCGCAAAGGCAATAACTTCAAATTGGGCAACTACATTGCAATCATGTAGTAAGTGAAGTGCCGTCGTGGCGGTTTACCTGTTCATGGTACTTATTGTGCTGGGAGAGAGGTGACTCGCGGCCCTGTACATTCCTCATCCTGACCGCGCCCTGTCTGTCCAGGGAGTGAGGTCTGAACTGCTTGCGCTGGTGCCAAGACTTGAGCTCCTCGTTTACCACCTGCTGGGGGAGACCTCTGGAGGAGTGGTGGGGGTACTCCCGGAGCGAAGGTGCCCGGGACAGTCTGATGTGAGGGGGCAGGGGCCTGAGAGCCCGCTGGGGGTGCACAGGGGCCTCCTCATACCAGTGCTCATACTGGCTGGCGTGACAGGGGGGCGGGGGGCCATGATACAACCTGGTCATGTCCATCTCTGAAGGGTAGACCATCCCATCGTTATAGTAATCCCTGTGGAAGCTGGGGCTGGACTGGTGCTGGGTGTTTTGGTAGAAGCCGGGGCCTAGGGGGTAGGCCATTGGTCGATGATTGTCATTGGGGCTGGAGTGTTGGTACCTATAGGTGGGCTGACACTGCCTGGGCAGGTCACAGGGCATCTCGCGACACGGGGAGCTGGTGTAGGATGGGGCAGAGTGTTCAGAGTTACTGTCCTCAGTCTCAGAGCTGGAGTGGTATATGGGGTTTCCATAGCCTCCCCTCTGGACAGGGGACTCGGCTGGAGACGTTACCACGTAATCCATCAGTCGCCTCCTGGGAACACGGGTGCGACCTCGATCCTTATCCAGTTTCAACGGAGGCTCACTGTTGGGGAGTCTGTAAAATATTACATAGAAGCATTACAAACAAGGCCAAAACAGTACAAATATCCAAACTCATTTGTAAGATACAGTGAGACAGTCTCAAGATTCAAGCGGTGTGGGGACAGAGTGGATGAGATATAAAATGGTGGACAGTGGTGCTGTGTGACTGTGATATGCGGTTGTCTTACCTACCTTAGTTGAATGCACTTACTGTAAGTCGCTCTATAAGAACATCTACCAAAATATAAATGTAAAACATTTAAACGTGCTGACCTGAGAGAGAGCTGGCGGCGAAGGTGCATCTCCGGGGTGGATGGGGCGCTGTTGGACTGGGTGTAGCACAGTCTTAGATGGGAGGAGAACTGCAGCGGCAGGGCCGTGTCTCCACAACAGGCTTCCACTGGAGGCAACACAGGGGTCACGGCTGGACTACTGCAGAAATGTAACATGGACAGGAAGGAGAGAGAACTGGTTTAATGACTAAACCCTAAAAACAGGCCATGAGTTGGCCAAATGAGTGCATGTACTTTGCACGCTTGAACCTGTTCCATGTGCCCTTGTATTTATTAGTCTATTTGAGCTGTCTCTCAAAGACGAGTCGCGACTTGAATCAAAATGTTCCTGAGTAACATCCTTCCCAAAATAACAAAGTACGTATTAATGCCAACTTGAGAGAAACCACATGAAAAGGAACTCTCATTTTTCAAATATCAAATGGAGGAGTTTATGTTTCAGATAAGTGCTGCCAAAGCAGATTCCTGACCTTGTGGTTTCTCATAAAGGTAGATCTATTTGGGTTCAACTATGGAGCTGCATGAATTCAAAAAGTCAAGGCAATCTTATATTAGGCTACATGGAAACAATTACCAAGCCATAATGATTTGTATTTAAGAGAGCTTTCACCAACCCATGAAGCTTCAATTATGGCTATTCTTGGGCTTTCCTGTACAATAAATTCAAGGGTAGCGTTCATATAAAATTACAGGAGGCACAGTGGGTTCCCCCTTGGCCTTTACCTTGACCTGCTGCTACCGGAGCGTGACTTCTTCTTGATCTTCTGGTAAGGCTGGTCTAGACTGGACTCGGTCCAGGGGGAGTGCTCGATGGGAGGGGGCTCCAATTCCAGGCTGGTGTTGAAACGGGACTGTAGCTCCTCCAGGGTTGGAGTAGTAGTGGGAGGCTGGTGGGGGCTAGGCCCAGGGGGGTGTGAGGGGCCTGGGGGAGGCTGGGGAGGATCTGCTGGTCCTCCTAGGTGAGGGGGCTCCACAGATGGTTGAGATGACTGACTAATCACCTCTTCTGGAGTAAAGTAGAGATACAATTAAATTCAGAGAGTTATTAGGTACTTTGGTGGTATTGTCATAGCATGCTTATCCATATAACTTGTACAAGAGTAGTTTTTGCACATAGTGACTCTAACCTTCGTCGAGCAGCGCCGAATCCGACAGAGAGCTATCATCAGAAGTGCCCTGATCTGGAAACAAAAGCAAAGCAAACAACTGTATTAATCCATGGGAACGGCACTGGAATTCCATTCCTCTCAGGTCAGAGAGGAGAGATTTCAATGTTATTTTATCAGTCGGCCAGTAGGGCGGAGCTCACCTCTCTGTGTGCTGGTGCAGCCTGGCCGTGGTGATGTCCGTCCGTGCTGTAGGCGCAGCTGAAACGCTGTTTCCTGCAGTTGTTTGACTTTCTTCTCCTCACGCTTGCACTGCTGTAACCGGCTTCTCTTCACCGCCTTGCTCTGGTGTTCCTCACAGCAGAGTCTTCGGACTGCTTTGTATATCTGCAGCTGCAGGGATAGCTCAGCTTCCACAGAGTTCAGCTCAGAGTTCTACAGGAGTTGACAAAAGGAGGTTGGGCAAACATGAGTGGCTGAAAATTAAAGATCTCTTACGATGACAGAAGCCTGATTATTGATGGTTGGTGCCATGGAAGGTGGCGATGGCTTGAATAGAGAAACTACATTTCTCCCAAGGGGAACCACAGGAGTGGCCTTCAGTATTAAGTACACCTGTGTGTGTGGCTTTTACAACTACTGTTAAAGGGAGAGTCAGTGTAAATGACAAGTGTCCATGCCAAAACCCTGTCAGGCTCTTTACCACTGTTCCCTGTGGGATGCTCTGCTCGTCTAGTTTGAAGGCAGCTCCGATACGTTGGCGAATTTGAGGCGGCTTCTCCCCAGGCAGCAAAGGGTAGTCTGCAGACAGCCGACCAGTCAGCTCCTATAAGACATGGTAAAAAAACACCAGATGTAAGCTGGTTAAAATATGAGGAATCATATTCTGTTAATTCAACACAACAAAAATCATGTACAGTGCGTTCAGAAAGTATTCAGACCCCTTGACTTTTTCACATTTAGCTACGTTACAGCCTTATTCTAAAATGTATTAAAAATAATAATAATTTGCCTCATCAATCTACACACAATACCCCGTAATGACAAAGCAAAAACAGGTTTTTAGACATTTTAGCAAATGTATAAAAAAATGTTTTACTTTGTTGAAGCACCTTTTGCAGCGATTACAGCCTCTAGTCATCTTGGGTAAGCTTGGCACACTTGTATTTGGGGAGTTTCTCCCATTCTTCTCTGCAGATCCTCTGTCAGTTTGGATGGGGAGCGTCACTGCACAGCTATTTTCAGGTCTCTCCAGAGATGTTCGATCAGGTTCAAGTCCGGGCTCTGGCTGGGCCACTCAAGGACATTCAGAGACTTGTCCCGAAGCCACTCCTGCGTTGTCTTGGCTGTGTGTTTAGGGTAGTTGTCCTGTTGGAAGGTGAACCTTTGCCCCAGTCTGAGGTCCTGAGCGCTCTGGAGCAGGTTTTCATCAAGGATCTCTCTCTACTTTGCTCTGTTCATCTTTCCTTCGATCCTGACTAGTCTCCCAGTCGCTGCCGCTGAAAAACATCCCCACAGCATGATGCTGCCACCACCATGCGTCACTGTAGGGATGGTGCCAGGTTTGCTCCAGACGTGACTCTTGGCATTCAGGCCAAAGAGTTCAATCTTGGTTTCATCAGACCAGAGAATCTTGTTTCTCATGGTCTGAGAGTCCTTTAAGTGCCTTTTGGCAAACTCCAAGTGGGCTGTCATGCCTTTTACTGAGGAGTGGCTTCCGTCTGGCCACTCTACATCAAGGCCTGATTGGTGGAGTGCTGCAGAGATGGTTGTCCTTCTGGAAGGTTCTCCCATCTCCACAGATGAACTCTGGAGCTCTGTCAGAGTGACCATCGGGTTCTTGGTCACCTCCCTGACCAAGGCCCTTCTCCCACGATTGCTCAGTTTGGCTGTGAAGCCAGCTCTAGGAAGAGTCTTGGTGGTTCCAAACTTTTTCCATTTAAGAATGATGGAGGCCACTGAGTTCTTGGGGACTTTCAATGCTGCAGACATTTTTTGGTACCCTTCCCCAGATCTGTGTTTCGACACAATCCTGTCTCGGAGCTCTACGGACAATTCCTTCGACTTCATGGCTTGGTTTTTGCTCTGACATGCACTGTCAACTGTGGGACCTTATATAGACATATGTGTGCCATTCCAAATAATGTCCAATCAATTGAATTTATCACAGGTGGACTCCAATCAAGTTGTAGAAACATACCAAGGATGATCAATGGAATCAGGATGCACCTGAGCTCAACTTCGAGTCTCATAGCAAAGGGTCTGAATACTTATGTAAATAAGGTATTTATATTTATTTTTTTGCAAACATTTCTAAAAACCTGTTTTTGCTTTGTTATTATGGGGTATTGTGTGTAGATTGATGAGGGAACATTTTATTTAATCAATTTTAGAATAAGGCTGTAACGTAACAAAATGTGGAAAAAGGGAAGGGGTCTGAATACTTTCCGAATGCACTGTATGTTAAAGAAAAAACCTTGGGATTTTGGCAATGAATCCCTTTCTCTACTTCCCCAGAGTTATATTAATTTGTGGATACCATTTTTATGTCTCTGTGTGCAGTTTGATCCCGAAGTATCCCTTTAATATACACTGAACCAAAATATAAAACGCAACATTTAAAGTGTTGGTCCCATGTTTCATGAGCTGAAATAAAAGATCCCAGAAATTGTCCAAACGCACAAAAAGCGTATTTTTCTCAAATTTTGTGCACAAATTTGTTTACATCCCTGTTAGTGAGCATTTCTCCTTTGCGGAGATAATCCATCCACCTGACAGGTGTGGCATATCAAGAAGCTGATTAAACAGCATGATCATTACACAGGTACACCTTGTGCTGGGGACAATAAAAGGCCACTTTAAAATGTGCAGTTTTGTCACACAACACAATGCCACAGATGTCTCAAGTTTTGAGAGAGCATGCAATTGGCATGCTGACTGCAGGAATGTTCACCAGAGCTGTTGCCATAGAATTGCATGTTCATTTCTCTACCATAAGCTGCCCCCAATGTCATTTTAGAGATTGTGGCAGTATGTCCAACCGGCTTCACAACTGCAGACAGCGTGTAACCACGCCAGCCCAGGACCTCCCCATCCGGCTTCTTCACCTGCGGGATTGTCTGAGGAGGGGTGGGGGGTTACTGAGGAGTATTTCTGTCTGGCAGCCAGGCCCTTTTGTGGGGTGAAACTCATTCTGATTGGCTGGGCCTGGCTCCCCAGTGGGTGGGCCTGGCTGCCAAGTGTGTTGGCCTATGCTCTCCAAGGCTCTATGGCTGCACCCCAGCCCAGTCATGTGAAATCCATAGATTAAGGCCTAATGAATTTATTTAAATTGACTGATTTCCTTATATGAACTGTAATTCAGTAAAATCTTTGAAATTGTTGCATGTTGCGTTTATATTTTTGTTCAGTGTACATATTATATTAGTTTGTACTTCAGAGCCAATCGGTCCCCATTCCCTCCAAATCTACCAAGTTCCATGAACCCTCAGAGTTAATTTTGTTTTTCCTTCATTTTGAAATATTGTTTAAAAAATCTATCCTGCCTTACATGCTGGGACATGGAAATTGTTCTCAAGTGTTTGTTACGCAATGCTGCTTTTCTATAGTTCCTACTCTTTCACAACACATTCTTAGGGCCTCACCTGCCCAGTGTATCCATCTCACTGGCCTGTTCTCTAGCTGCACATAAACTCAACCTGAGTGTGAGAGTGCATTATTACCCTGTGTATGTTTTGAGTCAGTCTAAATAAAAGGTACATTTTTTCTCCTAGACACAGACAATAGCATCAGAACGGTTGGTCATGATCTAAGTCACTGTCGTGTTCCTGAGAGCAGGAAGAGGTGTCATCAGATCCTCCTTCCAGGCAGCACACCTTGACAGGACAAGTCCCGACAGAAGAGCCAAGCCCAATTTTCAACAGGAAATAATGATCAGAACTGGTCTACATCCCAAATGACACCCTATTACCTACATAGTGCACTACTTTGGACCAGAGTCATATGGGAATAGGGTGCCATTTGGAACGCAGCCCCTCATAATGATGACGGATGAGACAGGGACATTCTCAGGGCTGAATTAGTTGCTGAGATCCAGATATTGGAGAGAGAATTTAGTGTTGTATAATAGGGACACCTAAGGTCCATTGGCTGCCTCCTAATTGCCCCAACTTGTCTCACTTAAAAGCCCAACAAATAAGCCTAACTGAAAGGGAAGTGATAGTTGTGTTATCATTGGTCAGGAGCAGCAAACCAAAGAAGCCTTTCATTTCAGACTGTGGGCAGTCTTTATCGCCTCAGTAGTTTCAGAGTGCCAGGCAATTATTTAATTAACATCTTGACAGTATTATTAAGCTTACGTATCGGCCTCTCTGCCTGTGTCAGAGCTTGATTAACATCTCTCTATGAACCCCCCACCCCCGACATCAAGGTCATGGTTTCACTGATGGGGAAATTCCACTGATGTCATGGTGAAAATGGCCTGAACCCTGATAGAGTGGAGTGTGTCTGTGTGTAAAGTGTGTGTGTAAAGTGTGTGTGTGTGTGTGTGTGTGTACTATATCCAGGGGTACTCACAGCCTCTCGGATGCAGAGTTTCTTCAGCTCCAGTAGGCAGAGCTCTAGCCGGTCCTCCAGTGACTGGTGCTTGAGTTTGACGGCCCGGGTGTGAGTGGTCATGTCCTTCATAATTGTGGCAGGACTATCAGGGCCTGGGACACACAATGACAAAGAGGCTACTGTGAGGTCTAACGATTGAAAACAGCGTGGCTATAGATATCTGGACACAATCTTTTGGCACAAGTTTTCAATTGGTAATGCTTGCTTGTCAATTTGATATGGTTGCAGCTGTATCACACATATAACCCAACTGGTTGGAAAGAATAAACTATGTCCAAAACAAAAAAGGTTGCAATACAAATGCAACCAAAAATGTTGCTCCATTCCTGAGGTTCTGCCCACTCATGAGCAGCAACGTTGAAGACGGTGAGCAAAGATGACACCTAGACAAGACATGGTTATTTTAAGAGACAATGAGTGTCTGTACTCATACTGTTTACTGTTTTATTGACTGATACTGAAACTGTCATGAAAGTGTGAAAGGGAGTGAAACCTGGGAGTGAAACCAAGGTGATAAACAATATGTCGCTCTACTGGAATAGTTAGGTGGCTCTCCAGAACCGCCAGAGACTAATGACAACTGGGGTGTATCCCAAATTGCACCCTACTCCCTATATAGTGCACTACTTTTGACAAGAGCCCTATGGGTAGCCCAAAAGTAGTGCACTATTTAGGGAGTAGAATGCCATTTGGGACGAAAACCCTGAGTTCATTCACAGGGCTACTAATGTCTCCAGGCCAGCTGCAACGTGTGTCACATGCTTTCAGAGATTATCAGCTCAATCCCTGCAGGTACTGACAGACAGGTGTGACGGGGAAACAAAGACGTCACACAGTTACTGTTACCGGAATGGCAACCATGCAGGAGAAAATAAACATTAGAAAACATGCCAATCACTGAATGACAAAACCCCCCAATTCTGTCTGGACTGATAATCTCCCAATGTGGGGAAAAAGCGTGTGACTAAATAACATTTGCGGTGAAGAATGTGATCAGCGATAGCTCAGCTACTGGTTTATAGAAATCATTGGTAGTAGCCACTGCATCTTCTTAGAAATGGAGCACCAAAGAATAAATAAAACTGTGGCTTGCTTGCATAACTACTTCATTATAACTGGAACACAAATAGGTTTTTAAAACAAAACCCATAACATATCAAGTTTGAAAAAATGTTGACTCTAATGTCTCACTACAGGTGTCCCATTATAGTGAATACATGTTAGTGTCATGCAAGTTGATAAAGGTATTTGGTCCTTACCAGAGTGGAGAATGATACCACTGTCTGTGTCACTGATCTCTTCTTTACCCTCCATGTATGTGGGTCAGGTGGTCTTCAGGGGTGGGGAAACAAGGGAATGTCCAGTTTCACGATGCCCTGCAAAAATACACATATGTACATTTTCTTCAACTATACAATATATTTGATTGTCCAAATTCATTTTAAAGTCAGCATACACTACAGAGAATAATCATGTTTAATATGAGTAAATTGTTGCTTTTCAGCACAATTAGAATATCTAATTTTAGACAAAATTAATGGATCCATGCACCATTAAGAGAAGATTACACTTTCAACACACCACTTAACCCTTCAACCATGAAAAAGTCCTTGTGACCCAAAGTTACGGGGGTCAAACCAAATTCCCTGTGACTTTGTTCGGTAAACAATGGAGAGGGCCACTCTTTCCCATTACTTTGAGCCATTCCCTCCAGTTACGCCCTGTCAGCACAGCCTCACCAGGGTTTCAAACAAGAGTGGATTAACACTGTGACTATCTAACTCACAGGTTGTGTCCTAAATGGCACCCGATTGCCTATATTGTGCACTACTTTTGACCAGGGCCCATAGGGCTATGGTCAAATGTAGTGCACTATAATAGGGATTAGGGTGCCATTTTGGATGCTACCCCACACTGTTCTTCATCAGGTGAATGTTTAGCCAGCAGCTAAGGGCTGGCTATTTTAGGGAGAGGTAGAGGAATGCCTGAACACAGGAGAGGAGATGCTAGTCAAACAACAATTATACAAATGCAAGGAAATTATGCTTAAATGGTCTTTTAGTGACTGAAAATCCCAAATTATTCAACTTGCAGTGGCAAACAGAAATACCTTATTTACGTAAGTATTCAGACCCTTTGCTATGAGACTCGAAATAGAGCTCAGGTGCATCCTGTTTCCATTGATCATCCTTGAGATGTTTCTACAACTTGATTTGAGTCCACCTGTGGTAAATTCAATTGATTGGACATGATTTGGAAAGGCACACACCTGTCTATTTAAAGGTCCCACAGTTGACAGTGCATGTCAGAGCAAAAACCAAGCCATGAGGTCGAAGGAATTGTCCGTAGAGCTCCGAGACAGGATTGTGTCGAGGCACAGTTCTGGGTAACCATACCAAAAAAATTATGCAGCATTGAAGGTCCCCAAGAACACAGTGGCCTCCATCATTCTTAAATGGAAGAAGTTTGGAACCACCAAGACTCTTCCTAGAGCTGGCCGCCAGGCCAAACTGAGCAAACGGGGGAGAAGGGCCTTGGTCAAGGAGGTGACCAAGAACCCGATGGTCACTCTGACAGAGCTCCAGAGTTCCTCTGTGGAGATGGGAGAACCTTCCAGAAGGACAACCATCACTGCAGCACTCCACCATCAGGCCTTGATGGTAGAGTGGCCAGACGGAAGCCACTCCTCAGTAAAAGGCACATGACAGCCCGCTTGGAGTTTGCCAAAAGGCACCTAAAGGACTCTCAGACCATGAGAAACAAGATTCTCTGGTCTGATGAAACCAAGATTGAACTCTTTGGCCAGAATGTCATGCATCACCTCTGGAGGAAACCTGGCACCATCCCTACGGTGAAGCATGGTGGTGGCAGCATCATGCTGTGGGGATGTTTTTCAGCGGCAGGGACTGGGAAACTAGTCAGGATTGAGGGAAAGATGAACGGAGCAAAGTACAGAGAGATCCTTGATGAAAACCTGCTCCAGAGCGCTCAGGACCTCAGACTGGGGCAAAGGTTCACCTTCCAACAGGACAATGACTCTAAGCACACAGCCAAGACAACGTAGGAATGTCTTCGGGACAAGTCTCTGCATGTCTTTGAGTGGCCCAGCCAGAGCCTGAACTTAAACCCGATCGAACATCTCTGGAGAGACCTGAAAATAGCTGTGCAGCGACGCTCCCAAGCCAACCTGACAGAACTTGAGAGGATCTACAGAGAAGAATGGGAGAAACTCCCCAAATACAGGTGTGCCAAGCTTGTAGCATCATACCCAAGAAGACTCGAGGCTGTAATCGCTGCCAAAGGTACTTCAACAAAGTACTGAGTAAAGGGTCTGAATACTTATGTAAATGTGTAATTTCCGTTTTGTTGTTTTTGTTTTTTCAAAGGTATTTTTATTTGGCATTTGTTATGATTATGCAGATAACACAGACAGAACAGGTACAGGGCAGAGCACACATGGATCCCCTACCAAATCAAACCCAACCCAACCCACCCACGCTCTAACAGAGCCCCACCCCAAAACCACACTTAAAGCAGGCATGACATACAGTACCAGTCAAAAGTTTGGACACACCTACTCATTCAAGGGTTTTTCTTTATTTTTACTATTTTCTACATTGTAGAATAATAGTGAAGACATCAAAACTATGAAATAACACATATGGAAGTAGCCACCCTTTGCCTTGATGACAGCTTTGCACACTCTTGGCATTCTCTCAACCAGCTTCATGAGGTAGTCACCTGGAATGCATTTCAATTAACAGGTGTGCCTTGTTAAAAGTTAATTTGTGGAATTTCTTTCCTTCTTAATGCGTTTGAGCCAATCAGTTGTCCACATTATGGCAAGAACAACTCAAATAAGCTAAGAGAAACGACAGTCCATCATTACTTTAAAGACATGAAGGTCAGTCAATCCAGAACATTTCAAGAACTTTGAAAGTTTCTTCAAGTGCAGTCGCAAAAACCATCAAGCACTATGATGAAACTGGCTCTAATGAAAGGATGACCCAGAGTTACCTCTGCTGCAGAGGATGAGTTCATTAGAGTTAACTGCACCTCAGATTGCAGCCCAAATAAATGCATCACAGAATTCAAGTAACAGACACATCTCAACATCAACTGTTCAAAGGAGTGCGTGAAATCAGGCCTTCATGGTCGAATTGCTGAAAAGAAACCACTACCAAAGGACACCAATAAGAAGAAGAGACTTGCTTGGGCCAAGAAAGTTGAAAACTCTCTGAGACCAAACAATCGCCTGAACTGTTTCCAGGTTTGTAGAGAATGTTTCACAATAGGGTTTTTAGTGTATTTGGAAACAGGCTCAGCTAATGCAAGTTTTGAGCAGAGTAAGGCAGCTAAGGAGGTGGGGCCACAGGATGAGATCTCCAAGGTCAACCATTTTGGGCCTGTAACATCAGGGATTTCTGTCATCCAATATAGAATGATTCTTATATTAGCTGCCCAGTAATAATATTGAAACTTCGAAAGTGTTAGACCACCCTGGGAGCGAGATCTCTGCAATATGCTCTTACGTATCCAAGGGTTTTTCTTGTTCCAGATAAAAGCAGATATCAGTTTATCTATGGAGATAAAATATTTTGTCAGAAAGATAGGAATACATTGAAATAAGTATAAAAACTTAAGTAATACATTCATTTTAACAGTGTTAATTATTCCGCCCAAAGAAAGAGAAAGTAAATCCCAGCGTTCAAGGGTGGGAAATTGGCTTTATAGAGATCTTTGAAATTGTGTGTGACCCAAATCCCCAAATATTTTAATTTCTGTGTAGTCACTCTGAAGGACACATGACTAAAATAAGTTTGCATGGCAGAAGGATCAATAGGCATCAATTCACTTTTTTGTAGGTTAACCTTATACCCGGATATTTTCCCAAATGTCTTTAGTAGAACCTGGATCTCTGGAAGACCAGTTAAAGGGTCAGACATATATAACAGCATTTTATCCGCATCGAGTGAAACTTTATGCTCTAAGCCCCCTCTTTAAATACCTTTGATAGTGGTGTTATTACGTATTGCTATAGCTAAAGGCTCAATTGCGATTGCAAACAGCTGGGGGGATAGAAGGAGAACCCTGTCTTGTCCCACGTTGAAGTTGGAAATAGGATGAACATTTATTATTTGTGCGCACCGCAGCCATAGGGGAGGAGTAAAGGACTTTCATCCAAGACATAAAATTGGGACCGAATCCAAATTGTTTATGAGTATAAAATAGATAATCCCACTCCACCCGATCAAACGCCTTCTCAGCATCAAGTGATAACAATATCTCTGGAGTGTCAGATGAAGAGGGATTATAAAGTATATTATAAAGATGTCGGTTGTTGAAAAAGGATGACGATTTTTAATAAACCAATTTGATCTGTAGAGATAATGGAGGGAAGGATTGACTCAAAACGGCAGGCAATCATCTTAGAAAGTATCTTTACATTGCAATTCAGTAAAGAAATTAGCCTATATGAACCTTACAATTGTTTTTTTCCCGTTTTCAGAGTAAGTGAAATAAATGCTTGTCTCATTGTTGAGGGTAAAGAGTTTGAGGAGAATGATTCCTCAAATACGGAAGGCAAGAGAGGAGAGAGTTGATCTGATACTTTTTTTAAAAATTCGCTTGGAAATCCATCGGGTCCAGGGGATTTACCACACTGCATAGATTTAATTGCCAACACAATCTCTTCTACAGAGAATAGCCCTCTAACCAATTGTACTATTATGTGTGTTTTTTCGCGTTATTTTTAATTTATTCTGTACATAATGTTTCTGCCACCATCTCCTATGACCAAAAAGAGCTTCTGGATATCAGGACAGCGATTACTCACCTCGTATTGGACGAATATTTTTTCTCCAACGAGTCGGACGCAAAGGATATCCTACAGACACCCGACAAGGCCCAAACCCCCATCATTCGGCTCCCGAGTGGCGCAGTGGTCTAAGGCACTGCATCTCAGTGCTTGAGGCATCACTGCAGACCCCCTGGTTCGATTCCAAGCTGTATCACAACCGGCCGTGATTGGGAGTCCCATAGGGCGGCGCACAATTGGCCCAGCGTCATCCGGGTTTGGCCGGTGTAGTCCGTCATTGGAAATAAGAATTTGTTCTTAACTGACTTGCCTAGTTAAATAAAGGTAAAATAAAAAATACAAGAAAGAGACTGAGATATCGTGGACGTAGGTCGGGGTGCCTTGTAAGGATCCGACGGCGAGCGTGTAAACTGCCTCTTCCATCAATCCAATTAGCCAATGTTCAATCATTTGAAAATAAATTGTACGACCTAAGATGAAGGTCATCCTACCAACGGGACATTAAAACTGGAATATCTTATGTTTCACCGAGTCGTGGCTGAACGACGACATGGATAACATACAGCTGGCGGGATATACGCTACATCGGCAGGATAGAACGGCTGACTCCGGTAAGACAAGGGGTGGCGGTCTGTTTATATTTGTAAACAACAGCTGGTGCATAAAATCTAATTCTAAGGAGGTCGCAAGGTTTTGCTCGCCTGAGGTAGAGTATCTCATGATAAGCTGTAGACCACACTATATACCAAGAGAGTTTTCATCTATATTTTGCGTAGCTGTCTATTTACCACCACAACCCGATGCTGGCACTAAGATTGCACTCAATGAGCTGTATAAGGCCATAAGTAACAGGAAAACGCTCATCCAGATGCAGCGCTCCTAGTGGCCGGGGACTTTAATGCAGGGAAACTTAAATCCGTTCGACCCAATTTCTACCAGCATGTTAAATGTGCAACCAGAGGAGAAAAAAAAACTCTAGACCACCTTTACTCCACACATTGGGACGCGTACAAAGCTCTCCCTCGCCCTCCATTTGGCAAAACTGACCATAACTCTATCCTCCTGATTCCTGCTTATAAGCAAAAACTAAAGCAGGAAGCACCAGTGACTCGGTTAATATGGAAGTGGTCAGATGACGCAGATGCTAAGCTACAGGACTGTTTTGCTAGCACAGACTGGAATATGTTCCGGGATTCTTCCGATAGCATTGAGGAGTACACCACATCAGTCACTGGCTTCATCAATAAGTGCATCGATGACGTCGTCCCCACAGTGACCGTACGTACATACCCCAACCAGAAGCCATGGATTACAGGCAACATCTGCACTGAGCTAAAGGGTAGAGCTGCCGCTTTCAATGAGCGGGACTCTAACCCGGAAATCCTGCTATGCCCTCTGACGAACCATCAAACAGGCAAAGAGTCAATAAAGGACTAAGATTGAATCGTACTACACCGGCTCTGACGCTCGTCGGATGTGGCAGGGCTTGAAAACTATTACAGACTACAAAAGGGAAGCACAGCCGCGAGCTGCCCAGTGACACAAGACTTCCAGACGAGCTAAATCACTTCTATGCTCGCTTCGAGGAAAGCAACACTGAAGCATGCATGAGAGCATCAGCTGTTCCAGATGACTATGTGATCACGCTCTCCGTAGCCAACGTGAGTAAGGCTTTTAAGCAGGTCAACATTCACAAGGCCGCAGGGCAAGACGGGTTACCAGGACGTGTACTCCGAGCATGCGCTGACCAACTAGCAAGTGTCTTCACTGACCAATATGTTTCAAGCAGACCACCATAGTCCCTGTGCCCAAGAACACTAAGATAACCTGCCTAAATGACTACCGACCAGTAGCACTCACGTCTGTAGCCATGAAGTTCTTTGAAAGGCTGGTCATTGCTCACATCAACACATTATCCCAGAAACCCTAGACCCACTCCAATTTGCATACCGCCCCAACAGATCCACAGATGATGCAATCTCTATTGCACTCCACACTGCCCTATCCCACCTGGACAAGAGGAACACCTAGGTGAGAATTCTATTCATTGACTACAGCTCAGTGTTCAACACCATAATGCCCTCAAAGCTCATCACTAAGCTAAGGACCCTGGGACTAAACACCTCCCACTGCAACTGGACCCTGGACTTCCTGACGGGCCACCCCCAGGTGGTAAGGGTAGGTAACAACACATCTGCCACGCTGATCCTCAACACGGGGGCCCCTCAGGGGTGCGTGCTCAGTCCCCTCCTGACTACATGGCCAGGCACGACTCCAACACCATCATTAAGTTTGCCCACGACACAACAGTGATAGGCCTGATCACCGACAACGATGAGACAGCCTATAGGGAGGAGGTCAGAGACCTGGCCACGTGGTGCCAGCATAACAACCTCTCCCTCAACGTGATCAAGACAAAGGAGATGATTGTGGACTACAGGAAAAAAAAGAGGACTGAGCACGCCCCCATTCTCATCGACGGGCTGTAGTGAAACAGGTTGAGAGCTTCCGTTCCTTGGTGTCCACATCACCAACAAACTATCATGGTCCAAACACACCAAGACAGTCGTGAAGAGGGCACGACAAAGCCTATTCCCACTCAGGAGACTGAAAAGATTTGGCATGTGTCCTCAGATCCTCAAAAGGTTATACAGCTGTACCATCGAGAGCATCCTGACTGGTTGCATCACCGCCTGGTATGGCAACTGCTCGGCCTCCGACCGCAAGGCACTACAGAGGGTAGTGCGTACGGCCCAGTACCTCTGGGGCCAAGCTTCCTGACATCCAGGACCTCTATACTAGGCGGTGTCAGAGGAAGGCCCTCAAAATTGTCAAAGACTCCAGCCACCCTAGTCATAGACTGTTCTCTCTGCTACCGCACAGCAAGCGGTACCGGAGCGCCAATTCTAGGTCCAAAAGGCTTCTTAACAGCTTCTAACCCCAAGCCATAAGACTCCTGAACAGCTAATCATGGCTACCCGGACTATTTGCATTGCCCCTCCACCCCACCCCACCCATCTTTTTACGCTGCTGCTACTCTGTTTATTATTTATGCATAGTCACTTTAACTCTACCCACATGTACATATTACCTCAATTACCCTCGACTAACCGGTGCCCCCGCACATTGACTCTGTACCGGTACCCCCTGTATATAGCCTCCCTACTGTTATTTTATTTGACTGCTGCTCTTTAATTATTTGCTATTTTTATTTTTAAATGTTTTACTTAACACTTTTTTTGTTTGTTTTTTCTCAAAACTGCATTGTTGGTTAAGGGCTTGTAAGTAAGCATTTCACTGTAATGTCTACATCTGTTGTATTCGGCGCATGTTGCAAATAAAATTTGATTCGATCTTCGTCCTGTTTTGACACTTTGCCTGTTTGATGGTTCATCGGAGGGCGTAGCAGGATTTCTTACAAGCGTCCGGATTAGTGTCCCGCTCATTGAAAGCGGCAGCACTAGCCTTTAGCTCAGTGCGTATCTTGCCTGTAATCCATTGCTTCTGGTTGGGATATGTACTATGGTCACTGTGGGGACAAGTTGTAGATGCACTTATTAATGAAGCTGGTTACTGATATGGTAAACTCCTCGATGCCATCGGATGAATCCCGGAACATGTTCCAGTCTGTGCTAGCAAAACAGTCCTGCAGCTTAGCATCCCCTTCATCGGATGACTTCCATATTGAGCGTCTCACTGGTACTTCTGGTTTGAGTTTTTGCTTGTATAGTCAGATTTGCCAACTAGAGGGCGAGGGAGAGCTTTGTGTGGAGTAAAGGTGATCTAGATTTTGTTTGCCTCTACTTACACAGGTGACATGCTGGTAGAAATGAGGTAAGAAAGATTTCGATTTACCTGCATGCCGCCTCGGGGTGAGCATTTTCTTGTTTGCTTATGGCCCGCCTTGAATGTGGTCTTAGTGCCAGCATCGGTTCGTGGTGGTAAATAGACAGCTAATATAGAGGAAAGTCATTTAGCAGACGCTCTTATCCAGAGCGACTTACAGTTAGTGAGTTAGTTTTTTTGATATTTTTCTTTCTTTCTTTTTATTAGATAGGTCTTCCCGGTAATCTATGTACTAAAAAAGGATGATCAAAGTTATACACTTTAGCGTGTCAATCAAAATTGCTGTAGATTCTGTCAAATGTATTTTATAAAGCCGTTTTACATCAGCAGTTGTCACAAAGTGCTTTATAGATTGATTTACAGATACCCAGCCTAAAACCCCAAAGCAATGCAGAAGCAGTGGCTAGGAAAAACTCCCTAGAAGGCAGGAACCTAGGAAGAAATCTAGAGAGGAACAAGGCGCCGAGGCGTGGCCAGTCCTCTTCTGGCCCTAATGGGTAGAGATTTAGGAGTACATGTGGCCATTTAGGTCAGATTCAGTCTGTCCACTGTCCGAGTTTCTCCAACCAAATGTTACTTTGGTTGACCATGTCCTTGAAGCCAATTTGGCTCCTTCAGCTAGAGGCCAGCTGGTGGAATGACTCCGGTATGACATGATCCTGCTGACATCATCTTGATCCCAGATCCATATACTGTGTCCAATGCATGACTAGTAGGACATGCGCCTCTTGCTATACAGAGTCTAGGGAGCTTCCTGTGACTGTACAGCGGTTTGTGAAACTCCCACGTTATTAGAGTGACTGACTGCAATCTCAGTTCAGGCAATGATTACTTGAGAGAAAAAAAAGCAGGGTAATTGAATTGGCTGATGCAACTGTGTGCAGAAGGCGTATTGACAACAATGTGTTTATTGTCCCGAAACTGCTTAAATCCAAATGCAATTCACCTTTAGCGCATATTGAGACATTTGGGATGAGGTTATAACGGAATGAAATTCAAATATCAGGTCTACAGTATGCAAGGCAGGTTTTTTGTGGAAAGCTGCCACGATATATATAATTTTAGGGAATTCTTAATATACAACACGCAATAAACGTTGTTATAATAAAACTCATGATGCGTGAGAACAGGGGCATAATGTATTACCCGAGACAGTGAATGGGCTATTCATGATTAAGAGACTAGAACGCCAATATCTACAAAGCCAAATGATAAAGTATACAGCAAGGCAAAGGCAGACACAAAAGACAAAAGTCTAAACATTTCAACGAAATACTGACGTAGGCGTTAAACAGGAAACAATTGATTCTGCGTCAATCAAGTGTCCATCATCTTCCCAGGTAGCTTGCATGAAGCATAACGACTGTATAACAATTGAGACAACAGCCCCCATCACTTAAAACAAATATTTTAATCTAACACATCTACACGACCCCCCACACGCTTCCAATAGCCATGATTACTGAGTCAACTAAAACGAAGATCATAATAATGAAAGGGCATTTGGCCTACGCAACAAACGTTTTCTATTTCAATAATAACTTGGTTCTCCTAATAAAGGATAGTGGAAAAGGAATTACAACTAAATAAATGACTCTCAGCATAGGTTACGTTTCAGGATTTAAAAGAAAATAACGTATTTAGATTATAAACAGTAAACTAAATGGTCATTTCAACTGCACAACAAGTCGGAAAGCATGTTGCGTATATATGCTGTGCGTAAAGTTGAAGCACATTAAAAGGAAATGCACTTACATTTTCAATAACCTGCTTCAAAAGTAGACTCCTGAAAACTGCCTAACTATTTTCGTATTCCCCACTTGAATGGAAGGGATTGAAAGGAGAACTGCGATTATAAGTAAGGTAGGAGAAGGGTGACTCACCCACGAAAGGGGAGTAGTTTGTGAAGGCGCGCATGGCGCATACCTGTGCACTGCTGAACCTTCAGGACAGGAAGCGATTTAGTGCACTGCTTTGAACTGTGTAAACAATGATGATAATGGGAATTGTTACATTTCAATTACTCCCTTATCAAGGTGTGAAGTGACAACCAGGTACAGTATGAAGAGAGATTAGGCTACAACGAACCGTATGTGTCAAATGTCAATGGGCATTTTATCATAGTCTGACGTTATTGATTTCACAAGAACACTGAAATCACAATTATTTGTAATAGAAGTAATGAGAGTGAATCATTGTTAGCTGTAAGTCTAATGTTTTTTCCTATATCTTCACAGAAATGTTACCATGGCTATAACTTTGGCTACAGCTCAATAAAGGTTTGTTTATGAGAACCACACAAAAGTGTACCATGTTCAGACACAAGTTATCACTTTTAAAACATGCATAAACATTCATACTGATTTGTTAGAATGTACATTTACTGCACTCTCCTGACCATTTCAGTAAGTTGTCTTGGAACTAGGCATATCCAAATTAGTTATGCATTTGGTTTTAAATCCATACAACAGTTTAGAGCAGGGGTTCCCAAACGTCTTCACTCAGGCCGCCCTTACAGCATTAGGGAACATCCTGCAAGCGAGCGCCATGTCATTTCTATGGGCACAAGCACTGTTCATGACACAAACTGTTCACACCCCTCTTGTTGGTAGATAAAATGTTGCAGCTATAGCTCTCTAAGGTCTGCAATGACTGACATTACAAGAGGAAAAACTGCTGCTGCACTACCAAATTTCGAAATTGTACCTTGTACTATTATAACTTTCAGGAATAAGTTAAAAGCCGGACGGAGTTCCTTTAAAAATAAACACAGTTTCGAAGACTTAAAATAACTTAGATTCACTTACAGTGCCTTCAGAAAGAAAGTATTCACGCCACTTTTTCCACATTTAGTTGTGTTACAAAGTGGGATTAAAATTGATTTCATTGTAATTTTTTTGTCAACGATCTACACAAAATACTCTGTAATATCAAAGTAGAAGAAAAATGCTAACATAAAAAAAGGGTATTCAACCCTCTGAGTCAATACATGTTAGAATCACCTTTGGCTGCGATTACAGCTGTGATTCTTTCTGGGTAAGCCTCTAAGAGCCTTGCATACCTAGATTGTACAATATTTGCCCTTGTTTAATTTTTTTATTCTTCAAGCTCTGTCAAGTTGGTTGTTGATCATTGCTAGACAGCCATTTTCAAGTCTTGCCATAGATTTTCACGCCGATTTAAGTCCAAACTGTAACTAGGCCACTCAGGAACATTCAATGTCATCTTTGTAAGCAACTCCACTCTATATTTGGCCTTATAGGTAATTGTCCTGCTGAAAGGTGAATTTGTCTCCCAGTGTCTGTTGGAAAGCAGACTGAACCAAGTTTTCTTCTAGGATTTTGCCTGTGCTTAGCTCTATTTCGTTAATTTATTTCAAAAAAAGAACTCCCTAGTCCTTGCCGATGACAAGCATACCCATAACATGATGCAGCCACCACTATGCTTGAAAATATTAAGAGTGGTACCTAGTGATGTGTTTTGTTGGATTTGCCCCAAATATAACGCTGTGTATTCAGGACAAAAAGTTAATTTCTTTGCCACATTTTTTGTAGTATTACTTTAGTGCCTTGTTGCAAACAGGATACATGTTTTGGAATATTTGTATTCTGTACAGGCTTCCTTCTTTTCACTCTGTCAATTAGGTTAGTATTGTGTAGTAATTACAATGTTGTTGATCCATCCTCAGTTTTGTCCTATCACAGCGATTAAACTCTGTAACTGCTTTAAAGCCACCATTGGCCTCGTGGTGAAATCCCTGAGCGGTTTCCTTCCTCTCCGGCAACTGAGTTAGGAAGGGCGCCTGTATCTTTTTAGTGACTGGTTGTATTGATACACCATCCAAAGTGTAATTAATAACTTCACCATGCTCAAAGGGATATTCAAAGCCTGCTATAATTTTTTACACATCTACCAATAGGTGCCCTTCTTTGCGAGGCATCGGAAAACCTCCCTGGTCTTTGCGGTTTAATCTGTGCTTGAAATTCACTGCTTGACTGAGGGAGCTTACAGATAATTGTATGTGTGGGGTACAGAGATCGGGTAGTCATAAAAAAATAATGTTAAACACTATTATTGCACACATAGTGAGTCCATGCAACTTACTATGTGACATTTTTAAACCTGAACTTATTTAAGCTTGCCACAACAAAGGGGTTGAATACTTATTGACTCAAGACATTTCAGCTTTTCATTTTTTATTAATTAGTTAACATTTCTAAAAACATAATTCCACTTTGACATTATGAGGTATTGTGTGTAGATCAGTGGCACAAAATCTCAATTTAATCAAATTTAAATTCAGGCTGTAACACAACAAAATGTGAAAAAATTCAAGAGGTGTGAATACTGTCTGAAGGCACATCCCAGAGAGCTATTTCATAGAGAATGTAGGCCTATTCTACCACCAAACATCACATTTATTGACTAGGCTATTTCTCAATCCTCTAATACATTTTGATCCTCTGAGATATACTGTAGCAGTTAAACTCATTGCTCAAGTGCATTCAGATCTTTAGGCTCACACACATGCACCGAAAGTGGATCTAGTGTTTGTCTGCTGATCGTTCAGCGCGCTGTTTTTTAAGCTGGGTGTACACTACACGATTTTGGCCCCGATTTAGCTGTCCCAGACACGTTTTTGAGATTGGAGACAAAATCCCCATGTCGTTGCCTAGTCTGGGCGTGCGGCCGTCACTGACACTCATTTAATGTGAGCGGGTCAGAGACGCAATCTGAGGGCTACCGATCCCATCTTTGAGCAGTCCCAGACGTCCCGATATTTTCAAACATGTTTGATTTTAATAGGCACAAAATATGCAATGCTCTTGTACTGTGAGATGTGCAACGACTAGTTTTGAGAACGGTGGTCAGCAATAGCCAATGAGATGACGTTGTTTTGCATCACCCAGAATGTATAGACTCTTGAGCAGGAGTGATGACTACTACTAGTATGCGTTTGTACTTTCCTTTAACCAAAGCGTCAAGTCATTATAGCTCTGAAATTCACAAGCAATGTTATTCAATTCAACTGTATGGCATGTGTGGTAAGGGCTACACCGGTTGTTTTCGGCACGTGACAAATAAAATGTGCTTTGATTTGTGAATGTCTAACTGAAAACGTTTATGAGGCTGCTTTGTGCCACAGCTCGTTCTAGCTACACAATCTAATCACATAATTGTTTTCGCAAGACAGCATTGTGGTATCGAGAATCTTCACGAGCAAGTGAAGAATCTTGTAGTGTGTGACACCCCATCTGTGCCAGATCGTTTAGTGTGCGCACCACTACATTGGCAAGACACAAAACTACAGGAAAGGCGGTCATTTAATATGAGAGGCTCAGAGATGTTAGGATTTTGAAAGTTGTGTAGTGTACACCCGGCATTAGGGACCACCCACTTTAGATGTCTGACTGCTGACATATTTCCACACGATTCTACATGTAAAATTGGTGCGCACTTGGTTGGCAAATTATGTTCAGAGGTGCTAAGTACTCTGGGCCAGCAACCGCTACTGCTGTGTCTGAGCCCTTTGGTATAAGTAGGCGTGTGTGAGCCAGAGGAGGACCCAAAATGCCCATTACCCACCAGGGAGGGAAGCACATGGTGGTGGGAATCAGAATGTGTGGACACACAGCACCTGCTCCTCCACTGCATGGCTCACATACACTCTGAATCCCGATATTCACTCTGGCTCTCAAAGAATGCAGGCGCCTAGGGACCCTGAACAAGCCCCCACAATTCCCAGACAGCAGGCTATCAAATCACCAAAGACATGGCACCAAGACAGCAGCAGTTAAGAAAGAGGCAGATATCTAGTTCAGCCAATTCCATTACTAACAGACTTTAAACCCCAGTTGCTCCAAGTTCATAAATTATCCTGGTAGTAAAGTAGTTATAACCTAAAAGTAGGGTAGTATCTGTGGTCTTGCCCAAGTGCCATAAAGGCTGGCACATTCCACAATTCACTCACTGTACAATCAAAAGATCGGCATCCGACCGTAAGGCGCTACAGAGGGTATTGCGTACAGTCTAGTACATCACTGGGACCAAGCTTCCTGCCATCCAGGACCTATATACTAGGCGGTGTCAGAGGAAGGGCCCCCCACATTTTTTTGTCAAAGACTACAGTCACCAAAGTCATAGACTGTTCTCTCTGCTACCGTACGGCAAGCAGTACGTCTAGGTCCAAAAGGCTCCTTAACAACTTCTACCCCCAAGCCATAAGACTGCTGAACAATTAATCAAATGACCACCCGGACTATTTACATTGACCCCCCCACTGCTGCTACTCACTGTTTATTATCTATGCATTATCACTTTACCCCTACCTTCATGTACAAATTACCTCGAATAACCTGTACCCAGCATATAGACTCAGTATCGGTACCCCCTGTACAGTGGGGAAAAAAAGTATTTAGTCAGCCACCAATTGTGCAAGTTCTCCCACTTAAAAATATGAGAGAGGCCTGTAATTTTCATCATAGGTACACGTCAACTATGACAGAGAAAATGAGGAAAAAAAATCCAGAAAATCACATTGTAGGATTTTTTATGAATTTATTTGCAAATTATGGTGGAAAATAAGTATTTGGTCAATAACAAAAGTTTCTTAATACTTTGTTATATACCCTTTGTTGGCAATGACACAGGTCAAACGTTTTCTGTAAGTCTTCACAAGGTTTTCACACACTGTTGCTGGTATTTTGGCCCATTCCTCCATGCAGATCTCCTCTAGAGCAGTGATGTTTTGGGGCTGTCGCTGGGCAATACGGACTTTCAACTCCCGCCAAAGATTTTCTATGGGGTTGAGATCTGGAGACTGGCTAGGCCACTCCAGGACCTTGAAATGCTTCTTACGAAGCCACTCCTTCGTTGCCCGGGCGGTGTGTTTGGGATCATTGTCATGCTGAAAGACCCAGCCACGTTTCATCTTCAATGCCCTTGCTGATGGAAGGAGGTTTTCACTCAAAATCTCATGATACATGGCCCCATTCATTCTTTCCTTTACACGGATCAGTCGTCCTGGTCCCTTTGCAGAAAAACAGCCCCAAAGCATGATGTTTCCACCCCCATGCTTCACAGTAGGTATGGTGTTCTTTGGATGCAACTCAGCATTCTTTGTCCTCCAAACACGACGAGTTGAGTTTTTACCAAAAAGTTATATTTTGGTTTCATCTGACATTCTCCCAATCCTCTTCTGGATCATCCAAATGCACTCTAGCAAACTTCAGACGGGCCTGGACATGTACTGGCTTAAGCAGGGGGACACGTCTGTACTGCAGGATTTGAGTCCCTGGCAGCGTAGTGTGTTACTGATGGTAGGCTTTGTTACTTTGGTCCCAGCTCTCTGCAGGTCATTCACTAGGTCCCCCCGTGTGGTTCTGGGATTTTTGCTCACCGTTCTTGTGATCATTTTGACCCCACAGGGTGAGATCTTGCGTGGAGCCCCAGATCGAGGGAGATTATCAGTGGTCTTGTATGTCTTCCATTTCCTAATAATTGCTCCCACAGTTGATTTCTTCAAACCAAGCTGCTTACCTATTGCAGATTCAGTCTTCCCAGCCTGGTGCAGGTCTACAATTTTGTTTCTGGTGTCCTTTGACAGCTCTTTGGTCTTGGCCATAGTGGAGTTTGGAGTGTGACTGTTTGAGGTTGTGGACAGGTGTCTTTTATACTGATAACAAGTTCAAACAGGTGCCATTAATACAGGTAACGAGTGGAGGACAGAGGAGCCTCTTAAAGAAGAAGTTACAGGTCTGTGAGAGCCAGAAATCTTGCTTGTTTGTAGGTGACCAAATACTTATTTTCCACCATAATTTGCAAATAAATTCATTAAAAATCCTACAATGTGATTTTCTGGATTTTTTTCCCTCATTTTGTCTGTCATAGTTGACGTGTACCTATGATGAAAATTACAGGCCTCTCTCATCTTTTTAAGTGGGAGAACTTGCACAATTGGTGGCTGACTAAATACTTTTTTTCCCCACTGTATATAGCCTCGTTATTGTTATTTTATTGTGTTACTTACTATTTTATTTTTTACTTTAGTTTATTTAGTAAATATTCTAAATAACTATTTATTGAACTGCATTGTTGGTTAAGGGCTTGTAAGTAAGCATTTCACGGTAAGGTCTACACCTGTTGTTTTCAGTGCATGTGACAAATAAAACTTGATTTGAAGTCCAAAGACAGCATGTGAGGCAAATTTAGCTGGCCCAAGAAGTGAAAGGAGACGTGTTGCACAGCCACACAGTGCTTTGTTCGACATATATAGGATTTCCATGGGAGAGAGCCTCCTCCTTAAGCCTTGTATAAGGCCCTGCAGATCGCCTCACTTTCTGGGACTGCGTCCCAAATGGCACCCTATTCCTATATAGTCCCCTACTATGCACCCTATGAGCCTTGGTCAAAAGTAGTGCACTATAAAAGGGAATAGAGTGCCATGTGGGATGATTCCTTGGTCTATAGTCGGTGGGTGGGAGCTGAGTGTGGGAGCTGAGTGTACACAGGCGACTCTGAAGGGGTGTTGTTGTGGTGATCCCCTCCCACAGTCCAGCCCATTCACACAGGAAACTCATGTGTACTGAATGTGGCAGTGAACCATGTCTCGGCACAAAGCTGGAAGTAGCACATTCTGCTTTTACACTACCACACAATCAACCGTGACAACAAAAACCTCATGGGTGACTAGGCCCTGCACTCTTCCCCTCTCTCTCGCTCAATGAGTACCCTCTGGGGTCAGTCTGTCTTAGACTAGGCCGATGTCTGCTGACACGCAGGACATTGCCATGAGTGCTGCAGAGTGCAGAGACACATACAGGCTCCTGTCCACCACAAAACCAACCCTGCCTTGATTCACATTGAGGACGTTAAAAGATGGGTCATGTCAACCAGAAATCCCAGAGAGACACAAATTGGGTTTTGTTGAAGGGAACATAGCAGCTGGCAAAACAACATTCCCTGAATGATCTTGTGTCTTTATAACAACATAACGGAATTGCTAGGCTATACGTAGCAACTTAGCATTACCCTCAGTCAGCTGCCAGAGTGAGAAGGAAGGAAACAGTCAAACCTTTTCCACACGTAACACTTAGCAACTTTACTGGCTCCAGCTCTGGCATCGGTAATTAGTCATTTACAATTATTCTAGATTACTGGTGCTCTGAAAAGTAATTGCTAGTTGAAAGAGGTTTTGAGAACACCAAGTAAACAAGACTCTCAGGGCTACTGAACTCTCCTGCCCTTCTGGTCGGTGCCTGGGTGGCCTTGTGAGGCTCCCATAATGAAGATGTGTAATGGAAATGTATTTGAAATGAGCCAAAGCAGAGACTGGAACATCTCTGATGTGGACGGCACAGGTTGCCTCCCAAATAACACCCTGGCAATTCCCTATACAGTGCACTACTTTCGAAAATAGCGAATAGGGTGCCATTTGGGATGTAACCACAGTCTCCGGCTGCCACACCAGCATCCAAACCCAAGATGGCTCCAAGCTGTGATTTGCAGGAATACAACCCTCCTCACTCATTACCACAGTGGCTGCACTTAAAGCCATCAACACCGCTTCACAGAAAGCACCGGAGAGGACCTCGTCGCTGACGCCTGTCCTCTACTTAGCATTCTGTGGGGTGCAGGATATTTTTGGCAAAGAGAAATACACTTGCTAACCAGAGGGACTGTTTTTAAGAGTCTAATGAGCACTTCAAATGTGTTTTGGGAGCATGGGTTAAACCACAACCACATCACACAAAAAATGGGGGAAGTAGCCTAATGCAAAATGGGTTTGGTGTTGTTGAGGATAAAAGACAGTGCTATTTAGGACATGTCTAATGTTACTCCCTTTAATTTAATGGCTCAAAAAACATTCTTAAAACACTTGCTCTTATTTAGTGTGTACTGAACATGATCCAGTATTTACTCCATCGGCTCCATTCTTACTCCATCACTTTTCAGTGATAACTCAAAATAGGATTTGGGAGGTCCATAAAACAAATTGTGTTGTGAATGTATGAATTAACGTCATACCAGACAGTGAACCATTAGCCTACCCTATAGCTACTCCTCAATTACCATTGTATTTCATTATTAATTCCTCTGACATGAGGGTTATGTCCTCTTCTCTATCTTTCCCTGCTCATCTGAGAGGAAGTTCACAGTTCCTTTCGGGTCAATGTATTACAGCAACAGAATGGTCAGAGTCTGTTACTGTTTAGTCTGGATGTCTGTACTGTAGGGGGTGGGGCAGCAACGGCCAGACATGTTGACTATGGGACTGCCAAACGTAGTGACACCCTGTGTGGTAATACAGTACAATATTACACCTCCTGGGTATGTTACATACATCAGAGAAAAAAGACGACAAAGTCAGCAGATAATTATTTTAAAGGCATATTGGGCTAGAGAAATAATGGTGATTCTAACTGCAGTATAGCCAGGTAACCCTCGTAAAAGAGGTCCTCTGACCTCAACATAAATAAAAGGTTACAAAGAAAATTGCCTAGGTCTAATCAAATGAGTACAGCATCTGAACTAAATCTTCATACAACCTTATGCATGAACATTATTTAGGGGAACAGTAAGCGTGTTGTGTGAACATGACATGCCAATGGACTGAAATTGATGCATCATTCACCGAGGTGACAGTCACGAGTATCACACACCCTAAGACTATAATCAAGTACCAAAGCTCAACTGTCAGCGGCTCAATAGACGCATGCTGTTCTGCCTTTTCCTTGCGTCACCCTGGCCCTAACCCCACATTGCCACAGATTCCAACACTTCACACTCTTGTTCCCAGCGGGTCCACCAGTCTCCATTGAATTTCAAGACCACTTCATTCACAGAATGACATTAAAGTCACTCCTTAGAGGCAACAAATACCCATAACTTCTTGAGAGGTCTGAATGGAATATGGATGCAGATATGGTTTTGAGCAGTGGAAATGTAATAGTGTAATGCTTAAAGGGGCAGTGCAGTAAAAAAAACTAGATTTTCCTGTAAAAAAGATGAAGATATTTCCACACTATGAAGTGGAAATAACACTCTAAAAATGTGTTGTTCAGGTGGGATAGAGTTTTTGGCCCACAGCATGACATCACAATCTGATCTGATTATTCAGACCAATGACCAGTCATCTTTTATTTGCATATGTATCCTCCTTTCTTTGAAGGGGTAAACGGGGTAGGCTCTAGAGCAGGGTTCTCCAACCCTGTTCCTGGAGAGTTACACTCCTGTAGGTTTTCACTCCAACCCCAGTTGTAAGTAACCTGATTCAGCTTATCAACTAGTTAATTATTAGAATCAGGTGTGCTAGTTTAGGGTTGGAGCGAAAATATACAGGGCCCATTTCTTCCTAAACTTTATACATAAGAAACTTTATTCCTCAATAAAGTTCTTGAAAATGTTCTTAAGTTTCTTTCTATGTTTCTTCCTAAGAAAATAGTTAAGAAGAAATTTGATTCTTGAAAATAAAGTTAAAAGGATTACTTCTTGGAAATGTTCTTAATTCCAAGATAGCTAAACCCTTGTCTTAAAATCATGGAAGTGTGAAAATAAGCTAATGAAAGCAATTGAACATGTTTAATTGACTCACAAACTTCATCTGAAAGTTTCGGTATTGATTTTTTAAAATCCAATATATTGTTTTAGACCAGTAATCTCAGTAAGAAATATACTAACATGATTGCCCTTGCTAGCTAGCAATTTTTTTTCTCAAGGAATTGCACTTATGAACTATCTTATGAACTACTTAAGGGCCTCCTGTAGCTCAGTTGGTAGAGCATGGGGGGTGGAATTAATTATCAGGTAGAACAGAAAACCAGCAGGCTCCTGACCTCGTAGGGTAAAATGCGGTCCATGGTCAATCTGACGTCTGCGTTGGCCGTGCAGCATTTACTGCGATACAGCCTCTGTAGAAGTCAGGGCATTCATACTTCTTGCGCTTCGCGGAGCAGTGCAGAGCTGTTGTGAAGGAAGTTGTCAAGGAAGTGAGTTTGTGTTTGTACAGGACCTCCCGCCCTCACCTACCATCAACCAATCATGTCAATGCGGAGCTATACGGAGCCCTCTGCATTGTTACAAAATTCGATGCGTTACGGAGCTTGATTTGGCCTCTGCATGCTTCTGGAGGCGCCGCAATTGCATCACACCCTCCATATGAAGCATCCGACCACATTTTCGGATCAAGCATTTATTGGCTTTAAGAGTTGAATGCCCCTGCTATACACCAACCAGGGCTGTGTATGTAAATATATTTACATTTGTATCAACACGCCCACACTGAGCATTTCAATGGCAAAGGAATCCCAGGGAAATAAATATATTTGGAGTTATTTTCATGATATAAACACACAATGATGAAAAAATTATACTGAAAAAAGACTGCATGGGGGCTTTAAGTATTCCGAAGGAAAATGGAGCCTAAACAAATTGGCCCTTGATATTCCACACCACATTGTAGATGCATGCTGGCGCACAGGCAATAGTGTGGTGTCTGTAGTGACTTAGGAACAGGACATCCTCCTGACCTTTAAATAGCTTTGCATCTACATCCAATAAATATAATCTGATTGACATAAATGGGTATCTTGATTCCTGATGAAAATGTGTTAATATAGGGAGCTTTACACAACTGCATCTGCTTGGTAGCAGGGCCAGCATAGTGTCTCCACTCATAGTAAAGGCTTGCCTGTTGGACCAGATGGGTGAATTGGAAATCCAAATCACACGTCTGGTCCACCAGGCAAAGTATAGGCCTATCCATTTCATATTGCCTATTATTAAAAGGCCAATATAAAGCTACGACCAGGGATATAGGCTAACTGAGATTACTGCAGTACAGCCTAACTGCAGTGCCTGCTATGTGTAAGCATTGGTCATACTCAATCACAAACATACCTATAAAGTGGTATCAAGTTTGGGGAAAAAATAGTCCGAAAATCTGTCCCACAATCATTAATACTAACTACATTGTTTAGGATTTGATTTAGCTACTGGGCAATTTCCATGTAAAAGGTCCCATGAGCACTAACATGTGAAGTTCATAGGAGCACATCAAATTTGGTGTCAAATTAAGGCATATAACATTTTTCTACCATTTTCCATCCCAAAAATGTGGAATAAGCAAAGGCACTGAGTTCTGGTCAAACAGATGGAAAAGGGGTCTTAGAAAACACCTAGCAGAAAAAGTCTTATGTTATTAGAAATACATAAAAACACAACAATGTAGATTTAGTTTTGCAGAAATGATTTGCCTTCTGTGAGTTTAAGAAATATTGGCTAGTGTCTTGTCATTCTGTTACCAAAAACCCACATACAGTGCCTTCAGAAAGTATTCACACCCCTAGACTATTTGTAAGTCGCTCTGGATAAGAGCGTCTGCTAAATGACGTAAATGTAAATGTAGACTTTTTCCACATTATGTTGTGTTGCAGCCTGAATTTAAAATTGATAAAATAGAGATTTTGTTTTGTCACTGGCCTACACACAATACCCCATAATGTCAAAGTGGAATTATGTTTTTCTAAAATTTTACAAATTCATTAAAAATGAAAAGCTGAAACGTCTTGAGTCAATAACTATTCAACTCCTTTGTTATGGCAAGCCTAAATAAGTTCAGGAGTAAAATGTGCTTAACAAGTCACATAATAAGTTACATAGACTCCCTCTGCGTGCGATATTAGTGTTTAACATGATTTCTGAAAGAGTACCTCATCTCTGTACCCCACACATAGAATTTTATGTAAGGTACCTCAGTCGAGCAGTGAATTTCAAACACATTCAACTGCAAAGACCAGGGAGATTTTCCAATGCCTCGCAAAGAAGGGCACCTATTGGTAGATAGTTTTTTTTTTAAAAAGCAGACAACTGTAGCTCAGTTGGTAGAGCATGGCGCTTGCAACGGCAGGGTTGTGGGTTCGATTCCCACGGGGGGGCCAGTATGAAAAGTTTATGCACTCACTAACTGTAAGTCAGAGCGTCTGCTAAATGACTAAAATGTAAATGTAAAATGAATATCTATTTGAGCATGGTGAAGTTATTAATTACACTTTGGATGGTGTATCAATACACCCAGTCACTACAAAATTACAGGCGTCCTTCCCAACTCAGTTGCCGTAGAGGAAGGAGACCACTCAGGGATTTCACCATGAGGCCAATGGTGACTTTAAAACAGTTACAGAGTTGAATGGCTGAGATATGAAAAAACTGAGGGTGGATCAACAACATTGTAGTTACTCCACAATACTAACCTAATTGACAGAGTGAAAAGAAGGAAGCCTGTACAGAATAAAAAATATTCCGAAACATGCATCCTGTTTGCAACAAGGCACTAAAGTATTACTGCAAGAAATGTGGCAAAGCAATTAACTTTTGTCCTGAATAGTGCTATGTTTGGGGCAAATCCAATACAACACATTACTGAGTACCACTCTCCATATTTTCAAGCACAGTGGTGTCTGCATCATGTTATGGGTATGCTTGTAATCGTTAAGGACTGGGGAGTTTTTCAGGATAAAAAATAAATTGAATGGAACTAAGCACAGGCAAAATCCTAGAGGAAAACCTGGTTAGGTCTGCTTTCCACCAGATACTGGGAGATTAATTTACCTTTCAGCAGGACAATAACCTAAAACACAAGGCAAAATCTACACTGGAGTTGCTTACCAAGAAGACAGTGAATGTTCCTGAGTGACCGAGTGACCGAGTTACAGTTGACTTAAATCTGCTTGAAAATCTATGGCAAGACCTTAAAATAGTTGTCTAACAATGATCAACAACAAATTTGACAGAGCTTGAAGATTTTTTTAAAGAATAATGGGCATATGTTGCACAATCCAGGTGTAGAAAGCTCTTAGAGACTTAAAGCGTCGGCATGCTTCAGTTTGGCTGGCGCCTAGCCAAAGTCGACTAGCTGAACCGAACGAGTGTGCTTGCATACTCCCTTAAAGACCTTTGCTTGAAAAACTAGAAAAAAGTGGCAGTAGTACTGTTTGTCCATTTTGAGACGCCGTAGCCAAGAAATCTGTCATTCATTTTGACGTTTTTGCCGAAGAGATTTTTAGAAATGTAAACATTTCTAAAAACATGTTTTCACTTTATCATTATGGGGTATTGGGTGAGAAAAAAAGCTATTTAATCCATTCTGAATTCAGGCTGTAAAACAACAAAATGTGGAATAAGTCAAGGGGTATGAAAACTTTCTGAAGGCAATGTATCTTTTAAGATCTTTTCTAATGTCTCTCTCTCATGAGGAAGGGAGGATAACGAAAGTTAACAGAAGTAACAAGTAGGTAGACCTACCCATTAGTTAGTGTTTTTACTGATAACAATTTGGTTTATGATTTATTAAGTGATTCAAACACGTCATTCTGTTACCAAATCGGTAATAGAATGACCCCAAAAATCTATAACAGAATGACTGCAATTGAATTGGCTACAATGGGAATTCATAGTAGTCACAAACCACTGTTGGGTCCCCTGCTACTGTCCTCCCTTCCACTGGCATACTGTTATGTTCAGCTCATAACTGTTTTCTTTCTCGTTCTGTCGCGTGGTGGTCAAAGTAAGTGTGTGAATGTCTGGACAAACTCCTCCTCTCTCTCTCCCCGTCTCTCTTCTCCCTCTCTCCAGTTAATGTCACCTCTCCCAGCTCTTACTGACACCTACCCATGAGCAGTGTTAGGGTCGTTACTAAAAAGAAAGTAATATATTACCCAATTACTTATTTCAATAATAATTACTTGATTAGCAATTAGTTAAGATGACTTGTTACACCCCAAAACGTTGCACATCCTCACTCAATGTTAACAATGTCAACGTTACGTTACACAAACACAAGTAGCCTAATAATAACAGATTCTACCGTGGATAAGGGCAGCATTTCCTCTACTACATACCCAGCTACAAGCTTGTTTAGCGCTCCCTGGGTTACAGCCGGTCCTAAACGATTGAAATCAAACTTTGGTTGTTCAGAAGCAGTGGTCAGGTCTCGGGTCTTTCGCTACGGGTTTTGTGTTGGTGTGTTGCCTTTGCAGGTGCTTCAAGAGATTGGAAGTTGTGTGCCTAGCAGTGGAGAGGTGTTTCTCGCCTATTTTACCGTTATAGTCTTGCCATTTTGTCCATGGCAAAAATGAAAACACGTAGCAGACCAAATTCTTTGGTCCTTTAAAAACCTGCTGTATGTAAAATAGTGTACTATAGCTTGGGAAATAAATCAATGTGACTCTGGATGACAACATAATGATGTTTGTTTGCAACATCAGGGCTGTTTTCCTAAAGAAGTTAATCCGCTTCATGTTTTGTTGCCTTGCCACGATACTAACGAGAATTGCGATACTGGTATCGTCCCTGCCCTAGTGTGAACAGCAGGCACAACGATTTAGTTACCACAGCCACAAAGTCAAAATAGGCTGTATCCAGGGGCGCAACTTTCTCGGAGGGGGGGGGGACAACTCCCCCCCATTCTGAAATTGCATTTCAATTCAACTGGATAAAAATATATATAATAATAATAATAATGTCCCCCCCACTTCTAAAACCAAAGTTGCACCCCTGGCTATATCATAAAAATGTAGGAAAACAAAAATGTGCTTTTTGGCATTAATTTCAATTAGGCATAAGGTTAGCAGTGTGGTTAGGTTTAAAATCACATTTTTAGCGGAGACATTGTAGAAATATGCGGGGTTTATGACTTTGTGGCTGTGGTAACTAGTTACGACCAGGCACAACTCTGATATAAAGAGTCCTACTTATATCATTACACTCAAAACAACTTAATCATTACGAAACTTCTATTAGATCAAATAAGCCACACGTAGCAAATAAGCCATTACATTTTTGTTTACCAAATACGACACTCATTGTCCTCCATGCAAAACCTCCTTGCTTGATGAGCAAAAAAAAGGAAAAACGCCACCTGCTGGAGAAGACAGATTTTAGGCCCGGTTATAGATAGCAATAGTTATGGCGTCTTTTTGTAGGCACTAACCCCGCCACTGTTCATTGGACAAAGCCTATAGGAAATTGAATTGAGTTTTTGTAGGGTTTTTGGAGAAACGCTGAAGATAAGGTCTGTAGTAAATAGAGGCTAAGGAGATCTTATACATTTTGTTCTATGAGATAGGCGGCAGGTAGCTTGGTGGGTAAGAGCGTTGTGCCAGTAACCGAAAGGTCGCTGGTTCTAATCCCCGAGCCGACTAGGTGAAAAATCTGTCGATGTGCCCTTAAACAAGGCACTTTACCCTAATTGCTCCTGTAAGTCGCTCTGGATAAGAGTGTCTGCTAAATGACAAAAAAAATAAAAATAAAAAAAGATAATCTTCATCAGCTAATAAAAAAAGCACATAAAGCACATATAAGGCTTTATCATTCATAAAGGTCATGTTAACTGACTGAAGGTCCTAAACGATATTATAACCGCGATTGATAATAGACAGTACTGTGCAGCCGTCTTCATCGACCTGGCCAAGGCTTTCGACTCTGTCAACCACCGCATTCTTTTTGGCAGACTAAATAGCCTTGGTTTCTCAAATGACTGCCTCGCCTGGTTCACCAACTACTTCTCAGATAGAGTTCAGTGTGTCAAATCGGAGGGCCTGTTGTCTGGACCAATGGCAGTCTCTATGGGGGTGCCACAGGGTTCAATTCTTGGGCCGACACTTTTCTCCGTGTATATCAATGATGTCGCTCTTGCTGCTGGTGACTCTCAGATCCACCTCTACGCAGACGACACCATTTTGTATACATCTGGCCCTTCATTGGACACTGTGTTAACAAACCTCCAAACGAGCTTCAATGCCATACAACAATCCTTCAGTAGCCTTCAACTGCTCTTAAACACTAGTAAAACTAAATGCATGCTTTTCAATCGAACGCTGCTAGCACCCGCACACCCGACTAGAATCACCACTCTCGACGGATCTGACCTAGAGTATGTGGACAACTACAAATATCTAGGTGTCTGGTTAGACTGTAAACTCAACTTCCAGACTCACATAAAGAATCTCCAATCCAAAGTTAAATCTAGAATCGGCTTCCTATTTCGCAACAAAGCCTCCTTCACTCATGCTGCCAAACATGCCCTCGTAAAACTGACTATCCTACCGATCCTTGACTTCGGCGATGTCATTTACAAAATAGCCTCCAACACTCTACTCAGCAAATTGGATGTAGTCTATCACAGTGCCATCCGTTTTGTCTCCAAAGCCCCATACACTACCCACCACTGTGACCTGTACGCTCTTGTTGGCTGGTCCTCACTACATGTCCGTCGTCAAACCCACTGGCTCCAGGCCATCTATAAATCACTGCTAGGCAAATCCCCGCCTTATCTTAGCTCATTGGTCACCATAGCAGCACCCACCCGTAGTCTGCGCTCCAGCAGGTATATCTCACTGGTCATTCCCAAAGCCAACACCTCCTTTGGCCGCCATCCAGTTCTCTGCTGCCAATGACTGGAACGAATTGCAAAAATCTCTGAAGCTGGAGACTCTTATCTCCCTCAATAACTTTAAGCATCAGTTGTCAGAGCACCTTACCGATCACTGCACATGTACACAGCCCATCTGAAATTAGCCCACCCAACTACCTCATCCCTATATTGTTATTTATTTTGCTCTTTTGCACCCCAGTATCTCTATTTGCACATAATCTCTTGCACATCTAGCATTCCAGTGTTAATACTATTGTAATTATTCTGCACTATAGCCTATTTATTGCCTTACCTCCATAACTTGCTACATTTGCACACACTGTATATATATTTTCTGTTGTATTTCTGACTTTATGTTTTTTTACCCCATATGTAACTCTGTGTTGTTTTTATTGCACTACTTTGCTTTATCTTGGCCAGGTCGCAGTTGTAAATGAGAACCTGTTCTCAACTGGCTTACCTGGTTAAATAAAGGTGAAATAAAAAAAATAAAAAAATAAAAATATTATCTCATAGAACAGAACGTATACGATCTCCTAAACCTGTTTTAACCTCAGACCTTATTTTCGGCGTTTATCCCAAAACCCCATAGGAATGGCTGAACGAACCAAAGGTAACTAATTTCAGTTTTTTAGGACTACAAGCTGGCGAGCTCTATCCCTCTCGCTACACCTGTTCTTATCTGCTAGAGCGCACGTGCCAAGACCAGAGTAGGCACATTTGCTATTTAACGCAATAGTTTTTGACAAAACTATCGGAAGAGTTGAAAATGCGATGGAATCACATTGAACTTTAGATTTGTATTTGGTACATGAAAACTTAAGCGAAAAGTACATTGTGTGCACTTTTTCATCACACACTGATTTTTATCTGCAACAAGTCAGTTTGGAAAAACCATTGGTTGGAAAATGCGCATATTTTCTTTATGCAGATTTTAGAATATTCGCTTGAAAATCTGTTGCCAATTGGATGGAAACCTAGCTACTGAAAAAACAATTTCCACACTTTTACAGTGTTAGTTACGTCAGCTCTTGTACAATATGATACAAACCACAGGGAAAAACAGAATTTTGACTGCCCTGGGCCTTTAAAGGGAACAATCGAAGTATCAGCGTCACTGTTACCGTGGAATTGCCCTACTATATCCTCCATGACAACGTTCCATGGAGGATTACCATTTAATTATTCATTCATCTGCAAAATTATCGTCACGGGACCACCCCAGTAAGAAAAGTATTCTGTCCATAACTTTTCACTTTTGATTAAAGTGTAAACACTTAATTTTTCCAGTTGCATAACAAAAGTTGGAGTTAGGCAGTGGTAAAGTAAAAATATAACAAAAACACTACTGCATGGAAATGTAGGCCTATACGTTATTGCATACAAAGTAACGGATATTACGAAAAAGCTTACAATCATTTTGCATCATTATTATAGTCAAGGTCTGCAGAACTTGGTCTAGCAATGTGCTATGGCTAAAACTTGCGCTACTCTTTTACAAAAACACATTGTTTACTGCGAAAGAAAGGTTGTTTGTTTACTGCGAAAAGGAAAGTTGCAACTATACCTTCTTATGTGATATGTCAAATGTCCAATTTTGAGGGGCGTAGAACAACTTCTTTGCAAGTCCATATCAACATTCATCCACGTTTTCCAGAAGTTGTAGAAGTATTGCTCGTTACAACATTCTCTGAAGAGGGACTTCGCAATGGGAATGGGCCATGGTATCAGTCCCCGAAAATAGGGGCGACACTTTTACTGAGTTTACTGTCTTTTGCATAACTTAAACCATCTCCCCTACAACGGCTTTAATAAAATGGTATTTTAAAATAATGTATTACTTTTAAAATACCAAATTAATATACAAGAAGAAGTTTCAAAAGTTAGTGCACCCCCAAATCTCCAAACTATTGGGATCTCCCATTCCTTTACGTTTTTTTCTTTAGAACGACTCTCAATCACATCAAAGAGCAATTTACCGACTGTGATCAGATCCTCAGTGTGATAAATCCCAGCTGATTGGTTGGTTTCACATATTTTGCTAAACCTATATAATAAGTCAAATATATACAATAGAGTGGCGACTATGTGGTAAAGTCATACCCACAAATGTACGGTAACTGACTGTGTGTGGACTGCTTGAAGCCCCAGTGAGTGAATGCATTAAACCAGTATGCCTACTGTGGCCTACAAACGCTAGGTGTCAGGAGTGCATTGCTTATTACTTTTTCCAGTTTGGTAAAGCACATTGATTACTTTATATCAACATGTAATGCGCTGCCAAATATCCATTTAAATTGAAACAATCGATCACCCAATTCATTTAAATGTCTGATCTAGGTGTTGATATACTTTATCTGCCATGACTGACTAACTGTACCGTTCCTTTACAGTGAAGGAAATGCAGCCAAACCACAGGCTGCCACTGCCATGTGATCACTGTTTTGAGGTGCTGGCTGTTTTCACACTATCTGCGCTCTCCCTTTATAATAATAATAATAATAATAATATGCCATTTAGCAGACGCTTTTATCCAAAGCGACTTACAGTCATGCGTGCATACATTTTTGTGTATGGGTGGTCCCGGGGATCGAACCCACTACCTTGGCGTTACAAGCGCCGTGCTCTAACCAGCTAATCTAGGTTAAGTCTATTTTTTATTATTTTGATAGAATTTAAGTAAACACATCCTCTGCACTACTGCCATTGAGTGTAGGCTACACGTCTATCTGGACATCATCTATCAATCAATCATCAGATGTTCAGTTTGCAATGGTGCTGTTGAAGGACTTGACCTTGGCCTGATGATTACGCGTCATACGTCAACCTCCAGTAAAGTTAACTCAAACAGGTTTCACAACCGTTCTCATAGTGAGCAACTGAGTGTACACCAGGTGCCAACGGGTCACAGAAAAGGCCATGAGAAAACGACACAATGTTTTTTCTCATCACTGCTCGCGTAGAGAGCACAAACGGAAACTCACTGATGCCTCTCACCCTCTCACCCTGTCACCTAAAGCAGCGCCTGGCAGTGAGATTAAAGGGTAACTGTGCCGTGATTGACAGTGAATATAAAGTCCCAACGGTGAGGCCCTCAGTTTCTTTCCTGCAGAAAAAAATGACTGTCACTATAATGTGAGATGGGTTTTCTAAAGGAAACAATTGATAAGAAAGCCACCTCCTTGTAACAGAGACATCTTCATCGAAAGATAAGGAATCTGCTAGGCGAAATCATTAGAGATGAGATTCATTTTGAGATCTTGTTATTTTGGCAATGTAAAGCATTTTGATTTACCTTGCATGTTCCAATTAATGTATTTGAAATAACTTAGTTTTCAGTGACTTGATATTTTGTAATACCTTAGATTTCAGTGACTTGAAAAATGACATTACTAGCAAGCATTAAACTGTGAGGTTCATTGTCCATTTCAACAGGCCACCATCTTTCTGAATAAGTGGAACAGAAGGTCAGGTCATGGCTTTTCACACTAAAAGGTCTAAAAAGGAACTAGTTGGCTGAAGTACAGTTGTGCCATAGGTTCCCACAGACTGGCATCTAACCCAGGTTTCTCAAGCCCTTTTGTAACTGGATGATTCATAGTGCAAAGGCAATTGAAAAACATGTGGGCATGAATGAACATTTGAACTTTCAAGTCATGTAATCAGCCAACAAACTGATACTCCAACTTGCAGATAGCATTTTGCTACGGTTTTGAGGGAAAGTCATTGTTGAGCTTCTGGATCTATTTTGATTGGTAAGTCTGTTTTTATTAAGTTACAGTCACATGAGAAATAAACTGAGAAGTGTTTTTACTTCTCAATATGTAACTAAGTAGCGTGAACATTTTATGCCTATAAAAGCTATGAGTTATGTTAGAAAATAACAATTTCAATACTATAATTATTGAAACTACTTATGAGCAAATGTTATACATTACTTACTTATTATGCTTTATTTCAATATGCCTAAAAAAATCTTTCAACTTTATTCTCATTATTGTGTTCCTTTATTGTAAAAAGTACACACTCTTTGTGAAACTAATCATTCCAAAATGTAACGATTACAATTCTTGATATTATCCTTATTTGGAATGATTTCAGTTAAATGCCCATTGTTAAACTGCAAAAAGACTTAGTAAACTATGACATTGTTTGGAAGAAAGTATCTGCAATAATTGGCAATTATATAAACACCCAATTTATTACAAAAAACAGTTTATTATAAATGTTTTAGAATTCATTAAATGTAATCTTACTAATGCCATGAACATGGACAACCATTTTGAATATTGTTGTAATGAATTTCATACAGCAGAAAGGAACCATTAACAAATTAACGTTACTGTTAACAAATTGCAATTTAATATTACTATGCATTTAAGAATGTCAACAATCAAAATAACCAGGCTACTCATAAATTATCCATATAAAAAATATTTAGACATAAACAGACCATCCTATTTCATCTGATCATTCCCCCAAAAAGCTAAATAAATCAACCTCACCTGCACACTGTTTTTACCCGTTTTTTTATCTGTACTGTTTTGTCTTTCACTTCTTTTCTTTGGTGCGAATAAATAAAACCTAAAACCTAAATTCAAACTATCAATGATAATCAAATTTACAATTATGAATATATAAAATATAACTTCATTTGAGAAACTATAATATACACCAAATATATTTCAGAGAATGCTTTCACTGAGCATGTGAATTACATAACACGTAAAATCATAATACAAAATGATTCACCTCAACCTTTAGCGTTTCGGACCGCAAAGAGGCTGTATAAGGTACATGTAGTCCCCTGTAGCTCAGTTGGTAGAGCATGGTGCTTGCAACGCCAGGGTTGTGGGTTCGTTTCCCACGGGGGGCCAGTATGAAAATGTATGCACTCACTAACTAAGTTGCTCTGGGTAAGAGCGTCTTCTAAATGACTAAAATGTAAATGTAAATAACCCTGCTATCAGATGTTTTGGTCGAACGGCTGGAGACGAGTTCTGGAGGCTGTTGTGCCACAGCTCTCTGAGGTACCGTTGTAGAAGTCGGTGGACGAGGCATAGCCTTGGTGCAGCCCAAGCTTTCCCATGCAGCTCAGGAACAGGTTCTCCGCCTGCCCTCTGAAGTGGTGGTCCAGGAACAGGTAGATGGCTGGGTTAATGCAGCTGTTGAGGAAGGCCAAGCAGCTGGAGACGGTGAGGCCCTGACTCAGGACAGACTGGGTCTCAATGCTCAGATCGGCCCTAGACAGCCTGAAACCAATGAGGATGGTCTTGAAGATGTTGAAGGGGAGCCAAGACACCACAAAGGCCACGATGATGGTGAAGACCATCTTGAGAGAGTGGCGGCGTCGGGCTTCCGCGCGAGGGTTGCCAGCAGCAACACAGTGTTGGCGCAGATGGGCCAGGATAGAGCCGTAGCAGAGGATGATGATGAGCACCGGAAGGGCGAAGGTCACGAAGACCATGGTCAGGCTCAGACCCTGGAAGAAGGACGACTCTTCATCCTCCAGACAGAAGAGTTTGCCATTGGGAGTATGAATGCTACGGTACACCAGGGAGGGGGTACCTAGAGCTAGGGATAGCAGCCAGACCACGGCGCAGGTGAGACGCACACACTGGCTGCTGCGGAGGACGCGGGAGTCCATGAGGCTCACCACGGCCAGGTAGCGGTCCACACTCATGCAGGTCAGGAAGAAGATGTTGGAGAAGCGGTTGACGGCGACGATGTAGCTGCTCAGCTTGCAGAGAAGGTTGCCAAAAGGCCAGTATCCCTCCTGACTGGACGAGATGGCCCACAGAGGGAGGGTGAGGACAAACACCAGGTCCGCAAGTGCCAGGTTAACCACAAACGTATCCACCAGACGGCCGCCCCTCTTCCCCCTGCTGCCCATGACCGTGATCACAAAGAGGTTCCCCAGGAAGCCTGTGAAAAACATGAGGAAATAAAACAGTGGCAGGTAGATGTGAGAATAGGGAAGAGCAGAGCCGGAGCGCTCCCCAAGGTAGGTTAGATCGTAGCTGACATTGTCATCGCTGTAGAAGTACTCGTCTGTGTCATACGTCTCCATTTTGTGATCAAAGAGAAGTGTCTCTCAGCTGCTTTCTCTCTGTGAGTCTGGCGGGCAAGCTCAATACTTCTAGAGATACTATCCTGCGTCACGTTCTTAAAAACCACAAACAAACTGCCAGGTCCTATTTTCTTCTGTTATCTCTAGCACCATTGGTATATTTTCTACCTCTTTATCTGGCATATTCTGACACAAATTACTACAACTATTTCTAATGATGATTTTTACAATATACTATATTTGCATATCAGTTCAAATAGAAACACTTTAGACATGCAGGCAAAAAGTACAGCAAGAAGAAACATAAAAACATATCAAAAGAAAAAGTACATATACAATCTGGGTAATGCCAATCAACAAAAATATTCAAAAACAGCTAAAGACTGACTTATAGTAGCAGATCAAACAATAAAAACATTTGACAGGGAAAGGATGTGGTTATTGTATTAAAGGGGCTGATGTAGGCCTGGTGGAATTATAATCTTGTACATAATACAAAACAAATCCACTGAGTGAATTTGCAATTTCAATCATTAACTTGAACCGAGACATGACATTGAACATCAACTTTAGACTATTCATACAGTCTCTCGTATGTCAGATGTGAAAACAGCAAACACTAAACTGTTGTACTTGCATTATGAGAAAATGCTTGCATAAGGAAATGAAAATGGGACTTGCCAGTCCCTATGACCGTGCACATGAATAAATCAGACTTCTCATCAGATGAGTCATAATATGCTTGAAGATAAAACTTACTCTAATGTGAACTTGATGGGAACTTAATGTGCTCATAGGCTGTGAAAACCATAACTGGAAAGACGGTTTCATTTAACAACCACTTTTCCTTTTGACTGACAATAGTCTGTGAACAATTATATGTTAAAGGAAAGGGGGAAAAATGACAAAATGTTAAGCCTGACCTGAGCTAGTTGAATGTTGGTTATGTAAGAGAAGATTAGTGTTCCAATAAAAACATGAGGGGAGAAAGGATCTTCTATTTGACAGAAAGGTTTTCCTCCATTCTCAGCATTGCATCAGCATTTGCGTCCCATCAATCCTGAAGAGTTTAATTTGAAACAGTTAACCTAAATAAAATACTAATAGGAGTGAAAAACGACAATATTTTATTCTAATCAAGAGTGACAGCTGTGCAAACATTATTTTTGCCTTAACTTGTCTTCTAAACATTGCATTTTAGTGTGATACGAGTAATGAGCATACGTTTCAATGTATTTCAATCTCTACAAAACATTGAAAATGAACAAAAACAAAAAGACAAAGTGCCTCCCAAACATAGAAAACGAACAAAAACAAAAGACAAAGTGCCTCCCAACCTAAAATGACAAATAAACATCACTAATGTGGTATTTAGCAATCACTGGACAACACTATGTTGGGAAAGAGAAAAAAGTAAATGGCGAGAGAGTCTGTGTGTGTTTCCAGCAGTACCAGATGTTCAAAACTCCTCCCTCCCTCAGCGTTTATTAAAACATTCCAGTCAAGTTAGGAACACCGTAAGTTGGCCCCTCCTCGCACACTCTCCTCCCGTCGACACACACACGAGGAAAAGGGTGACCTGTCCTCCCACAAAATGAGGGCTTTTCTCATCCTTGTCACCTTGACCTGCCTGGCTGACGCCCAGCATCAAGCCCTGATGGACTACCTGGAGCGGCGTCTGCTAGCCATCGAGGTAAGAGACTGTTCTTCTGCTCCCAGTCAGACCCTGGCCTCCAGAATAAGTCTGAAAGGAAACTCTCTGGGGATCTGGGGAACCTTCAATGGAATGCAGATGTGGGGATTCTGAGGGGAAAATATTGACTGACTGTTACTGCTGCTGCACCCAGAAAGTCTAAATGTCATGCTTTTTAATACATTTGTTTCCACTCAAATAGAAGCATAGGGGAATAGAAGTTTGAAGATCTTATATGCAGGAAACTTCTGTAGTGTTCTGATTAATATTTGAAAAAGTATGTATTAGCCTTATACCTGGAGTTATTGGAAAGTTTTTCTCTGCAAAAGACTGACCAGTTGGCTCACTTCAAGGTGTTGTTGTGCAATAAAACAGCTCCACCGCTCCACACTGCTATGAGTACCCATATCATATTCTCCCTCTTGCTTTCTCATATTCTTATTCATATGGAAAGTAGTTGGCTTCTCTCTCTCTATGTGTTCTGACTCTGCATAAATAATACCTCCCAAACAAGTTACTTCCAGCCAGTGAGTCATTCTGAGAAAGAGCATCCAATACCTGCCAATTCAGGTTTATGAGACTCCTTTTTTTTATACATTCATTTTTATTCAAGAGCACATAAAGAACATGTACAACTCAACATATCTTTGCAGTCTTTACAAAGGAGCGTAATGAGATTCACATGTTAAGGGTACATTTTGGCTGTATAGAGCAAACATTTCAAGAGTCTGAATAAGAATACAATTTGGATAAAGCCACATCAGAAAAATAACAAACAAGCAAACACCCCAGAAATTACAGAATAAGATATGTCAGGAACTTGTTGCAAGATTGATTTAATTCTCTCCATGTCAGCAAGTTCCCTGCATAGACCTAACCACGTCTTTTGAGGATGTTGCATTTTGTTACACATTTCCTTGCTGCTGCTAAAAGATAATCTATCAATTTAAGTGGAGAGGAGTGGAGTGTATCCACAGGAACAATACCTATGTAGCGGGTGATTTGGACGGAGTCAGGTGCAGGAGGTGTAAATCACAGAATAATGGTTTATTCGGCCAAAACAGTGGTTCGCAGCAATGCGTAAAACAACTACAGTGCGACTTAACGGCGCACTGAGGAAAAGAAAACACACAGGTGAATATCCCGGCGATAAAGTATATAATGCTCCACCGAGCTATCGACACCTCCACATGGAATCAATCACACACAAAGACATGGGGGACAGAGGGAATACTTATACAGGGACTGATGAGGGGATATGAACCAGGTGTGTGTGAAAAACACAGGACAAATCAAATGGAATGATGATAAGAGGAGCGGCAGTGGCTAGAAGGCCGGTGACGACGAACGCCGAAGCCTGCTCGAACAAGGAGAGGAGGCAGCTTCAGAGGAAGTCGTGACAGTACCCCCCCCCCCGCCTTGATGCGCAGCTCCAGCAGCGCGCCGACACCGGCCGCGGGAACGGCCAGGAGGACACGGAGTAGGGCGATCTGACGGTGAAAATCCCGCAACAGGGAGGGATCGAGGATATCCTTCACTGGGACCTAGCACCGCTCCTCCGGACCGTACCCCTCCCACTCCACGAGGTACTGAAGGCCCCCCACCCGACGCCTCGAATCCAGGATGGAACGGACAGAGTACGGGGGGGCGGAGGGACTTCCCGCACCTCAGACTCCTGGAGCAGACCAGCCACCACCGGCCTGAGGAGAGATACATGAAACTAGGGGTTAATACGTAATCAGGAGGGAGCAGCAACCTATACGTAACCTTGTTTACTCTCCTCAGGACTTTGAACGGCCCCACAAACCACGGGCTCAGCTTCCGGCAGGGCAGGCGGAGGGGCAGGTTCCGGGTCGAGAGCCAGACCCGATCACCCGGTACGAAGACCGGGGCCTCACTGCGGTGGCAGTCAGTGTTGGCTTTCTGGCGATGCGCGGCACGCTGGAGGTGAACGTGGGCGGCGTTCCACGTCTCCTCCGCGTGCCGAAACCAGTCGTCCACTGCAGGAGCTTTGGTCTGGCTCTGATGCCACGGTGACAGGACCGGCTGATACCCTAAAACACATTGAAATGGTGACAGGTTAGTGGAGGAGTGGCGGAGAGAGTTCTGGGCATATTCGGCCCATGGCAAGAACACCGACCACTCCCCTACCGCAGGAACCTACCCACATCCTGATTCACCCGTTCCACCTGTCCATTAGATTCGGGGTGAAACCCAGAGCTCAGGCTGATCGAGATCCCCAGAAGTTCCATGAACGCCTTCCAGACCCTGGATGTAAACTGGGGACCCCGGTCAGACACTATGTCCTCTGGCACCCCGTAGTGCCGTCAGACGTGAGTAAACAGGGCTTCAGCAGTTTGCAGGGCCGTGGGGAGACCGGGCAGAGGAAGGAGGTGGCAGGCTTTAGAGAAGGATAGGACAGCGCCTACCCCTACCTCGGACGTGTCCACCTCCACTACGAATGGTAATGATGGATCTGGATGAGCCAGTACCGTGCCTGAGGTGAACAGAGCCCTCAGGTTACTGAAAGCCCTGTCAGCCTCAGCAGACCAGCGGAGCCAGGATGGCCCACCCTTCAACAGAGAGGTGATGGGGGCTGTGACCTTGCCAAAGGCCCGGATAAACCTCTGATAGTAATTGGTAAAGCCAATGAAGCACTGCAGCTCCTTTACCGTGGTTGGAGTCGGCCAATTACGCATGGCTGAAATGCGGTCTCCCTCCATTTCCACACCTGAGGTGGTGATGTGGTATCTGAGGAAGGAGATGGATTGTTGGAAGAACACACATTTTTCAGCCTTGGCATACAGGTCATGCTCCAACAGTCGGCCAAGCACTCTGCGAACCAGGGACACATGCTCGGTGCGCGTAGCGGAATACACCAGGATGTCATCGATGTAGACCACCACACCGCGACCAAGCATGTCCCGAAACTTGAGGAGGCGGGTGAAGTGGAGGGACGTATGAACCCTTGACTCAGGGACTCGGAGACGTATGTCTCCATAGCCTCCATTTCAGCCTGCGACAGGGGATATACATGACTCCTGGGAGGTACAGCGTCTAACCTGAGGTTTATCACGCAATCCCCCGCCCAATGGGGTGGTAATTTGGTCGCCTGCGTTTTGGAAAATGCGTGCGCCAAATCGAGGTATTCGGGGGGAATGCGCACGGTGGAGGTAGTGTCTGGACTTTCCACCGTGGTTGCACCAACGGAAACAGCTAGACACCTACCCTGACACTCTCGCGACCACCCTGTGAGAAACCTCTGCAGCCATGAAAAGGTGGGATCGTGTAGTGAAGCCAGGGAAGGCCCAACACAACAGGGAAATCAGGGGACTCAATAATATGAAAGGTGATTTGCTCACTATGAGTCTCCTACGTAATCATAGTGACTGGTGCTGTAACGTCCCTAACAAAACCTGACCCTAATAGTCGACTGTCAAGTGCTTTGATGGGCAATGGAATGGACAGGGGAACCAATGTAATATGTAGACTATGAGCTAAAGACCTGTCCATAAACTCCCGAGTGGCGCAGTGGTCTAAGGCACTGCGTCGCAGTGCTAGCTGTGCCACTAGAGATCCTGGTTCGAATCCAGGCTCTGTCGTAGCTGGCCTTGACCGGGAGACCCATGGGGCGGCGCACATCCCACCAGGGTTGTGGGTTCGATTCCCACGGGGGGCCAGTATGAAAAAAAATATATATATATATGCACTCACTAACTGTAAGTCGCTCTGGATAAGAGCGTCTGCTAAATGACGTAAATGTAAATAAAGTTCCCAGCTGCGCCTGAATCTACCAACACCTTACACTGGGGAACTACCGTGTAATCAAGGAAGTTGATGTGGATGGTGAAATGCGCAGCAGAGGGCTTTGAACGAGGGTGGGTTTATGCTACCTGGGGTGACGTGAGAGTGCCCTGCCTGCCGCCTCCAGAACCAGAAGAACACTGACGACATCGTGCAGCAGAATGTCCTCTCTTGCCACAAGAGTGACACTGGATCTGTCGTCCTCCATTCTCCCGGAACGCTGCTTCTCCCAGCTCCATCGGAACGTGATCCGGGTTGAAGGGGGGTGAAACGGGCAGACCCCTTCCAGGACGTCTTCTCGAAGCCAGCAGGTTGTCCAACTGGATGGCCATGTCAACCAGTTTGTTGAAGGTCAACGTGGTATCCCGTCAGGCTAGTTCCCTTCGGACGTCCTCACGCAGTCTGCATCGGAAGTGGTCGATTAGGGCCCACTCGTTCCACCCGGACCCAGCGGCTAGAGTTCTAAACTCCAGGGCAAAGTCTTGCGCGGTCCTCGTCCCCTGCCTCAGATGGACCAGACGCTCGCCCGCCTCTCTACCTTCGGGGGGAAGATTGAAGACTGCCCGGAAGAGGCGAGCGAACTCTCTGTAGTTGTCCAACAAGTCTCCTCCTTCACTCCAGAGCTTTCCCCGAGAGGCAGGAGACGAGGGCGGACACCTTCTCCCGATCCGATGGAGCAGGGCTGGTGGTGGTGAAATAGAGGTCCAGTTGCAGGAGGAAACCCTGGCAGCGGGCTGCTGTCCCGTCGTATTCCCTCGGTCGAGAATACCTCTGGGTGCTGGTGTGTGGGTGGCTGGATCCGGTCACTCAGCTGGTTCCGCATGGTCGGGTCCTCTCCTCTCCAGGCGCTGGATAGTCTGGAGAACCTGATCCATCGCTTTGCCCAAGCTGGCTAACATGTTGGAATGCTCCCGGATCCGCTCTACGACTCCAGGCATATTCCCCGCTCCTGCTGACTCCATGCTGTTGGGTGTGTGATTCTGTAGCGGGTGATTTGGACGTAGTCAGGCGCGGGAGGTGTAAATCACAGAATAATGGTTTATTAGGCCAATACAGCGTTTCGCAGCAATGCGTAAAACAACAACAGTGCGACTTAACGGCACACTAGGGAAAACAAAACCCACGGGTGAATATCCCGGCGATAAAGTACATAATGCTCCACCGAGCTATCGACACCTCCACATGGAAACAATCACACACAAAGACATGGGGGTCAGAGGGAATACAGTGAGGGAAAAAGTATTTGATCCCCTGCTGATTTTGTACGTTTGCCCACTGACAAAAACATGATCAGTCTATAATTTTAATGGAGGTTTTTTTGAACAGTGAGAGACAGAATAACAACAACAAAATCCAGAAAAACGCATGTCAAATATGTTATAAATTGATTTGCATTTTAATGAGGGAAATAAGTATTTGACTCCTCTGCAAAACATGACTTAGTACTTGGTGGCAAAACCCTTGTTGGCAATCACAGAGGTCAGACGTTTCTTGTAGTTGGCCACCAGGTTTGCACACATCTCAGGAGGGATTTTGTTCCACTCCTCTTTGCAGATCTTCTCCAAGTCATTAAGGTTTTGAGGCTGACGTTTGGCAACTCGAACCTTCAGCTCCCTCCAAAGATTTTCTATGGGATTAAGGTCTGGAGACTGGCTAGGCCACTCCAGGACCTTAATGTGCTTCTTCTTGAGCCACTCCTTTGTTGCCTTGGCCGTGTGTTTTGGGTCATTGTCATGCTGGAATACCCATCCATGACCCATTTTCAATGCCCTGGCTGAGGGAAGGAGGTTCCCAGCCAAGATTTGACGGTACATGGCCCCGTCCATCGTCCCTTTGATGCGGTGAAGTTGTCCTGTCCCCTTAGCAGAAAAACACCCCCAAAGCATAATGTTTCCACCTCCATGTTTGATGGTGGGGATGGTGTTCTTGGGGTCATAGGCAGTATTCCTCCTCCTCCAAACACGGCGAGTTGAGTTGATGCCAAAGAGCTCGATTTTGGTCTCATCTGACCACAACACTTTCACCCAGTTCTCCTCTGAATCATTCAGATTGAGATTCAGATTCAGATTCATTGGCAAACTTCAGACGACCCTGTATATGTGCTTTCTTGAGCAGGGGGACCTTGCGGGCGCTGCAGGATTTCAGTCCTTCACGGCGTAGTGTGTTACCAATTGTTTTCTTGGTGACTATGGTCCCAGCTGCCTTGAGATCATTTACAAGATCCTCCCGTGTAGTTATGGGCTGATTCCTCACTGTTCTCATGATCATTGTAACTCCACGAGGTGAGATCTTGCATGGAGCCCCAGGCCGAGGGAGATTGACAGTTCTTTTGTGTTTCTTCCTTTTGCGAATAATCGCACCAACTCTTGTCACCTTCTCACCAAGCTGCTTGGCGATGGTCTTGTAGCCCATTCCAGCCTTGTGTAGGTCTACAATCTTGTCCTTGACATCCTTGGAGAGGTCTTTGGTCTTGGCCATGGTGGAGAGTTTGGAATCTGATTGATTGATTGCTTCTGTGGACAGGTGTCTTTTATACAGGTAACAAAATGAGATTAGGAGCACTCCCTTTAAGAGTGTGCTCCTAATCTCAGCTCGTTACCTGTATAAAAGACACCTGGGAGCCAGAAATCTTTCTGATGGAGAGGGGTTCAAATACTTATTTCCCTCATTAAATGCAAATCAATTTATAACATTTTTGACATGCGTTTTTCTCGATTTTTTTGTTGTTATTCCGTCTCTCACTGTTCAAATAAACCTACCATTAAAATTATAGACTGATCATTTATTTGTCAGTGGGCAAACGTACAAAATCAGCAGGGGATCAAATACTTTTTTCCCTCACTGTACTTATACAGGGACTGATGAGGGGATATGAACCAGGTGTGTGTAAAAAACAAGACAAAATAAATGGAATGATGAGAAGAGGAGCGGCAGTGGCTAGAAGGCCGGTGACTATGAACGCCAAAGCCTGCCCGAACAAGGAGAGGAGGCAGCTTCGGAGGAAGTCGGGACAACCTAGTAGGAGATGACATGGGTCTGGTTGAATAATAATCTCTATGATGTCCTGTATAACGTGGAGAATTTCAGACCAAAAAGACTGGATTTTCCAAAATATATGTGATGAAGTACCTATTTGTCCACACTGTCTCCAACACGTAGCAGATATTCCTTTGTTCAATTTATTACGTTTATCAGGGATCATAAAAAAACGATGTAGTACTTTGAATTGAAACTCCCTTGTTCGGTTACATGTAGTTGCTTTATATAGTGTTTTCCATATATTGCCCCTACTCTCCTCTGATATCTGCACCTGTAATTCCCCCTGCCATGAGTTCCTTAGATGATCTAAAGATACTCTTTGCATGTTAAGGATATTGTGATAAAAGTTTGAAATGGTCCCAATGTTTTCCCCTTGATAAAGTAATTCAATCATCTCGTCAATAGGAGTAACCGGCTCAGTAATTTTTTGTAACAATACTTTTTTTACACAATGAATGTCTTACTTGAAGGTACCTATAACAATTTGTTTGGGATATAATGAATTCCTCCTGGATTTCTTGAAATTATCGAAGAATTGAACCTTTGAAAAGTTGAGAGACTCTACAAAGCCCTCTTTCTTCCCATTCCCTAAATCATTGGAACATAGTAGCAGGAAGGAAGGCTGGGTTGTGAAATATACACTCTTAGAAAAAAAGGCGCTATCTAGAACCTAAAAATTTTCTTCGGCTGTCCCCACAGGATAACCCTTTGAAGAACCATTTTTGGTTCCATGTAGAACCCTTTTGGTTCCAGGTGGAACCCTTTTGGGTTACATAAATAACCCTTTGCACAGAGGGTTCTACTTGGAACCCAAAAGGGTTCTACCTGAAACCAAAAAGGGTTCTACCTGGAACCAAAAAGGGTTCTCCTATAGGGACAGCCGAAGAACCCTTTTGGAACCTTTTTTTTCTAAGAGTGTAGGCGAGTGTCTAGAAACGTCATTAATCAGGGAAAACCACATTGAGACCTAGGTCTCATTTGCAAATGTGCCCTGTGAACAATACAGAAAGAAAATTATACACAATTTAAAACACAACATTTAATAAATAGCAAATATTACAGTTGAAGTCGGAAGTTTACATACACCTTAGCCAAATACATTTTAACTCAGTTTTTCACAATTCCTGACATTTAATCCTAGTAAAAATTCCCTGTCTTAGGTCAGTTAGATCACCATTTTCTTTTAAGAATGTGAAATGTCAGAATAATAGTAGAGAGAATGATTTATTTCAGCTTTTATTTCTTTCATCACATTCTCAGTGGGTCAGAAGTTTACATACACTCAATTAGTATTTGGTAGCATTGCCTTTAAATTGTTTAACTTATGTCAAACGTTTCGGGTAGCCTTCCACAAGCTTCCCACAATAAGTTGGGTGAATCTTGGCCCATTCCTCCTGACAGAGCTGGTGTAACTGAGTCAGGTTTGTAGGCCTCCTTGCTCGCACACGCTTTTTCAGTTCTGCCCACACATTTTCTATAGGATTGAGGTCAGGGCTTTGTGATGGCCACTCCAATACCTTGACTTTGTTGTCCTTAAGCCATTTTGCCACAACTTTGGAAGTATGCTTGGGGTCATTGTCCATTTGGAAGACCCATTTGCGACCAAGCTCTAACTTCCTGACTGATGTCTTGAGATTTTGCTTCAATATATACACATAATTTTCCTTCCTCATGATGCCATCTATTTTGTGAAGTGCACCAGTCCCTCCTGCAGCAAAGCACCCCCACAGCATGATGCTGCCACCCCCGTGCTTCACGGTTGGGATGGTGTTCTTCGGCTTGCAAGCTACCCCCTTTTCCTCCAAACATAACAATGGTCATTATGGCCAAACAGTTCTATTTTTGTTTCATCAGACCAGAGGAGATTTCTCCAAAAAGTACGATCTTTGTCCCCATGTGCAGTTGGAAACCATAGTCTGGCTTTTTTATGATGGTTTTGGAGCAGTGGCTTATTCCTTGCTGAGCGGCCTTTCAGGTTATGTCGATATAGGACTCGTTTTACTGTGGATATAGATACTTTTGTACCTGTTTCCTCCAGCGTCTTCACAAGGTCCTTTGCTGTTGTTCTGCGATTGATTTGCACTTTTCGCACCAAAGTATGTTCATCTCTAGGAGACAGAACGCGTCTCCTTCCTGAGCGGTATGACGGCTGCGTGGTCCCATGGTGTTCATACTTGCGTACTATTGTTTGTACAGGCATTTGGAAATTGCTCCCAAGGATGAACCAGACTTGTGGAGGTCTACCATTTTTTTCTGAGGTCTTGGCTGATTTCTTTAGATTTTCCCATGATGTCAAGCAAAGAGGCACTGAGTTTGAAGGTAGGCCTTGAAATACATCCACAGGTACACCTCCAATTGACTCAAATTATGTCAATTAGCCTATCAGAAGCTTCTAAAGCCATGACATCATTTTCTGGAATTTTCCAAGCTGTTTAAAGGCACAGTCAACTTAGTGTATGTAAACTTCTGACCCACTGGAATTGTGATACAGTGAATTATAAGTGAAATAATCTGTCTGTAAACAATTGTTGGAAAAATTACTTATGTCATGCACAAAGTCGATGTCCTAACCGACTTGCCAAAACTATAGTTTGTTAACAAGAAATTTGTGGAGTGGTTGAAAAACAAGTTTGAATGACTCCAACCTAAGTGTATGTAAACTTCCAACTTCAACTGTATATATACACAATAAACAAAACAAACAAAATTGGCGTTGGATCTCCCTTAGTGAGACTCCTTAATCAGTCCTGCATCTGTCTGCTTGAAATAATTTATCAGGTGATAATTCAGTCTACTTCAAACCTGTCACATAGTGTGTTATATCCACCGGTCGTCCCTCTCTGTGGCGTTGGTAGCTGTCTTTTCCTAGTTCCTAGCCTCACCAGTGGCTCTTGAATACAACTCTAATCCTGACCTTTCTGCAGTCTCAATCCCTCCTAGCTGAGATTACCCCCTGACTGCTGATACATCCCTTGCAATTACTGGAGTGCACACTGAGTCAAATCTAGTCAAGTCACTCAGAAAAGCTGATCCTAAACCTGCACTTAATGTGTCTGTCTTCCTTTAATGCGATGGCCAAAGGTTCCAGGCTTAGAAGGAACAGTAAGGGAGAGAGGAGACATCCCTGTGTAGCCTGAAGCCACACTGGTGATGACTGTGGCAGTGGCCCCAGAGAACAGGGTTTTAATTCATCATGTGAAATAGAGACAGAACCCATATGCCTCCAGGACTACTTCTACACTACCTGCTCTAACTGTCTTCTTCTCACCTCTCACCTCTCCCACCAGGACCGTATCTCGGTATGGCACGAGCAGACGAACCGCTATGCCACAGAGCTGCGGGAGTTCAAGCAGCAGATGGTTGCCCAGATTGAGACCCTTGACAAGGACAAGGAGACGCTGAGGACGGACCTAGACAGCGTGGGGACGCGTGTGGACCGCGTGGAGCGTGAGATGGACTACCTGGAGACACAGAACGGGGCGCAGCCCTGCGTGGACGTGGACGACAAGCTGGTGGAGCAGCAGGTGACTGTGGTGAAGGAGAAGAACAAGGCCAAGTATGCCAAGGCCACAGGTGAGACGTGGCAGACATGTTGGCAGACGTGGTGACATACTGGGGGGGATAAAGGCACAAGTAGCACACGTGGTGGTTACTTCCTGAGAGGACCATAGTAAAAGCCTACTGAGAAGAGGAAAAAACTGAACAGTGGTTACATAGCCCTTCTGTGACATGTACTGTAGACATGATGACATATTGGGAGGACAGACACACATGATTACTTACTAAGATGATCATAGCATAGGCCAACGGAGAGGACAAATCCATGAAGTAAACTCAGCCGTAGGGGTAATATGAGGCCTTGGTTCCTTAACAGGTCTTCTACATGATGGGCGGAGAGAGGGCCACAGGCATGAGATGTTAAGAAAATGTGTATACAGGGCCAGGTGTCTCAGTCATTGTACGGTTATGTAAGTAGGTTAGACAATCTATCTCCCCTCATAGCATTATTCTTCTCTCAGAGGCCATTATTAAAGAGTTTAAGTGGATTTCATTCAATGTTGTGCTTAACACTTTTTGTTCTGCTCTAACACAGTATGGTTAGGGTTAATTGCATAGCGAAAGCAATCTGAATGCAGTAAATTCAGGAAACAGTTTGCTTACAGTTGGTTGTTGAGGTTTAAGAAGATGTGAGATTATGCTGATGAAGTACGTAGATGAAGGACTAACTGAAAATGCAATGCTTATTAAAATATCATACTCTAAATTATGCACCACTTTAATTGTAATATGCTCTTAGTTGCACTCCAGCCCGATGAATAGCCAGTGACTCATCAAGTTTAATTGCCTGTGATCCTTATACATGTTGCCACAGACAGCTGAGCGCTGTTGCCTACTTGGGGTGCATGTTCTTCTGACTAAAATCTGAACATCTGAAATACACTTCAGATCATGTAAAAGCTAAAACGTCACAAAAAATAAACTATAAAAATGGATCTATCCTTTAAACGTTCCCTAGTCCCTCAGTATCACTTTTGGTTGAGCTTTATCAATATGGTATGGTGTAGTATGTTTTATGACATTGGTATTACAGGTTTCACAGTTGTAAGGAGAGTAACAATATGTACATTGTAATTACACTGAACCTGCTGTGTAATGTTGACTACCATGTAAAAAACATGGTTTTAGCCCAAACATGAATCTATCATCTCCTCTCCCAGACTGCAGGGACATGATCTCTAGCATCAAAGCCATGAAGATTTTGAAGCGAGTCGGAGGCCCAAAGGGCATGTGGACCAAAGACGTGGGCAGCAGCTCGGGCAAAGTCTACGTCTTCAACGGCACAGACGAGGACACCATCTATGAGTTTGGCTCCGTCCGGGACTTCACCATCTCCCAGGGCACCTCCATGGCCAAGACTGTGAAGCTGCCGTCCCCTTGGCGAGGCAGTGGCCACACTGTCTACAACAACCACGCCTACTATGTGAAGGAAGGCAAGGAGCTTCGGCTGATGAAGTACAACCTGCGGAACGGCTCGGTGGCGGACAGCGCTGTGTTCCCCGTCCAGGACCACGTCCCCGTGTACAGCCTGACTCCGGAGACGGTCATTGACCTGGCCGCAGATGAGGAGGGCCTCTGGGCCATCTACGCCACCAAGGAGACTGAGAGGCACATCTCTCTGGCCAAGATGGATGCCAACACGTTGGACATCGAGCAGATGTGGGACACGCCGTGCCCGCGGGAGAATGCAGAGGCTGCCTTCATCATCTGCGGCACGGTGTACGTGGTCTACAACACCGCACTGCCCAGCCGCTCACGCGTCCAGTGCGTCTTTGACGTCAGTGATATGGTAACCAATGACGACGCACCGCTAGTGTACTTTCCCAAGCGCTACGGCTCTCACTCCAGCCTCAAGTACAACCCGCTGGAGCAGCTGATCTACGCCTGGGACGACGGCTACCAGATCCTCTACAAACTGGCCATGAAGAAGAAACTGGAGGTATGAGCTCAGCAGTGCCGTCTAGTGTTGAGGTGGGTTTGAGATTTCGCTCATCTATACCGAGTAAAAGGCCAGAAATGTCTGTGTAGACGAAAATAAAACATATTTTCAGACTGTCATATTCAGTGGAATGTTTTAATATTATATCTTGCCTGGAGCAAAGATCAATAACAGATATGACCAAAGGTATGAACATTACTTACATGGTTTGTTCAACTTTGGCACAAGGCCTTGCAGCTGCAGTTATGATTTTGAACACTGTTCTAATGGTAATCAGGTCATTGTCATATTGTATTTCCAGCAAAACAGTTCAGTGATATAAAAGCATCCATTTACTGTAGGTATTGCTTGTTATTAAATATTTGTATGATAATCAAGAAAGATCTAGGAGGGAGTGGAATGGAGAATCTAAAGTAAATACAATGCAGCTGTATGATATGTATGTTTTCTGAATATCTCTCAGTTTAGCACTTCTGAAAAACACATATTGTTACCTTTTTTCCTGGCTATGCCTTTCTGTTGAATAAAAAACATACTTGCATTAAAATGTGTAGCTTATTTTTGTTCTATATTGTTACAGCAAAAGAGGAACATACAGTATATAGGCACTCGATTTGGAATGTTAGAACCAGAATCAACAGCTTTATTGTCACTTCTTTAAAATACAAGGGACGCCTGGAAACAGTTATGTTACAAATACACATTTTCAATACAAAAGTGGAAAGATACTCTAAATTTATTGGAAAAAACAGAGGAGAGTCATTGTTTCAAACACTTATCACAAGGCTAATGAGGCAAAGGGGTCAACGCTCAAGCCAACTCCCTCAACAAAGTACATGACATTGCCTGAACAGGAGACTATTGGCAAACACTTCACAGGTAACAATTGAAACAGAAAAGTAAATTCAGGGGGATAGTCATGTTGATAATATCATAAATATGTGATTGTAAATACAGTGCTATTATTGATGTCAGTATCAAAGGGCATTATATACATATTACTGTACATTTTAAGTCCCTACCCACAGTGTAATTGTAACAGTACTGTACCACCACAAACCAAATCACATTGTTTGTAATGACGCTATCTACGTATTTAGTGTGCAATGCAGCTACACTTCAGACATCAAAAATATATGATGGCCATGTGGGTGTATGTTGTGTACATAAAACAAATACAGATAAAGTAGTGGGATGAAAAATGTGTCCTCCTCGATCAAATCAATGTTGTGTGACTGTGATTGAATTCAACATTTTAACTTCCACTGTAGTAAACCAACTATGATTTTAATAACATTACAAATGTATATAAAAATGGTTCACTTCATAATACCCTGTTGATTGTTTTGGACTTGCTGTAGGGTTGGGTACTTTAAGTCGTAGGGTGCTTCCAAGAACATCTTGTGCTCAACAGCAGCAACCATAACATTTTACCTATTTAATATAATGTTGTATGTTCACAAAACTGCCATAATGCAACTCCTTGACTAAACCTCAGACATATACAAAGATGTTAACCTCAGATATATAACCACACCAGGCTGAGCTGCAATAACAATGATCCCACCAGACCCAGTATACACTATAGGCTATACGTACCATGACAAAGTGGCTGTCCAAGAGGGCACAAGATAAATGTATATGTGTGTGTTTGTGTGTGTGTGTGTGTGTGTGTGTGTGTGATGGCAGGATAATGTCATTCTAGAGCAATTTACTGCACTTGACTTACTCTGAGGCACACCATATGTGGGTCTGGGTCTGGGACACATATTTCAGGCCTTGCTACAGTGCAGGCTTTGTAGAGTCATGGAGTATAAACTCTAGCTCCTCCCTCATGGACTAGACAGGAGTCTTGGAGAAGGGCAAGAGCCTTGACTGTCAAAGCTTGCAGTGCGGGTTTTCCACTGTAGGAGACATTTCACATGGAAAGATTAGTCATTCCAAAGTGCACCAGCATGAACATTGCTGTCACTGTTAGGAGTGTACCTACCATCAGAAATCCTACATAGATAAATAGGTGTACATACATTTATATTTTGGTCATTTAGCATATGCTCTTATCCAGAGTGATTTGCATTCACCCATATCCAAGTCATTGCAAGTAAAACTTTCCTCAATAAAGCAGCTATCAGCGAAACATACATTATTGAATGTCAGCAGGGTGTTTTTCTTTGTGTCTTTGTGAGTAATAATACCTCTTTCTGAGACTTGCTTGCCTCCAGTAGAGAGTGCCAGTGAGCGATGGGCTTGCGTGGATAGGCCAACATCTCGTTCCAGTGGTCTCTGCCCAGTCCCTCTGCATGACTGCCCACTCTGTTCACACCTATGATCTCATTGTGTCCCACCCTAAGGGGAAAAAAATGAAAAATGCACCCATTAACTCTTCAGCCACATCTGGTATAATGTAACTTTACATTTTCGCTTCTACTATTAGCAGAACTGACAGTATTAGTAGGACTCTCAGAGTTAATGGATGGTTGTAGCATAAACAAACATATCAATAACAAGAACTTAGAAATTATTCTTGATAATATTGCCATGCATTGCATAACAAATGATATTGAGTATGGCATACAAGTCATAGTCCATCACGGATATGTGCAGGCTGACTTGGTCCATGTTCTCAGGGGGGATGTCGAAGATGATAGCTTCGTTATAGGTGGGGTTCAAAGTGTTCCTCTTGATGGTGGTTTTCTTCTTTTTCAAGCGCCGTCCATCACAGTCTAGGGAGACCTTGACATATGGGTCTGCCAATAAACAAGATAAAATATGATTTGATTTATTTAAAAACGACAAGTGCTTAGCTACTTAATGAATCAAGCTGATTTGACTGTACATTATGTCATATGTTATTTAACTAAGTATGGCTCTTGCGAGATGCGATAATAAACCAGATGATGTTTTTTTTCTTGTAACTCTTTTACCAGAGGGATAACCTGGTCAATGGTTAGAAGAGTATGCAACAGTGTTTAAGGTAAAACAAGCACAAAACCTTTTAACGTGAACCAATTGACTGAACTGTACCTGAGTATCCTGTGATGTCCATGGCCTTGAGGTTCCTGCACTTGATGACTGTCAAGGTGAGTCGTCCTGCGGTTGGCAGGTAACAGAGAGAGAACATGATCTCTCCCAGGTCTACAGTCTCCTGTGTTCAGGGCCACAGACAAAACACATCAGAACAGAAGGAAACAGAGTGGGCGTTTTCAGTTATCACACATTACAAAGCCACTAATATTGTTAAAGGGATAGTTGAATGATTTGACATATTTAGATATTTGTTTCATTACCTTGAAAGCAGTCTATGGACAAAACCAAAGTGTTGATTGCAGTCACTCCTTGTCCATAGACTGCATTCAAGGTAAGGAAACAAATATCTAAATATGTTAAATTGCTGAACTATCCCTTTGTATTACTATACTGTAGCAAATGTACAACCTAATTACCATTTAGTCTACAATGTGAATGAGGATGGAAGCTAGGGGGCATTGACCCCACATCCCCTGTCTGGTCTCCTATTATTGAACGCTTGAGACTCACACATGGGATCAAAGCATTACATTAGCTCATCAGAGCACCATTGAGGTGATTCCTTGCTACAGCTTATTAGGACCATCTCTTTTAAATACTTTAGAGCTTGCCTGGCACAATGGAACCAATGGAATAGTCCCAAAAATGCAAATCACCCAATATAGCACTTAAAACAGGCAAGCTCATTCAAACTTTTAAAGAATCCAAATACTATTTGAACCCATGTATGACAACTCTAAAAGGCTATCTGGACTTACACTGTGCTTTCGCTTCTGCTTTGCTAGCTCTTTGGGGTCTAGGCCAGATCTTCATAAAATACATTTATTTTATTGGTTGATTGACTTACAGAGGTGGCGTACTGAATATCCTTCCAGATGGCCATCTCACGGGAGAGGTCCGACACCTCAAACAGATTCTCCAGAATGACCTCGCCGATCATGTCGTGGCGGGAGAAGCGGTCAAAGTCAAAGACGCTCAGGTGCAGCTTTCTGCTGCCCAGCTCCTCGTAGGGCACGGCGAACTGGAAGGACTCATCAAACATGGGGTTGAGCGTCTTGCGATGGACACGGGTCTGGAACTTGCGCTTGCGGTCAGGCAGAAGGTAGATTTTGACGTAGGGGTCGGAGCTGCCGCATAAGTCTTTGGCGGGCAGGTCGAAGGCCTTGAGGATGTTGACGAGGAGAGCCTCGGACTCGTAGTCGTACTTGAGGGAGAAGTTGATCTTACCGCAGGTCTTGGCGGCAGCGCAGTTCTTGGAGGACTCGTCGGCATCTAGGGAGCTCTGTTTGTAGAGCTCTGGCTGGATGCGGCCCAAACTGGCCAGGCTGGTGGATTGGTCCTCTGCATAGGGGAAGTCGCTGCCTCGGTCAAGGCTGGTTACATGATGCATTTGTCGGGGTAGGTGCTTCTTGAAGGAGCTGTGCCTAGAGACATGGAGACATGTTTGCCAGTTGAATCATTTTCTTGGACAATTTACACACTGTAGAACAATTTCAAGCAGTGGAATAATTCCAGTACCATATGGCATGCCTGGGAAATCTGTGCCCCCTGCTGAATAATGTTGTCAGCTTCCAATTTAGAGTAAAGGGAATTGCATTTTCTCTCTGATATTAGATTATTTAGATGTTTCTTAATTTAGCTCAATAGGAGCTCCATGGCAATAGGGGCATTCAACTGACAATCTCATTTATTTTCTATGTATCTCATCTTAACGGTCACAAATGGATATGTTACAGGTGTAGATATGATGCATAATTATTTATATATCTGTACCACTATGACACACTATAAATAGCCCCTTCCTGACAATATCACATACTATTACCTCAATACTAATACATGTCCTGGACATAAACACTGAGACTCAGAGGAGCCTTTACATTGAATTAGGAGGCCCTTACACACTGATCTGAGGTCAGTTTTGAGGAAGCACTGATAAGCTGATACTAGGGATGCCTTTCAAATGGCACCTTATTCCCTATAGTGCACTACTTTTGACCAGGACCAATAGGGCTCTGGTCAAAAGTAGTGCACTATGTCAGGAATAGGGTGCCATTTAGGACGTAGCCCAAGTCTGTGTCTAAAGGCAACTTCCTCCCGTAGCCTGACCTAGTGGAGGAGGTGGGCTCGGTGGTCTGCCTGGACATGCGTGTGCGGCGCAGGAAATGGTCCTTCATGGACAGCTGCACCTCGGCAGGGATGTCAGGCGACGTGTGGCTGATCTTCACCGCTGCCTCTAGGAAACTTGCCGGGTCCGAAAGATTCAGCTTGTCCGACGCCATGGCATGTGTGTGCGTGTGTGCATGTACGAGCGTAGGCCTGTGGCCGTGTGCGGGCAAGGCTCTGTCGTAGGGTCTGTCAGAGGCGGAGGAGGGGGGGGCGGAGGCGAGGACAGTGGCACTGGAGGAGAGGTCCTTGGTGCGCCAGTGCACCCAGCACAGCTTCCAGGAGGCAAAGACAATGACGCCCAGCAGGCCCAGGCCACAGGCCACGAACACCAGGAGCAGGAGGCTGAAGGAGAGATCTGGAGGAGGGGGAGGGATGGGTGGGTGGGTGGTGGAGGGGAGAGGAAGAAGAAGAAGATAGAAGATTACTTTATTGTCCAACTGTACACAAGATCCAACGAACATTCGACTTACGCTTTATCCCAACCCCTCCGAAAGACACACATACGTACACACAAAGGTTGGAGAGGTTGGAGCAGGGGGCAGTCATTCTGCAATGCCCATGGAGAAGGGGGAGGGATGGAGGGATGGGTGGAGGAGTAGAGGAGAGGAAGGTCGGTGGATTGGAATGGAACAGCAGATATATACAGTATGCATGAGTGAGATGCGATAAAGGCAAGGCAAAGGTTTTATTTACAGACATCGCACTGCTAAGCAATGTATTTTGAAACCCTCAAAATCGAAAGCAACTGTGCTGCCACCACCAGCTAAGGCGTGTGAAAGCATTAATTTCAATGGTTTATTGAGAAATACAATCACGTTGGGGGTCGGTAAGCATGGTACATGATGTATGAGTGTAGTAATCAATCGTCTCTCATACACAGTCTGTCAGCCTGCCTCCTGGTGATTTAACAGAGAACGTCACCAGGACCTTATATTCACAAATTGGTTGATCTCTTTTTAAAACATACTGCACTGTAAATGGGTGCTGTAAGCAATGTGTCTCTAGATCAAATGACCAAACGTATCTTAATGATCAAATGCTTATTCTGTGGGTCAATGCCTATTCTAAGGAGCTATTTGTGTAGCCAAGTAATGAGAAATAAGCCTTCAGCCAGCTCTCTCTCTCTCTCCTCAGTCTCTCTCTCTCTCTGACACACACACACACACAAAAAGACATATGCGCAAGCAAGCAGAGTGCAAGTGTTCACTGTTTGACTTGCAAATGCACAAAATGTAATTACAGTCTTATTCCAGATAGAGAAAACAGCCCCACAAACCATTTTACCAAGGATGAAAGCCACACAGGTAGAATAACTGTTCCCCTGTCCGTCTGTGGCCCTAGTCTGGGATGATTATATCTCATTGGAATACAAAAGGCTGATCTCTCTGTTTTCTATGATTATTACAAATGTGTTTGCAAAGGACTTGCGCTGGTTGTGGGCCACACATATTGGAGAGGGGCCAGGATGGAAAATTATCAAGAACTGTTTCAGTCTTTATCTGCATTTCCCATAGGGATAATGACTGGAGCATCACAAACAATTGTACATATATTAATGACAGGGGCATTGCTATTGGACAGCTTGGGGGGGTGGGGGATGTGACCTTCTAACCCCTTCCAACACCAGAAAGCCATAAATTGAGCGTAGAGATGCAAAGCATTAGAATGTAGGTTACTATCTCCCTAAAACAGCTGTCCAGTCTAATTAATTAAATCTGATGAAAACACATGAATTATACATAAGGTTTCTAGTAAAGCTGGGAAATTCACAAGCTGTAGCTACAGTTTCCTAAATAAAAAATGGAAGCCTGTAGAAAATATCTACTCTGGAGCAACAGAGACTGGTTTGAAAATAAAACAGTAGGCCAAAGTTTTTGTTTCCTAATGGAAGAAATAATATATTACAGTGCCTTCGGAAAGTATTCAGACCCCCTGACTTTTTCCACATTTTGTTAGGTTACAGCCTTATTCTAAAATGTATTAAATTGTTTTTTTCCCTCATCAATCTACACACAATACCCCATAATGACAAAGCAAAAACTGACTTTTAGACCTTTAAAATAATATATATATATAAAAATAAACGGAAATATGACATTTACATAAGTATTCAGACCCTTTACGCAGTACTTTGTTGAAGCACCTTTGGCAGCGATTATAGCCTCAAGTCTTCTTGCGTATGACGCTACAAGCTTGGCACACCTGTATTTGGGGAGTTTCTCCCATTCTTCTCTGCAGATCCTCTCAAGCTCTGTCAGGTTGGTTAGGCAGCGTTGCTGCACAACTATTTTCAGGTCTCTCCAGAGATGTTCGATTGGGTTCAAGTCCGGGCTCTGGCTGGGCCACTCAAGGACATTCAGAGACTTGTCCCGAAGCCACTCCTGCGTTGTCTTAGGGTCGTTGTCCTGTTGGAAGGTGAACCTTCGGCCCAGTCTGAGGTCCTGAGCGCTCTGGAGCAAGTTTTCATCAAGGATCTCTCTGTACTTTGCTCCTTTCATCTTTGCCTCGATCCTGACTAGTCTCCCAGTCCCTGCTGCTGAAAAACATCCCCACAGCATGATGCTGCCACCACCATGCTTCACCGTAGGGATGGTGCCAGGTTTCCTCCAGACATCACTCTTGGCATTCAGGCCAAAGAGTTCAATCTTGGTTTCATCAGATCAGAGAATCTTGTTTCTCACAGTCTGAGAGTCTTTAGGTGCCTTTTGGCAAACTCCAAGCGGGCTGTCATGTGCCTTTTACTGAGGAGTGGCTTCCGTCTGGCCACTCTACCATAAAGGCCTGATTGGTGGAGTGCTGCAGAGATGGTTGTCCTTCTGGAAGGTTCTCCCATCTCCACAGAGGAACTCTAGAGCTCTGTTAGAGTGACCATTGGGTTCATGGTCACCTCACTGACCAAGGTCCTTCTCCCCCGATTGCTCAGTTTGGCCGGGCGGCCAGCTCTAGGAAGAGTCTCGGTGGTTCCAAACTTCTTCCATTTAAGAATGATGGAGGCCACTGTGTTCTTGGGGACCTTCAATGCTGCAGAAATGTTTTGGTACCCTTCCCCAGATCTGTGCCTTGACACAATCCTGTCTCGGAGCTCTACGGACAATTCCTTCGACCTCATTGCTTGGTTTTTGCTCTGACATGCACTGTCAACTGTGGGACCTTTAAATAGACAGGAGTGTGCCTTTCCAAATCATGTCCAATCAATTTAATTTACCACAGGTGGATTCGAATCAAGTTGTAGAAACATCTCAAGGATGATCAATGGAAACAGGTGCATCTGATCTCAATTTGTCACGGTTTCGGCCGAGGCTGCCTCTCTCCCTTGTTCGGGCGGGCTTCGGCGTTCGTCGTCTCCGGAATTCTAGCTGCCACCGATTGATGTTTCATGTTCGTTTGCTTTTGTCTGTTTGTTTCTACACCTGTTTCTGTTTTGTAGTAATTAGTGTCCTATAAGTTTCTCGTTGTGTTTGTCTTGTGTTGTGTGTGATTGTTACCGTCAGTCTGTGTATTGCTCGGTTGAGCGTTATTTTTCTCCACTGTTTGCTGGAGCGTTCGTTGCACTTGTGTGTGCACTTATTTCATCCTGACGCACCTGTTTGTGCGCATTGTCTTTTCGCCTTCGTGCGTATTTTGCTGTCAGGCTTATTTTGTCCTGTTGCCTGTGTTTAGGCAGGAATACAGCTTTTTGGAATTCAGTCTGCTTCCTGCGTTTGATTCCTACACCACACCTACAACACGACCTGACAAATTTCGAGTCTCATAGCAAAGGGTCTTAATACTTATGTAAATAAGATATTTCTGTTTTTTGTTTTTAATACATTTGCAAACCTGTTTTCGCTTTGGCATTATGGGGTATTGTGTGTAGATTGCTGAGGAAATTGTTTTATTTAATCCATTTTAGAAAAAGGCTGTAACGTAACAAAATGTGGAAAAAGTCAAGGGGTCTGAATACTTTCCAAAGGCACTGTATATCTTTAAAGGTAGACTCAGTGAGATGAGTTGTCATGAGCAGCACCGCAGATATTGAGACAAGCGAGATGCAAGACTTTGCTCTCACACAGTCACACACAGCATCTGCGCATGTGCTTGGGTTCGCAACACGCTGTTTACAGAGCGTGGTAGCCAGGGCACCAAAACAGCGAAGACGTTGAGCCTCTCGCTTCAACGCTCTTAGTTTTTGCAAAAATGTACGCACTATGCTGTTTACTTTATGCATCTACATCATATCGCTGAGTCTACCTTTCATTGCACATTTCCAGGGTAGCCCTTTACACTCATAAATGGGTTGAAAATCCGGGTAGCCATTTGATTAGCTGTTCAGGAGTCTTATGTCTTGGGGGTAGAAGCTGTTAAGAAGTATTTTGGACCTAGACTTGGCGCTCCGGTACCGCTTGCCGTGTGGTAGCAGAGAGAACAGTCTATGACTAGGGTGGCTGGAGTCTTTGACAATTTTTAGGGCCTTCCTCTGACACCGCCTGGTATAGAGTTCCTGGATGGCAGGAAGCTTGGCCCCAGTGATGTACTGGGCTGTACGCATTACCCTCTGTAGTGCCTTGCAGTCGGAGGCCGAGCAGTTGCCATACCAGGCGGTGATGCAACCAGTCAGGATACTCTTGATGGTGCAGCTGTAGAACCTTTTGAGGATCTGAGGACCCATGCCAAATCTTTTCAGTCTCCTGAGGGGGAATAGGCTTTGTCGTGCCATCTTCACGACTGTCTTGGTGTGTTTGGACCATGATAGTTTGTTGGTGATGTGGACACCAAGGAACTTGAAGCTCTCAACCTGCTCCACTACAGCCCCGTCAATGAGAATGGGGGCGTGCTCGGTCCTCCTTTTCCTGTAATCTACAATCATCTCCTTTGTCTTGATCACGTTAAGGGAGAGGTTGTTATCCTGGCACCACACGGCCAGGTCTCTGACCTCCTCCCTATAGACTGTCTCATTGTTGTCGGTGATCAGGCCTACCACTGTTGTGTCGTCTGCAAACTTAATGATGGTGTTGGAGTCGTGCCTGGCCATGCAGTCATGGGTGAACAGGGAGTACAGGAGGGGACTGAGCACGCACCCCTGAGGGGCCCCCGTGTTGAGGATCAGCGTGGCAGATGTGTTGTTACCTACCCTTACCACCTGGGGGCGGCCCGTCAGGAAGTCCAGGATCCAGTTGCAGAGGGAGGTGTTTAGTCCCAGGGTCCTTAGCTTAGTGGTGGTCCTCTGTAGCTCAGCTGGTAGAGCACGGCGCTTGTAATGTCAAGGTAGTGGGTTCGATCCCCGGGACCACCCATACACAAAAAATGTATGCACGCATGACTGTAAGTCGCTTTGGATAAAAGCGTCTGCTAAATGGCATATTTTTTTATTTTTTTTTTAGTGATGAGCTTTGAGGGCGCTATGGTGTTGAACGCTGAGCTGTAGTCAATGAATAGCGTTCTCACGTAGGTGTTCCTTTTGTCCAGGTGGGAAAGGGCAGTGTGGAGTGCGATTGAGATTGTGTCATCTGTGGATCTGTTGGGGCGGTATGCAAATTGGAGTGGGTCTAGGGTTTCTGGGATAATGGTGTTGATGTGAGCCATGACCAATCTTTCAAAGCACTTCATGGCTACCGACGTGAGTGCTACGGGTCTGTAGTCATTTAGGCAGGTTACCTTAGTGTTCTTGGGCACAGGGACTATGGTGGACTGCTTGAAACATGTTGGTATTACAGACTCAGTCAGGGATAATTATATCAGGAAAGCGATTACTCACCTCGTACTGGACAAAGATTTTTTCTTTAACGAGTAGGATGCGTAGGATTTACTTCAGACACCCGACAAGGCTCAAATCCCCGTCAATCGCAAAATATTTTTCTAATATTTTGTTGACTGAGTTAGGGAAATAATGCAAATTAAGAGGACTCAATGTATTTTGAAGGATTATAATAAATACTGCTTTGATGTCATACAAATAAGTCAAACACCCTTGAGTCCAAATGTGGCACTTCACATTTCCATAGCATAAAACTCATGTCATATACAGTGTTAACGTTTATGATCACTATGTTTGATGTACAGTTACAAGATGACATGGCGTCATACCCTGGGTTATTCTGAACAGAATGAGCCTATGTTTGTCTACTGTGAAGAAAATTCGCCACGCCACACGCACCTGATTGTACTCATAACTCCTTTCTATGCACACCAAAATTACAATCTGTTTCCCTGCATTGTGAAAGCCTAACACTGTAATATCATATTTTATAATTTAGCTTGTCATGTTGGCAATATAACAAGCTTTCAAATGATGCCCACCTAACCCAGATTGCGATTTATAATGGACCGTTTTTGGATAACCTGGGCTGCGTCCCAAACGGCACCCTATTCTCTATATAGTGCACTTCTTGGGCCCTGGTCAAAAGTGGTGCACTACATAGAGAATAGGGTGCTATTTGGGACGAGGGCCTGGATTTAGGAGACAAATTTCCCACCAACATTCCAGTCAGTACATCCTCGTGGTGGAGAGAATTTAGGACATATGGTAATCCCTGCATACTTTAAAATAAGATGCTTGAATTTCACAGTCAATCAAAATTCTGTGGCTTACTTGCACCGTAATTAACTTTTTGGATTTGGATTTATTTGAGTGGGCGGTTGCGTGACTAACCCACTATGAAGTTTAATGTACCTTCAATGAGTGATATAGCTAAGGGCTTCAAAGTATCTCCCGCCGCCGAATGTCTAACATGGTGCTCAATACCCTAAACAGAAACCATCTGAGGAAATTTGCCCTCTGATTGTTTAGTGTTCTATTGCTGTAATACAGAGTTTGGGCAATTTCAAGGATTAGCAGTTTATTGAGATGTGCATTTATTGCTCTCCCAGGCTCACACACACACACAAAAAAAAAACACACACACACACACTCGCATCTTCTTCAAATTAAATATTGATGTGAGAGCGATGCAAGCTTGTACAATTATTACACATCTCACACCTTTGACATGTCAGCCTAATTGTCCATGCAAGACCCAAAGCCAAGAGCATGCCCTGGATAATGGTTTTCTGATTCAGTGTTCAAACAGTAATTGAATCTAGCGTGTCTTTTTAATTCAATAGATGTCAGGGGTTATGCCTACTGTTTTCATGATACAGTATTTGCAGTTTTTATTCATCATAAATCGTTGAATCTTTTGTGATGTTTTCTGTGTAAAAAAAGGAACAAATGTAAATTGTGAAAAATTATTGGACACAAAGGCATAACATCATCCTACAATTGGAGCTTACTGTCTGCAAAATGGGAGAAATTACAGTCCAAACCGCATTTACTGTATCTGCTGCACTGCTCTCACAGAAAGAAACTGCCGTGAGACCAGACTTAGAGAGCTTTTTTTAGGGACCCATAAATCTGATTAAACCTTGTTTTGTAGCAGACACAGAGAGCAAACAAAGCCCCAGGGTTTTTTATCCTCGTCAAGTGCCCTCATATACAACCTGGTCTCTATAGAAACCTGTCCAGTAGACATTTCCACTCCCACTCCCACCACCCCTACCCCCTAATTTTGAGGGCTGCAGCCTCAAACACAACATGCCAAGTATATATTAAACGATCCTCGTCATTCGTTCTTACACTAACTTTCTACGTCTTGGTGGATGATGTGCAATAAAACGCTAAACCCCCTCTAATCACCCTTGACTGGGATGATTTGCCGTGTCTCATCATGGCTCCTCTTAGAGAATCTTTAAGCAATTACTCCAGCAGCCTCCTTGGCTGTTTATAGTCCTCAGCCACCTCACACCTCAGCCACTTTATCATCCTCCCCACTCAATCCTTTAAACCTGGGATTTACTCACATAGATGACACTCATGAGGATTGGGCCACTTATTAACTATAAAAGATGGGAGAGAAAAATAATGGGTCTGGGATCATCCCTTCATCCACAGTGGCCACATGGTTAGGACTGACAATACACAGGAAATAGGCTACCTGTCTGAAAAATAAATAGATATTATCCAGCTGGTTAAAGTGGCTGTGTTGGAGAAGAACATGCTGGTCCAACCCCATTGTTCGCATTAAAAGAGCACAGAAACATTATTTTCTCAGTATTTTCCCAAGTAATGGGTAAAAAATAAATACATATGTTTTACTGTTATAGTACAACCTTCATCTTATAGCTCCTCCCAACTCTTCACCGCAGCCTCCTCACAGACTGACATTTAGAGCGTCAGTAAAATTCCAGATAACATTTTCCCTGGGCTGCTGCCCCGGCGACCCTGTGTACAGTATGGGGGAGGGCAAGGCACACTTCTCCCTCCAGTGTGATGATATTTACAGACAAGCAATTACTGGGATTGGAAACTCACCACAACAACCCCTGCTGTACAGTGGCTTGCGACAGTATTCACCTCCCTTGGCATTTTTCCTATTTTGTTGCCTTACAACCTGGAATTAAAATGGATTTTTAGGGGGTTTGTATCATTTGATTTACACAACATGCCTACCACTTTGAAGATGCACTTATTTTGTTGTTGTGTGAAACAAAAAAGAAATAAGACAAAAAAACAGAAAACTTGAGCGTGCATAATTATTCACCCCCCTAAAGTCAATACTTTGTAGAGCCACCTTTTGCAGCAATTACAGCTGCAAGTCTCTTGGGGTATGTCTCTATAAGCTTGGCACATCTAGCCACTGGGATTTTTGCCCATTCTTCAAACTGCTCCAGCTCCTTCAAGTTGGATGGGTTCCGCTGGTGTACAGCAATCTTTAAGTCATACCACATATTCTCAATTGGATTGAGGTCTGGGCTTTGACTAGGCCATTCCAAGACATTTAAATGTTTCCCCTTAAACCACTCGAGTGTTGCTTTAGCAGTATGCTTAGGGTCATTGTCCTGCTGGAAGGTGAACCTCCGTCCCAGTCTCAAATCTCTGGAAGACTGAAACAGGTTTCCCTCAAGAATTTCCCTGTATTTAGCGCCATCCATCATTCCTTCAATTCTGACCAGTTTCCCAGTCCCATGAAAAACATCCCCACAGCATGATGCTGCCACCACCATGCTTCACTGTGGGGATGGTGTTCTCGGGGTGATGAGAGGTGTTGGGTTTGCGCCAGACATAGCGATTTCCTTGATGGCCAAAAAGCTCAATTTTAGTCTCATCTGACGAGAGTACCTTTTGGCAAACACATTTTTTTCTTTAAGCATTGGCTTTTTTCTGGCCACTAAAAAGCCCACATAAAGCCCAGCTCTGTGGAGTGTATGGCTTAAAGTGGTCCTATGGACAGATACTCCAATCTCCGCTGTGGAGCTTTGCAGCTCCTTCAGGGTTATCTTTGGTCTCTTTGTTGCCTCTCTGATTAATGCCCTCCTTGCCTGGTCCGTGAGTTTTGGTGGGCGGCCCTCTCTTGGCAGGTTTGTTGTGGTGCCATATTCTTTCAATTTTTTAATAATGGTTTTAATGGTGCTCTGTGGGATGTTCAAAGGGATGTCAAATCCAAATAAAAATCCATTTAAATTACAGGTTGTAATGCAACAAAATAGGAAAAACGCCAAGGGGGCTGAATACTTTTGCAAGGCACTGTATGTGCTGGTGTTCCTATAGGCCTACCTACACCAACCCCCTATTTAAAGGGGCTATTATTTAACTGTTGTCAAATGAAAAACATTTAAATAGCCATATTGTAAACAAAGTCAATCAAATACCTTGGTTAAATTGATTGAGTATAATGGGTAATATCAGTGTTATATCAGTTTGTCTTTTTAAGAAATTTCCCATCCCTTCTCTATTTCCTGAAGTCAGTGATGATATCATTCATTAGGCCAATGTTCATTCCCACCACAGCTATCATGGTAATGGGGAGAGAGGGAAAGACAGAGAGCGAGAGAGACAGATACAGAGCGAGTGAGAGAGAGAGAGAGAGAGAGAGAGAGAAAGAGAGAGAGAGAGAGAGAGAGAGAGAGAGAAAGTCTGTATTGTTACAGACAAGTGAGGGCCAAGTAAGTGCTTGTGAATTTTATAGTTTTCAATGCCATGTTGTTTTTAAATGTATCACAAATGAAAGCACTACACCATGATACAATAGAACATGAATCCTTTTCAATGACTCATTAACTTTGAGAGGACTGACAAAATGATGAGGTGGAAAATGTTCATTGTTTTGCAAGGCCTAAACACAATGCTGAATTGTTATGTATCTGAGAGAAATGTTATATCTGCCTATTGATTTAGTCAAGTCCATGAAACCTCTGGTACAACAACAAAACGTATCATCATTATATAAGAGAGGTTATATTAAAATAACATTATCATATGAATAAACAAAACGGTAAACTCAAAAGGGCACTTTTGAGAAATATTTGTTTTTACAATTCAGAGAGTGCTAATGTATATTTTTATGCAATCCAATGAAAATTACCTTTTCATTTGACATTTGTCTCAAGATAATAACAATGCTCAGAATGCTACATTTAGTAGAATTTTTAAAAGAGGTGTGGGAAATGTCAAAGGCCCAGTGCAGTCAAAAACGTGATTTTGCTGTGTTTTATATACAGTATATTTCCACACCATGAGGTTGGAATAATACATTGAAATTGTGAAAATTATGATAATGCCCTTTTAGTGTAAGAGCTGTTTGAAAAGACTGCCTGAAATTTCAGCCTGTTTTGGTGGGATGGAGTTTTGGTCTGCCTGGTGAAATCACCAGGAAGTAATTTAGTTAATAGACCAATAAGAAAGAGAGTTCCAAACCACTGCCAATAACAGCTAGTTTTCAATTTTCCCCTCCCCACTCAGACCACTCCCAGACAGTCCTAGCAAAATTCTTGCTTGAGAAATTGCTCTTTGCTAAATCTTTGACCATCTTAATTGAAAACAATCACAGTAAGGTACTTATATGTTACCAAAAAATGATTTGATATTGAGATCGAAACGGCTTCACACACACACCAAAATGCAGTTGTCAACACCAGCGAATATTAATTGAACTCCAGAGTTGGTTTTCAGCAATTAATTTCCGTAATTGGTTGTGCCACCCAAAGGATGATAATGTGGGACAAAACATGTTCCTCGTCTTGAACTCTCCCCCCAGCCAAATGAGAGCTTAGCCAGCCAGCAGGATTTGAGCAGGAAAAGCACACTGGAAATACTTACAAATACAGCTGATTATGTGAAAACCCCAGAGCACCCCACAGCATTGTCGCCAACCCCTGGGCTACATAAACAAGCAGGATCATTGAGGCACACACACAACAGCAAAGGGGGAGGGTGGGTGGGGGGATGACGCTACATGCCACATTCAGTATCCTGTCCCTTTCTTCTGTGTGTGAAAGTGGGTTAGATTAGAATTTGTTGGGCTGGAGACTGAGGAGAGTGTGGACGGGAGATAAGACAGAGAAAGGCCAGGCTTGCTGGTTTTGATGGACAGTCATTCTGAAGAGAAGATGCCGAGAGGTATCCAATAAGAGCGCTCGGCTGAGCAAACATCCCTAAATCTGACCACGGACTGTTATAAAAGGAAACAAAAGGAGTCCTCTTTGGGGAAAAGTCAAGTTATTCACAGACGTCTGTTAGGGGGTGAGTGTTTGAGAATTAAACCATGTGAATTAAACCAAAAATGGACTCTGCAGCATTGCCTTAGCTAGCCTTGTCTAACTTACCAAGCTGGAAAGCTAGACTAGTAGAGCCCAAACAATACTATGCTACCTGAAAAGTGCCAACCAACCAGATATACCCCATCTTCCTCTAAAGACCCCATCTTCCTCGGCAAACTTGTCCCTGAGTGCTAAAGTGCCTCATGCAATTTGCAAACCCCACTACAACAGCATATGCCAGGCATGGTAAAAAAAAAAAAAAGAGCCTTTTAAAAATAAATATTTTACAGTAGCCTTGATAAAAGTGACCTCTGAAAATAAATTGGAAGATCAGTTTTCAATTAATATTGATGTGCTTTTATTTCATGAAATCAAACTCTACTAATCCTTAAAAATGTTTTCAGGTGCTACAGAACTCACAGATAACATATTGAGTGGTGAGTTACTGTATGAAAGCTATGATATACCATACAGTGCCTTCGGAAAGTATTCAGACCCCTTGACCTTTTGCACATTTTGTTAGCATACAGCTTTATTCTAAAATGGATTAAATAGTATTTTTTCCTCGTCAATCTACACACAATACCCAATAATGACAAAGCAAAAACAGGTCGTTTTTCTGTGCACATTTATGAAACAATAAAAAACTGAAATATTACATTTACATAAGTATTCAGACCCTTTACTCAGTACTTTGTTGAAGCACCTTCGGCAGCGATTACAGCCTTGAGTCTTCTTGGGTATGACGCTACAAGCTTGGCACACCTGTATTTGGGGGTTTCTCCCATTCTTCTCTGCAGATCCTCTCAAGCTCTGTCAGGTTGGATGGGGAGCGTTGCTGCACAGCTATTTTCAGGTTTCTCCAGAGATGTTCGATCGGGTTCAAGTCTGGGCTCTGGCTGGGCAACTCATGGACATTCAGAGACTTGTCCCGAAGCCACACCTGCGTTGTCTTGGCTGTGTGCTTAGGGTTGTTGTCCTGTTGGAAAGTGAACCTTCACCACAGTCTGAGGTCCTGAGCGCTCTTGAGCAGGTTTTCGTCAAGGATCTCTCTGTACTTTGCTCCATTCATCTTTGCCTCGATCCTGACTAGTCTTCCAGTCCCTGCCGCTGAAAAACATCCCCATAGCATGATGCTGCCACCACCATGCTTCACCGTAGGGAAAAAGCACCTAAAGACTCTCAGGCAAAAGAGTTCAATCTTGGTTTCATCAGACCAGAGAATCTTGTTTCTCATGGTCTGAGAGTCCTTTAGGTGCCTTTTGGCAAACTCCAAGCGGGCTGACATGTGCCTTTTACTGAGGAGTGGCTTCAGTCTGGCCACTCTACCATAAAGGCCTAATTGGTGGAGTGCTGCAGAGATGGTTGTCCTTCTGGAAGGTTCTCCCATCTCCACAGAGGAACTCTAGAGCTCTGTCAGAGTGACCATCGGGTTCTTGGTCACCTCCCTTACCAAGGCCCTTCTCCCCCGATTGCTCAGTTTGGCCAGGCGGACAGCTCTAGGAAGAGTCCAAACTTCTTCCATTTAAGAATGATGGAGGCCACTGTGTTCTTGGGGATCTTCAATGCTGCTGAATTGTTTTGGTACCCTTCCCCAGATCTGTGCCTCGACACAATCCTGTCTTGGAGCTCTACGGACAATTCCTTCGACCTCATGGCTTGGGTTTGCTTTGACATGCACTGTCAACTGTGGGACATTAAATAGACAGGCGTGTGCCTTTCCAAATCCTGTCCAATCAATTAAATTTACCACAGGTGGACTCCAATCAAGTTGTAAAAACATCTCAAGGATGATCAATGGAAACAAGATGCACCTGAGCTCAATTTCGAGTCTCATAGCAAAGGGTCTGAATACTTATGTAAATAAGGTATTTCTGTTTTTAATACATTTGCAAAAATGTCTAAAAACGTGTTTTCGCTTTGTCATTATGGGGTATTGTGTGTAGATTGCTGAGGATGTTTATTTATTTAATCAATTTTAGAATAAGGCTGTAACAAAATGTGGAAAAAGTCAAGGCGTCTGAATACTTTCTGAAGGCACTGTATTTGCTGAACAAAAATATAAAACGCAACATGCAACAATTTCAAAGATTTTACTGAGTTACAGTTCATATAAGGAAATCAATCAATTGAAATTAATTAATTAGGCAATAATCTATGGATTTCACATGACTTGGAATACAGACATGCATCTGTTGGTCACAGATACCTTAAAAAATAAAGTAGGGGCGTGGATCAGAAAACCAGTCAGTATCTGGTGTGACCACCATTTGCCTCATGCAGCGTGACATCTCCTTCACATAGAGTTGATCAGGCTTTTGATTGTGGCCTGTGGAATGTTGTCCCACTCCTCTTCAATGGCTGTGCGATGTTGCTGGATATTGGCGAGAACTGGAACACGCTGTTGTACATGTCGATCCAGAGCATGGAAGAATTGTGTACAGATCCTTGTGACATGGGGCCATGCATTATCATGCTAAAACATGAGGTGATCGCGGCTGATGAATGGCATGACAATGGGCTATCTCTGTGCATTCAAATTGCCATCGATAAAATGCAATTGTGTTTGTTGTCCGTAGCTTATGCCTGACAATACCATAACCCAACCGCCAAATTCTTTGGTTGTGCAAACCCACAGTTTCATCAGTTGTCCGGGTGGCTGGTCTCAGATGATCCCACAGGGGAAGAAGCCGGATGTGGAGGTCCTGGGCTGACGTGGTTACACGTGGTCTAAGGTTGTTAGGCCGGTTGGACGTACTGCCAAATTCTCTAAAACAACGTTGGAGGTGGCTTATGGTAGAGAAATGAACATTAAATTATCTGGCAACAGCTCTGGTGGACATTCCTGCAGTCAGCATGCCAATTGCACGCTCCCTCAAAACTTGCGACATCTGTGGCATTGTGTTGTGTTACAAAACACACATTTTAGTGGCCTTTTATTGTCCCCAGCACAAGGTGCACCTGTGTAATGATCATGCTGTTTAATCAGCCTCTTGATATGCCACACCTGTCAGGTGGATGGATTATCTTGGCAAAGGAGAAATGCTCACTAACAGGGCTGTAAACAAATTTGTGCACAAAATATGAGAGAAATACGCTTTTTGTTCCTTTGGAATTTCTGGGGTCTTTTATTTCAGCTCATGAAACATGGGACCAACACTTTTGTTCAGTATACTTGTATCATTGACCCTAGCAGAAGGATTTGCTAGCCATCCTTTTGTTGAACACCATTCAATATGTTCTCCTCTCTCAGGGATCTGGATTACTGAGTTTAAATTGATAAACAAATGGAGTGATCATCCCCTGCAGCCAAAACAGCCAAACCTGATTTCTAAAGTTAATTGGACGAGAGAATAGATCCATGTCTCTTATAAAAACGTTGGGTTTTAGGTTGCTGAGAGCTAACGTGACCAATCCTGCTCCTGGAGGCTTTCCATCTCCTCTATGTTTCTCCATCGATTAATCAGCCATCAACATTACATTCGTCAACACCTGAACAACTGGGGTGAGTGACTTCCGAACCAATCAATCAAATAAATTTGTGTGGCGCTTTTTTAGAAAGTCATTCATTACGTGAGGCAAACAAAATATCACGACCCAACCTTTCCTCTCAGAGAAACAAGAAAAGGGCAAGAGTGGCAAATCTCCCAAGACTGACAGATAGAGAGTATAGCTCATTCTATCTGGTCGGCACAATGCATGAGTTTGCATGACCGTCACAGTCATGGCCAATCTATTGTGTCAAAAAGGATTTGGTCGCTCAAATGCTGACTTTAATAAATCAACCAACCCAATGCTTGGATGACTGGATCATGAATGTGAAGACGTCCATGGCTCACTAGATCAAGGCTCAGGCTGGCAGGTTTGATGCAGAATAGATCCAGTCCTACTCTGCACCCATCGGGCTCTGGTCAAAAGCAGTGCACTATAGGCTGTAGGGAAAAGGGTGCCATTTGGGAAGCAGACCTACTCTGTGTGGATCTGCCCAGTGCCTGGGGGTTGCTAGAGGCATATTACAGGCCCAACCTCTGCACTGGCCAATTGTATTCATGCCCTGACGGGTTGAATGAATGGTTGCCTGGTATTGATTGGTGCAATCCAGATGCACCTTTATTGCGCCTCAAGAGCTTTCATGTGCACGGGCAAATACTATTACACTTGGTTAATGCACTTGCGTGCCCATTGTAAATACCCAAAGTGCTTCCTGCGCCATCAAAAAATCAGACGTTACCGGGGCCTGATCTGGAGTGGTAGCTGTCACAAGGCATACAGGTCCTAAGGAAACTCACGAGTCACTGCAGACCATATCAATATGCTGTTACGGTAACAGTTGCAGGGGCCCTTCAGATCAGTAGGCTATGCATAAAACATGACGAGGAGTCTTGTGAAGTCTTACACTACAAAGCATTGTGTAGAACATTCACTCTGCTTTTTGTCTGTCTCTTCCTTGAAGTGTTCCTCTTGTCCGTGAAGCACTCTGGTCTGAGAGGATGGCTACTGTTATATCACTTCCTAACATGGTATTGGTTTTTCTCTTTGTGTTCTTTGTGTTCGATCCCATTCTTCCACAATGTGTCTACAGGAAACAACAGGCCGATATGCTCGTTGCTATGCTAGTTAGTGAACCAACCCTCATCTTATCTCTACCCGCCTGCCCTTAACTTCCCATTCCCTTCCCTTAAAACTGACCTCCCTCCTCACACCAATATCCACCTATATTAGCGCTTGAAGTTTAAAGTGACAGTAACGCAATTGTAGTCCTAGGTATTATAATTGTCTTGAGTATTGCATAAGTCACCGTGCGGGTATGTATCATTGACTGTTATTTATACTGGAAAAGTTGAAACCGAATATGGCCAGTTGGTTTTAAATGTTGTAACTGAAAGAAGACAATTGTATATTTTTTTATAGTGTTGTATGTTCCATTGCATTGCTCATGACCCAGCTCAATAGGTGGCCTTTCAGAAACCTGTCTCTTATGTACTGGTTGAGGTGTTCCCCCCTCATTAAACGGGAACTGGCCTGGTCTGGTAGTTGAGCCATTTTAGGTAACACTAGTCGGCAGGTGTTACATAAACCATGACATAAATCGGACATCACAGGTTTCCCTGTAGATGGCTTAATCCGTAAACCTATCATAAAACAACGTGCTGATTATAAGCCACACTATTGGACAATTACACGGCCCTGACTGATCTATGGCTTGTGCCATCAGTGATGACAGAGGTGGACAGGAGGTCATGACTTTGGTTATTTGTCGACAACATCCCGTTGATTGATCTGAGCGGAAACGTTCTTGATCAAGGAGCTACATTTTGCTCAGCGTTATAGTGTCTTCATCAGTGTGTAAAACCTCAGGTGCGTAAACTACACCAGGTGTGTGCAGACAGTCCACCAGATGCAGAAATTCATCTTGACAGCATAAAAGTAAACTCAACACGACACTGTCAGTTCATTTAGATGTACTGTTATCTAAGAATTAGACTTACTGTTAGAGCAGGACCATAATCCTGCTGCAACAGGAAATGTGGATTATAATTAATGGACATTTTTGTAGGGGTTGATACATTTTTCTTAAGGGAAAATAAAGTCTGACATTTCAAAGTGGAAATTAAAAACTTCAGAAGCCTTTTTAAACCTCAAATACACTGCAAGTTCTCCTGCAACAGGGTGATTAAATTAAGATCCTACATCTGTACATATAATCCCAGAATCGTTCTTCCACCAAAAGACAGATTAGCAGCTGCTTCTAGCTGCACCCCAAGTGTGTAAACACTAAACAGAACCACGGCCCAAACGGCCATGTCAGTCAGTCAGGTCACCACCATGAGATCCCGGTCAGCAACATGTCACAGGGTCATCATTATTCATCAGACAGTGTGGCCTGAGTGGTGCTGATGGCCAGTGCTGTGCTGCTGTGATTGCACCAGTGAGCAGGGTCAGAGCCTCCACAGCTGATGACAGCCAGATAAACACTCACACACTCCTGCATGTAGAGTTGCTGCATTCACTGAGAATGTGAATTTTGGATGTGGGTTTGCAATAGTGTATATGCACAGCACATAGATCCCATTGGGTCTGAGGTGTTTATCTGGAGGTTCATTGATGAGTGGGTTGGAGCCAGACCCATGCTGACTGACTGCAGTGCTGTGATTGTGAATGAACTCGGCACACACACACACACACATGAAATGCAATCGTCTCGCTCTAAGCAGCCCTTGAGCAGCAATGTAGCAATCGCTCATCTGACTGCAATATGTTTAATGCGCTTGAAGGGTAATGGCTTGAGACACAGTTCAGTACAGTGAGATCAATACAAACACAGTACGCAAGATGATACCATATGGACTTCTCATAGTACACTACACCAAAAAGGCTTTGCTTACAGATGTTTTAAAGCAAAACATCAAAGGGTTTGAAGAGGAAATACAGAAACATGTATTTCTTACTGTTTCTTTCTCTAGGTTTTCACATTTGAAGTAAGAACAAAAATAAGAATTTCTTGACTCTCGCAGGGGCAACACAACAGGCAACAGTGGGAAAGGACGGACTAGAACTGCTTACTCTGCATTTCTTCTAAGTCATAAATTGTCCTGTTTCCATTTTTAAATCACATTTTTACACAGTCGTACTACTATTTCCACCCAATATAACAACATTGTTATAATATTACACCAACAAGCAGCTAAAAATCATGAAAAGTTACAGTGATAGCACTCACCGGTGATGAACACTCTCTTCTCTCTCCCTCTTTGAATCTCTGTACAAGAGCTATCACTCTCTCTCTCACTCTGCCTCTCTCACTATCACTCTGCCACTCTCTCACTTTCTCGGAGGATGCTCTTCCTCCACACCGAATTACCCTGTTTCTACTGTGACCCCGTTTCTATGGAGCTGTGAGCCATACAGTCAGCTAACCAACCAACCAGCCATCCAGCCAGTGTACAGCGCTAGATGCTGTACAGCCTATTGCAACTGTCCAGGGGCAGGTACTTCAGCCAAGGCTAGAGAGCAGTTACAAACCTTTTATAAATAACCCCTACAGCTGATCCATGTGGCCATTACATATGCACGGGCTCCCTTGATGTATGCATTGCATGTATTTGGTTATTTTCATATTATGTGGTGTGCAGGAAAAACACATGTTCCTTCCTTTTATGTCCTAAAGAGAAAGAGACTAACAAAAGAGAAAGGTTCACATGTTGGAGTGCATGCATATTAATGAAATATCCTCATGAATATCAAACACATCTATGAAAGGGTGCCTTGGATGTTACACCAGGGCTAATAAAAAAGACTGGAAGGAGGAGGAGAAAATCATCAAACATAGAAATGGGGAGCAACTTGGAGGAGAGCAGGAGAGATAATAACCTTATCAATTGTATACACAGGCTTATATAATCAGCAATGGATAGACGAACCAATTGGGACACTGTGTGTGCGGAACATGTATATAGTCTGGTCTGTGAAGCGTGTATCATTGCATTAATATGCTTCTGAGCAGCAGCCTTCATTCTTAGTCTTCTGCAGTTATTGTTATGCACACTAGTAGGTTCCACTGCCATGCAATTTTCCTGCTCTGGTCTGCCTTTCTCTGTGTGTAGTGGAGATGTGGCTGTCCCTTGTAGCCTATTTCGGGCCAGATTAACATCAGTGCGCATTAAAGCGGGGGAAGTGCCCTGTGTTGGGGGAAGGGAAGCCTCCAAGACCCCTCTCTGCCTTCTCAAGAACCATGGTGTAATATGTGGTAAATGTACACTGTTCACACACACTGAGGGCAGCCAGCTGATGACCCACAACAGTTATTGGGGAGTAGAGTGAAATGGGAAGGTGGGAAAGAGTGTCATGATTCATTGGGATCCATAACAGATGAACTGATGGTGTCAGAAATGTTTATTTAAAATCCTATTTTTGCATCAGCACGCAGCAGACACATGGTTGGAAGACTTCATCTGGAGTGGTGTAAAGTACTTAAGTAAAAATACTTTAAAGTATTACCCAAGTCGTTTTTTGGGGTATCTGTACTTTACTTTTTAATAACCGGTATATGCCCACATCATTCTGTTGTTGGGGTATTTTTGTATATATATATTTATTTGTATATATATATATTTTTTTTTTTTTACAATTTAACAATCATCAGCAAAGCATAGCAATCAGATAATGCCCCGTTATTCCCCCACCCCCCTTTCCCCACACATACAGAAAACAACAGGCTACATGGGAGCACATCATACAAAACCCTTCCCTCCCCATCCCATGAACACCCCTCTCCGTCCCCTCACTCGGTATTAGTTTCAATGATTACCAAACAAAAAAAAAGAAAACAGAATGTCCTTGACATCCAATGCTAGTAAATACATTTGTCAACCCAAAAAACAAAAATAAAATACAAAAAATACAATAATTCATAATAATAATAATAATAATAATGAGGCAGCTCAGGTGGGGCTGAAGACTCTGAAAACTCCTTTAAGTCCCCCCAGATGTCAATAAATGCAAAGGGTTTATTACATACATTGTACGTTATTTTTTCAGAATATAGAAAGTTAGTTCCTTTAGCCACATCTGCTTGCTTGGTGGAGTGTCACTCTTCCATATAAAAGCTGTGCATTTATTGGCTGCAATGATTGCCAATTTAATAGATCTTGTTTTGTTACCAATATTAACTGTTAGAATGGAGTCATCTCTAAGAAGAATAAGGGAAGGATCTAGTGGTACAGTCATATTAGTGACCTGTGATAAGATCTGAATAATGTCTTCTCAATAATTGCCTAGTTCGGGGCAGGACAAAAACATATGCATAAGGGTGCCCATACCTGTTTTACTCCTTGGGTAAAATGTGGAATATTTAGAATTTCTCTCTCTGGTGTAAAGTAGACCCTCTGTAAAAGATTGAATTGCATCAACTTGTGCCTTGCTGATTATCTAAAAAGAGCTTTCCCCATTTCTCAGCCTCAAAAATGAGATCAAGGACATCATGTCACTTTATGCAAGCCTTCAGAGCTTCGTCATTCCCCATCAGAGCTTGAAGACCAGAGTACATGTACAAAATGAAACCTTCTATAATACACTGCTCAAAAAAATAAAGGGAACACTTAAACAACACATCCTAGATATGAATGAATGAAATAATCTTATTAAATACTTTTTTCTTTACATAGTTGAATGTGCTGACAACAAAATCACACAAAAATTATCAATGGAAATCAAATTTATCAACCCATGGAGGTCTGGATTTGGAGTCACCCTCAAAATTAAAGTGGAAAACCACACTACAGGCTGTTCCAACTTTGATGTAATGTCCTTAAAACAAGTCAAAATGAGGCTCAGTAGTGTGTGTGGCCTCCACGTGCCTGTATGACCTCCCTACAACGCCTCGGCATGCTCCTGATGAGGTGGCGGATGGTCTCCTGAGGGATCTCCTCCCAGACCTGGACAAAAGCATCCGCCAACTCCTGGACAGTCTGTGGTGCAACGTGGCGTTGGTGGATGGAGCGAGACATGATGTCCCAGATGTGCTCAATTGGATTCAGGTCTGGGGAACGGGCGGGCCAGTCCATAGCATCAATGCCTCCCTCTTGCAGGAACTGCTGACACACTCCAGCCACATGAGGTCTAGCATTGTCTTGCATTAGGAGGAACCCAGGGCCAACCGCACCAGCATATGGTCTCACAAGGGGTCTGAGGATCTCATCTCGGTACCTAATGGCAGTCAGGCTACCTCTGGCGAGCACATGGAGGCCCCCCAAAGAAATGCCACCCCACACCATGACAGACCCACCGCCAAACCGGTCATGCTGGAGGATGTTGCAGGCAGCAGAACGTTCTCCACGGCGTCTCCAGACTCTGTCACGTCTGTCACATGTGCTCAGTGTGAACCTGCTTTCATCTGTGAAGAGCACAGGGCGCCAGTGGCGAATTTGCCAATCTTGGTGTTCTCTGGCAAATGCCAAACGTCCTGCACGGTGTTGGGCTGTAAGCACAACCCCCACCTGTGGACGTCGGGCCCTCATACCACCCTCATGGAGTCTGTTTCTGACCGTTTGAGCAGACACATGCACATTTGTGGCCTGCTCGAGGTCATTTTGCAGGGCTCTGGCAGTGCTCCTCCTGCTCCTCCTTGCACAAAGGCGGAGGTAGCGGTCCTGCTGCTGGCTTGTTGCCCTCCTACGGCCTCCTCCACGTCTCCTGATGTACTGGCCTGTCTCCTGGTAGCGCCTCCATGCTCTGGACACTACGCTGACAGACACAGCAAACCTTCTTGCCACAGCTCGCATTGATGTGCCATCCTGGATGAGCTGCACTACCTGAGCCACTTGTGTGGGTTATAGACTCTGTCTCATGCTACCACTAGAGTGAAAGCACCTCCAGCATTCAAAAGTGACCAAAACATCAGCCAGGAAGCATAGGAACTGAGAAGTGGTCTGTGGTCACCACCTGCAGAACCACTTCTTTATTGGGGGTGTCTTGCTAATTGCCTATAATTTCCACCTGTTGTCTATTCCATTTGCACAACAGCATGTGCAATGTATTGTCAATCAGTGTTTCTTCCTAAGTGGACAGTTTGATTTCACAGAAGTGTGATTGACTTGGAGTTACATTGTGTTGTTTAAGTGTTCCCTTAATTTTTTTGAGCAGTGTATATGCCATTTAGCAGACACTTTTAGCCAAAGCAACTTACACTCATGTGTGAGTATATTTGACGTATGGGTGGTCACAGGAATCGAACCCACTACCCTGGCGTTACAAGCACCATGCTCTACCAACTGAGCTTCAAAGGACTACCTTTTTTACCCTCTTCCTCTCCAGCCACAGTTTATCAGTTGTAGATTTACTCATGGGCTGAATCTTACCTCCCTGTTGAGTGGCAATATAATGCCTAACCTGTAGGTACTTGAAGAAATGTGTTTTGGTAACTGAAAGTGAGATGTAGGTTGTTGGAAGGATAGTTAACCATCTCTATACAAATGACCAAAAGTTTTAATTCCTTTTCTGAACCATAAAAATATAATACAATCTCTCAGGGCTTTGGGTAAGATGGGGTTGTTATAAAAAGGTGTTTGTTCATATGTGGATCTATTCCCTCCTGTTTGTTTAAGAACTTCAGTCAATATATTTAGAGTGTTTTTAATTAAAGGATTGTTTGTGAGACCCATCAAAGCTTTAGGTGGGCTAATATAAGGTGTAGATGCCAATGAAACAGGGGAAAGACACTATTCCTCTGTCTCCAAGAGGGTGAATTTTGCCATGAGGGTTGTATCTTGCCATACACACACTCTCTTTAACTGAGAGGCCCAGTAATACACCTGGAAGTCAGGTAGAGTAAGCCCACCTTCTGAATATGGTCCGCATAAAGGTTTCCATTTCCACAGAAATGAGGAGACCTTCCTGTTCAGTTGTTTGAAAAAAAAACTTTGAGAATAGGAAAGGGCAAACTTTGAAAAAGGTACAGGACTTTGGTAATATGTTCATCTTTACACAATTGACCCGCCCAATAAGAGAAATTGGTAAATCCCGGCATCTAGAAAAGCTACTTTTTAACCTACTTAATTACAATTTTTGGAAGGAAAAATATTTAACTCATATTGTCATTAATTATAGGTCATATTTCATAGAAATCTGGAAACACTTGACAGTTACTTTAATGTATTTGGCCAATTTCACTGTAAAGGTGTATTAGTGTAATGAAACACTGTCTTATTCTGTGTGGCCTATACCCTAAAAAAGGTATTCACCTTATGCTTCACTATGTTCTTCCCAGCTGCGGCTGTTAGTTTCTCACATGTCGAGCCTGAGCCTTAATCTCACATAGATCTGGAGGTGAGACATGATAGCTGCTGTGATGTGACTAATATCTGCGTGAAAGAGTGATGCATTGCACCTAAAGCCAGTCTCACAGAGAGAAGAAGCCTAGTATCTAGCTATTTGGCAGATGAAGGTCGTGGCTCGTGCTGAGCCGTAGTTTCAAGCTGATGTACCTCCCGGAGGGGATCTTGGACGAGAAGGCTTATTTTGATGCAAATCAATGTGTAATTATGCATGTACTCATTTACATGTCCCAGGCTTTCCTATGCAATCCTGATGGCTGATAGAAGAATGTGGAAGAAAATAGTACTATGGGATTCTTAATTGGCAATCTGTGTCAATTGGCCTTCGGCCTTAGTAGGCTGTACAGGGGTTAACAGAAATCTACTTTAAGAAAAGGCAACTTCTGATTGCAATAACCTCAGTGCTTGGTGTTTAATGATAATGGCTGGAATAAGCAGAATAAGGATCCTTTGGATGGCCTCTGTTTAATGTGTCTTGTAGCTCATTGTTAGGCCAGGCACAAGTCACTACACCACCTTAGGCTCAGCGAGATATCTAGTGAATTTACTGCCAGTAACCAAAGTCTAGTTATAGGTGGAACCTAAATAGCAAGTGGAAATAAAGGGCTGGATTCATTAAACAGAGTTGAGCAGCGCCAATGACTGCCATGATTGAATGTAATTATGGATCTCCAGTGCCTTGGTAGCCAGACCTACAGTGACACAACACACCTCATTAAGAAAGTCCTGGTTTCCCACAGCCTCACTGCTTAAGGGGTTCAGCCACTGCAATAAAGGTTAAACCCCCATCCATTCTCCCATGCAGCTAAGTGGACTATAAGAAAGTTAATATAACAAAAAGAGGGAGTGGGATGGAAAGGAGATGGCTCACTCAGGCTCAGCACACAGATTACAGACAAAGCATGTCCACAGAATACTGATCGATCGGATGAGAGGATGAAGTGTCTTTGAATTGGCACCCAGAGATCCCACATCGTTGCTGTGATCTTTGTTGCTGAGCAGGGCTGTCTGTGTTATAAACCAAATCTTTCCTGCAGAGATGGAAGGTGGTGCAGAGATACAGTACAGTATTTGGAGGGCATCAACTACCACAGGGGAAGATTATGGAGCGATTTCAGTGCCAACAGAAATTGTATTTGAATACCATAATTTTGAATTTGTATTAGGACATTGAATCTGAATTTCATATTTTGGAATTTGTAATGCACAAATTGAATCATTGAATTCATAAATTGACCTTGTATTTCATGATCTGAAACTGAATTGAATGAATATTGCATTCAGCTTTAAAACCACTAACCTTGTGTTGTCCTGGCCCACCAGAGGTAGGTTCCCTGGCGCTCACTGTAGGAACGGATTGCCTGTAAAATCCATATATTCAATAATTAAATAAAGTACTTTCAACTTGTTCATTGAAAATAATATCCCCCTTTTCATGAAGTAGATTTTCTTGAATGTCAGTCATTCTATTGCACTCTATTCTAACCAAACCTACATTACCAGTGCCTTCAGAAAGTATTCACACCCCTTGACTTTTTCCATATTATGTTTTGTTACAGCCTGAATTTAAAATTGATTAAATTGAGATGTTGTGTCAATGGCCTACACACAATACCCCATAATGTCAAAGTGGAATTACGTTTATAGAAGTTTTTACAAATTCACTAAAAATGAAAATCTGAAATATCTTGAGTCAGTAAATATTGAACCCCTTTGTTACGGCAAGCATAAATAGGTTTGGGAGTAAAAATGAGCTTACAAAGTCACATAATAAGTTGTATGGACTAATGCAATAATAGTGTTTAACATGATTTTTGAATGACTACCTCATCTCTGTACCCCACACATACAATTATCTGTAAAGTTCCTCAGTTGAGCAGTGAATTTCAAACACAGATTCAACCACAAAGAACAGACACTGAATATTATTTTCAGCATGGTGAAATTATTAATTACACTTTGGATGATGTATCAATAGACCCAGTCACTGCAAAGATACAGGCGTCCTTCCTAACTCAGTTGCCGGAGAGGAGACCGCTCAGGGATTTCACTATGAGGACAATGGTGACTTTAAAACAGTTATAGTTTATTGGCTGTGATAGGAGAAAACTGTGGACGGATCAACAACATTCTAGTGTGAAAAGAAGGAAACCTATACAGAATACAAATATTCCAAAACATGCATCCTGTTTGCAACAAGGCATAAAAGTAATACTGCAAAGATTTTGGCAAAGCAATTAACTTTTTGTCCTGAATACAAAGTGTTATGTTTGGGGCCACTCTCCATATTTTCAAGCATAGTGGTGGCTGCATCATGTTATGGGTATGCTTGTAATCGTTAAGGACTGGGGAGTTTTTCCAAGATAAAAAAGGAACAGAATGGAGCTAAGCACAGACAAAATCTTAGAGGAAAACCTGGTTCAGTCTGCTTTCCACCAGACACTGGGAGATTAATTCAACTTTCAGCAGGACAATAACCTAAAACTCAAGGCCAAATCTACACTGGAGTTACTTACCAAGAAGACAGTGAATGTTCCAGTTTTTACTTAAATCTACTTGAAAATCTATGGCAAGACCTGAAAATGGTTGTCTAGCAATAATCAACAACCAATTTGACAGAACTTGAAGAATTCTGAACAGAATAATGGGCAAATATTGCACAATCCAGATGTGGAATGCTCTTACAGACTTACCTAGAAAGACTCACAGCTGTAATCGCTGCCAAAGGTGCTTCTACAAAGTATTGATTCAGGGGTGTGGATACTTATGTAAATTAGATATTTCTGTATTTCATTTTCACAAAATCTGCGAAAAATATTTTCAACATGTTTTCACTGTGTCATTATGGGTTATTGTGTGTAGGTGAGAAAAAATATTGATTTAATCAATTTTGAATTCCAGCTGTAACACAGCAAAATGTTGAATAAGTCAAGGGGTATGAATACTTCCTGAAGGCACTGTATATCAGAAGGTGTCACTATGCATTAGCTAGTTAAAAAAGACTGACGCCATAATGGCTGCCTATCTCTGTAATTGTGAAAGTTATGGTGCCGCTAGAATCCATCAATTATCTTGTTCTGCATTACCCATCCATCTCTTATGGCTGGACAAATGTGTTCATATAGTCTGTGTAGACTGCTCTGTGACGGAATTTGTAGTTTTTTTTTAAAACTTAAGACAGCAGTTGAAATCAAATAATATGCCAACATTACTGGACTAACAAACTGGCTGACTAACCTTTTCAGGAACTTCAGTATCCCTTGGTACCCTTGGGTAGCAGCAGCAGATTGTTTAATGTTCTTTATCCTGTGCCAAACACATTTATTCTGTGAGTCTAAATTATTAAAGTTAGCTGCCGGCCGCATGACTGCATCAACCTAGCTAGCTTATGTTAGCTATCTAGCTAGGCTACTAAAGCTAATATTAGTAGTTTTGTTAGCTAGCTATAGATTGGATAATTCTAGCTAGTTTTAGAGGACGACTAATGTGCTTTTAGTAACTGCTTTAATTGACATACCTTGTTTTCCATTACATTTATGTTCGCTCTCTCACGAGGCAGGCAACCAGGCAGGCTGGAGAGGAGCGTGAGCGAACAAAACCTAAGTGCAAAGTCGAACAACGAGGTGCTTCTGCAGCCCAAAACGTTGTTGAAAGGCAGGGTTGATGAGGCTCTGTAGGCTGTAGCTAGGATACCACTGTGACTGACAAATGAATCCACCTGTCATACTGAGTATGGGGGTTACTGCATGAAATCCCAGGTACAGGGTTGTATTCACTAGACAAAACAGAGGCAAACGGGCTGATATTGGGGGAGGTATGTCAACTTATCCAATAAGAAACGCCTGCTTTCTTTTCCGTTGCAAAACGTTTTTTTTTTTTTTTTTTTTTACATTTTTCTATGACGTGAACTAATGAATATGTCTGGTTAACGCGTTTGGTGCTGCTGCTTTGAAAGTGGTGTGGCAAAAGTACTAGGGCAAATGCTGTCTCCCCACACTTCTTCCGGCGGCTCTGCCTTGCTGGCAGTATCAGGATGTTGTCTCTGGTTTTGAATCTGAATGCATCTGAGAAGTTGAATATATGAAACTTTGATCAACTTGAAATGATAAACTTGATACACAGATAATGCAATGTCTACCATATTCAAACTGAACATATAAATATTCAATTTAAATATTCAATTAAATTGAAATTGCATTTTAAAATGAACGCAATATTCATTCAATTCAGTTTGAAATCATGAAATACAAGTTCAATTAATGAATTCAGTGATAAAACTTGTGCATTACAAATACGACATTCAAATTCGATATCCTAATACAAATTCAAAATTATGGAATTCAAATACAATGTTTGTTGGCACCATGGGCGGTGTGTTCAATAGGGCGATATGGGCGACGCACTGCCAAACGGGAAAAGGAAGGGATTTTTTTTCTAATCAATTATATCATGGCAACAGTAGTTCAGTGTTCACGTCTGATCTGCCAGCCACTAAATGTCCAATCAGGCTAAAGTCGTGCTTCAAATGTCCCCGCCCGTTTTGGGGCGATTTCAGTCAGGTTGAAAATCGCCCAGAAGTCTCTCATAGCCTCTAATGTAAAATAATTTTTTTTCAAATTTCTGAGCTTTCAATACATTCTCTATGGGTGTCTGAGGGCTTGCACTTACGCGCTTTCGTCATACGTAACGTAACGTAACCATGAACGGCAGACAGCAACGCTTGGACAGCGACTGGTGTAACCGACATGCACCATCTTTCAGAAAAGATTAAGAAAAATGAGCTGTCAAAGACCCACATTGATAGCTGTTTGAGATTGTCTGCTTTGGTGAGAGTGAATATTGCCACTCAACTGGATGAGGGATACAGGCTAGCTGTCCGCCGCCACAACGATGAGGTTAGCAACAGCAGAGTCGTGAACACTGTCTACGAGAATCGAGACGACCTCATAGAATGTTTTGAAGCCATCCGGACGGGTTCATTGGGTTCATTTGACCAGCCCACCGTACCAGAAGCTACAGAATAAGGACATCGATGCTGTCTTTATCAAACGTGCCCTCGACAGCTTCGCAAGCAGTGTGCAGGCCATAAGGTAAGATAAAGATTAAACAATATCATTCGATCTTTCTCAAAGCAGAGCTTTATTTGAAAATGTATGCATGAAAGGAGACTGCATTTGTGTTTGAAATTACATTATTGTCATTATATATGGCCAGTGGTGTAATCTATCTTATTTTATATACTATGTGTACTGTACAGTGGTGCTCATAAGTGTATGAACACATTCTAAAGCTGACTAAAAAGAGGAATAAAAAAATCAAAAAATCTGTTCATGTTCATTTTTACAAATCTATACAATTGGCCAGAATATGGTTGTTCATATTTACAAATCTATACAATTGGCCAGAATATGGTTGTTCATTTTTACAAAGCCATACATATTGTTTATGCAGTGTTGAGGAATGTGAAAGAACACCCTTGATTATTTTTACTGTGATAACTTATTTTGCTTTTGTAAGCCAACACTTTTGAGATCAGTCAATAAATGCTTCTGGTATTGACTTATATGCTGCCCCTGTCTTCATGTTGTTGCTGGACATATCTTTTTAAAAATGTGTGTAGGTCACCTAAATCATCAGAAAAATTGCCCCTCCTGAGAATTTTTTCAGGAGCCGCCACTGGTTGGCACTAAAATCGCTCCATAGAAGATTATTTTCATTTCTCCAACCATGACTCCTCAGTTTCCACTATTCTTTATTTCTACTGTCTTTAATTTTATTCTATTAGTCAGTGGGTTGGACTATCACCCATCCCCTTCCGTTTCCTCTCCAGTAATATAACCACAGCCACACATGCCTCCCTTCGGGATCAGAATACACACATCATTGAGGGTCATCTTGGGAGAGACTATGGGAAGTTACCTCATGTCACATTTATACTCAATAATATACGTAATGGAAACGTATTGAGTGTGAGATTGTGTTGACCCGAGGTTCAAGGCTCCTATTGATCGTGTTAATGTATCTGTGATTCACGGCCATGGTCGCTGCTGAGCTGGCTCTGGGAAATGTGTCTAGTAGAGGCCTCGGGGTCGTATTCATTAGGTACAAAACAGAATAAAACTGAAAGAGGGAGAACTATCTGAAGTTGTCCAATAATAAGAAACTCTTGTTTTGTTTTCGTTTTCCGTTGTTGTTATCTTTTGCTACAGTGTGCATTAATGAATATGACCATGATGTAGTATACATGTGTCAGCTTCTAGTAGAATATCCAGGCTTCATTAGAATGTATGCTTTGGTTATCAAGTCATCCCCACCCTCAAAGCAATACGGCCCTTATTGGCCAGTAGCACATGGTCATAGATAGGAAATAAGACAGTTGATAGGAATATGTCCAGTCGAAATCCAGTAAGTACTGTGTGGAAGGGTATCTCCATTGTCGAGCATTGCAGTTGATGAAAACACTATGGGAAATATTTTCTCTCTCTTATTGAGCTGGCAGGCTTTTGAGAGGCAATAAAAGTGTCAGAATCCCCATCTCCTCCACAGGCTTGTCAATGTCTATGAGCCTTGTTAACCTCCATCTGCTGCAGCTTAGCAGAAGAGAAATTTAACACAATCAAGGATGAAATGTCAGAGATGCATTTGCCAGGCAGCCCTAGGCCGAACATTTTATTTCTGGAATCAGTCAATTTGGTTGTACCTCCTCCACCCTGCCCCACACACCCCTTCCTCTCATCTTCTGTCCCCTCCCTATTTTTTCCTCCCTCTCTCGCTCCATCCCTCCCTCGCCTTCCACCAGAAAGGCTTATTATTCAATTTACCTCTTAGACTGAACGGCTGGTCTCAGGATTTTCTTCAATTGTCCTTTTGCTTTCTTCCCCAAGATAACCTCAGGTCTTAAGTGGTGTTTACATTTTTTATTTTTTTTATAAAATAGAAATATTTTCCTGGAAATTTGGAGCAAGGTAAAAAAAAATATACGGTCATCAGGGGCTAAGATGCTGTTGTCTCATTCTCATTACAGATCTGTCTGTGAGACGTAATGCTCTCACAATACACAGAACTCCCTGGCCAGTGTGGGTATCTGAGCATAGGCCTATCTGATATCTGATATACTCATATGACAGTCATCATCTTGATGCTAAAGTAAGAATTACACATCCCCATCCCTTCCTCTCAGCATTACACATCCACATCCCTTCCCCTGTTAGCATTACACATCCCCATCCCTTCCTCTCAGCATTACACATCCACATCCCTTCCCCTGTTAGCATTACACATCCACATCCCTTCCTCTCAGCATTACACATCCACATCCCTTCCTCTCAGCATTACACATCCACATCCCTTCCCCTGTTAGCATTACACATCCACATCCCTTCCCCTGTTAGCATTACACATCCACATCCCTTCCTCTCAGCATTACACATCCACATCCCTTCCCCTGTTAGCATTACACATCCACATCCCTTCCTCTCAGCATTACACATCCACATCCCTTCCTCTCAGCATTACACATCCACATCCCTTCCCCTGTTAGCATTACACATCCACATCCCTTCCCCTGTTAGCATTACACATCCACATCCCTTCCTCTCAGCATTACACATCCACATCCCTTCCCCTGTTAGCATTACACATCCACATCCCTTCCTCTCAGCATTACACATCCACATCCCTTCCCCTGTTAGCATTACACATCCACATCCCTTCCTCTCAGCATTACACATCCACATCCCTTCCCGTTAGCATTACACATCCACATCCCTTCCTCTAAGCATTACATTTGACATTTTAGTCATTTAGCAGATGCTCTTATCCAGAGGGACTTACATTTAGTGCATTCATCTTAAGATAGCTAGGTGGGACAACCACATATCACAGGCATAGTAAGTACACTTTTCCTCAATAAAGTCATTACACATCCCCATCCCTTCCCCTGTAAGCATTCAGCATTTGCCTTCATCATCACATTCACAACACAAGATATGATATCAAAGCCTAGCATTTTGGGTAGCAAAACAACAAACCACCTGGCTGCCAGCACATTTCTCCCAGTGCTCAGCTATAATTCAGCATCAACAGTAAAGCATTATACTGGCACTCCACACAATCCTTTAGTCTACAGGCTTTTTAAAAATCACATACTGTGCGTGGGCATCCACGTAGGCTTTTATGTCACCTCAACCAAAGTCCCTCTAAAATCCATACCTGGAATACAAAAGTAGCTAACCATCGGCTTAGGGAGCCCAACCAGGTGTGAGCCATACAATCCATGCTATTGACATGGCTGGCAAGAAGAGCCTCAGTCAGCTGAATTATTTACGTGGCTCAATAGGCATGCTGCCTAACTTCGCTGTAATAATCCCCCATGGGTTACGGAGACTAGACTACTCCACAACACTCTCCCACGACCTGTACATACTGTATTAATGCTATTTTCTCTGCTATCATACTCTCAGCCCAGCTGCTTTATTTATTCATGGTCACATATTGCAGCAGCAGCGGTGGTGGTGGTGGGGAGCACACTGCACAGCTCTGCAGCTACTCCTCTAGATGTCAAACATAACTGCTGTTTCCAGATGCATTTTACAACCAAAATGGGAAAACTAAAGAAAATAGGTGTCGGTGGCGCTGCAGAGGTGTTCTGATAAGAGGACTGCTGTTTACTTTGTAGGATTTGTATAAAGTTTCTTCTCGTCATCCATAACAGTTTTCATATAAACCCAGGCCTCTTTTCTCCTCCTCCATTGCCCTCGGTCTCCACTCTTGGTTATCCCTCCTCAGAGACAGGAAGTGATTGATCTAATGCTCCTAACGCTGGATAACACCATGACCTAATTTCACTGCAATAACAGCTAATGCAATAGAACAAAATACAGATCCCCATAAGATACCGGAAAGCATATTACCATTAATGAATTATTAAATTATTGAACAATCTGAATTATTGAGAAGAAGTGCTTTAGTGGGAATTGGATTTGATCTGCACCAAGATGTATAAAATCTATTCATCCAAACTGGCACTATATCGAACACTTTTAAAACAAGGACAGAGAGAGACATAGACAGAAACAGAGAGCGAGAGAAAGAGAGAGAGCGAGAGAGCGAGAGAGAGAGAGAGCGCTCTGTTAAGAACAGCCTGGGTTATCATGGTGACCTTTGGGTGAGAGGAGACAGACAACTCCATGATAGAATTTATGTAAACCTCACTGCTTCTGCTAATGCAACATGCATGTGGCGCACAGCAGCAATAGAAAATGAACAAGCATGTGCTCCCGAGTGGCGCAGTGGTCTAAGGCACTGCATCGCAGTGCTAGATGTGTCACTACAGACCCTGGTTTGATTCCAGGCTGTATCCCAATCCAGCTGTGATTGGGAGTCCCATAGGACGGCGCACAATTGGTCTGGGGTAGGCCTTCATTGTAAATAAGAATTTGTTCTTAACTGACTTGCCTAGTTAAAAAATAAATAAATGGACAACAGCCATCTTTCTTTTAGATGTGACATTGAACAGAGCTAGTCTGCTTCATAGCACTACTTGTACTACACTTACCTATACTAATACAACCTACAACAAAACACATGGTCAAATAAAATTGCTGAATAGTTTTTGGTAACCTACTACTACCAAGTACACTCTCCTCGCAGATGCTAACAGAGTGTGCATGTGTGTGTGTGCGTGTGCTTGGGAAAAGCAGAACAAACCCAAGCTGCCAGTTTACTCATCCACATCCAACTCTGACATCCCCAACTGCCACTCCAAATCTGTGACCTTTGGTTTTTGGCAGCCGGTGTACAGCGCTCTGCGGGGGCATTTGGGGACGCAGCAGCAGTCTTCTATTCATGTGGTATTAGTACCTGTGGACTGGTGCACCCTGGTCTCTTCCTGGCCGAGCTGTGGGCGCTCACTCTCACAGACACAGCACAGCTCTTTAATTGGAGAACTATCAGCATGAGCCAATGCCACTTCAGTTACCTGCCCATAAACCCCATGGTTAAGACAGAGCAGTGCTGTGGAGCCCACAGCTGACAGAGAGAGTAAAGAGAGTGAGAATGTATGTGTGTTTGTGGCATAATTTGGAACTGGAACTGGACACCAATGTGAAGTAATAGTGTGTAATATTGTGTAAAGGGAAAAGCAAGGCAAGGCAACCCCCATGATGACTAATGGGATAATGCTAGTCAGTCAGTTTCCCTTTTGCTGGCACGTCATAAAAGGCTTCCTAGAGTTAAATAGTGTCGTAGGGAGAAAGTGCCCCTAAGCTTAGTTCAGGGAAACATCCTCTTTTATGATACAAGGATACAGGATACAATTATGGCACAGAGAGGATTTCCAGATGACCTCCCCCGCATGTCTGAGAAACACACACACACACACACACACACACAAGTGGAAGGAAAATTTGATAGAGAAAAACAGATTTGGTTTGGAATCTTTGTCTGACAAGAGTGATTCCTGCTTGTTTACTAGTAACATGTAGTGGCATTCGGTGACCCTATGGTTTGGTGCTGGACGCCGTTGGCACTGAGTGGTTTGTCTGATTTCGCCAGTGACTAAACTCGCTGTGACAATCAGATTCTGAGTCTTGCTGTATGGCATGCTCTCATCAACATGGCTCCGTCTTAACTTGTAAATCAGAAGAGACTTCAGCATTGCAAACCAGCAGAGAGATTTCTCCGGCTATTCTATCATATCTGATTCTGAGATGCCCACTTTTCCTTTCAGACTAGAGGAATGGGTTACAGGGGTTGCTGTCATCAAAAGTTAATCTGCCATCAAGGAATTTTAACAGTATGACAAGGGAGTGCTATTGAGATTGAGCCCATAGTAAACTCATCAGCTAAAATTCAATTTAATCTCATCCATTTCCCTGGGGGAATACATTATCTGTCAATCCACATAAATTCTGCCACCAACCTAAGATATTTTTTTTTCTCTATTCATTCCAGGATCATAGACTATCTTTCAAGGAACATATCTTTTCGATTTCAAGGAACATATCTTTTCGATTTCAACAACTGTGCATTTTCTTTAAATAAATCACCCTAGCAACTGACAGATTCAACTTTTCTTTCCTGCCATATTGCAGATAAGTAATTAAGTCTAACAAAGTACCTTAGCTCAATTAGCCAACTAAGCCAACCTCTGAGTATCCCCCAGGTGAATATCCTGTCTGACAGGAATTATAAATTACCTGCACTGGACCACTAACCAAAACATAGCAGTTAGTGTGTTCAACACATCATGTGAGTCACAACACACAAACATAGCAGTTACCATGTTTAACACAGTCACTCACAACACAACACAAACAGTCGTGGCCGGAGGGAGGGAGGCTGTTTGTTGGGCTGTTGAGCATACCTGACCCTGCAGAGTTTGGGCTCTGGTTGGTGGCCAGCAGTGTGATGAAGTCCTGGCAGGTATTGGGCTGCAACAGTGGGCTGTCATCCAGACAGAGGTCAATGATGAGGGCCACTGCCTTCTCACAGTACATGTCATGGTCCTCTCTCTCCTCCGCAGAACTCATTCTCCTCTGTGAGCCTGAGTCCCACACAGTCTTTAGCTCTCATCCAGGACTTGAGAAGTAAAGTGGGGGAAAAGCTAAGGCAGAAGAGGGATGGTGATGGTGCTGCATAAAAAATAGATGCAACTTGCCGCTCTCCTCTTGTTCTTGCTCTCTCTCTCTCTCTCTCTCTGTCTCTCAGGCTCCTGGATGTACAGCCAGTCAGTGTCAGTATGTGTGTCTTTGTGTGAGTCTGTGTGTGCGTAAAAGAGAGTGTGTGGGAGGGGGCTCAATGAAGCAGTGGGACCCCCCAGGTATTCCTGGAGCAGGAGTGTTGCATCATACCATATGCATGATGAGAGAGGGAGAGAGAGAGAGAGGGCTGACCCTCACATGTGCTCACTCTCTCTCTCTCATAGCATGTGGTAGGATACAGTATGAATATAAAGGAGCGATCTCTCTAGCTCTTCTCCTCTTTTTGTCTCTAGAGGTCTTTCCACAGACTGTGCGTGTATTTATCTTATGCTCATGGGTACATAAATGTGTAGTATGTAGAATACTGTACATGTTACTGTAAGTAGGGATGGGATTTACTGCATTTCATCAATTGAACTCAAATACTGTTCCCACTTTACATGTCTGCACTTTGTTGCATTTTTAACCATTCAGGTGTGACATGCATGCAAATGAGTTCTCAGTTATTCCAAATAAGGTGTTAATGGTAATAAGGTGAAAGTATTTAAGTGTGAGAAAAAATGCATATGAATTGTGGTACAATTGTGGTCTTTATCACATTCAGTTAAGAACAAATAAAAAAATTAATGAAGTTGGTGCTGCTATATTAGCTGACCCATTTACTTCAAAAACTGATAATGATATCAAATACAGCTGCAAACCCACTCATACTGCACCCTGCTATTGACATGATACAATGTGAAAGCAAAGAGAGAGAGAGAGAAAGAGTAAGAGAGTGTCTAGAAGGAGAGATACAGAGAGAAAGATGAGATGCTCCAGTCACAGAGGTCAGATTTACAGTATTCCATAATCTGAGCCAGGATTACGAAAATCGGAGACCAGATTAGGAATATATAGATTTATCGGCAACTACCGCAAAGATGATCGCCAGCACTCAGCAAAACATGCCATCTGACATGGTAAAGTCACTTTACATGCATGTGCTTTCATTCTTCTATTCAATAGTATTGTTAATGAAATACGGTACATAGGAAGCATACATTGTTCTGCACTGAAAAGTCATACAGGGAAACTGATTTCTTCAGAAGAAGTTATAGAAGTCTGTTATGAGTGTCATGCCTTATGTTTCTCGGGTTAAAGTCACATTTCCGCTGAAATCTGTCTCCAAAAGGTATGTACGCTATCCATGTACATACAGTGAGGGAAACAAGTATTTGATCCCCTGCTGATTTTGTACGTTTGCCCACTGACAAAGACATGATCAGTCTATCATTTTAATGGTAGGTTTATTTGAACAGTGAGAGTCAGAATAACAACAAAAAAATCCAGAAAAACGCATGTCAAAAATGTTATGAATTGATTTGCATTTTAATGAGGGAAATAAGTATTTGACCCCTCTGCAAAACATGACTTAGTACTTGGTGGCAAAACCCTTGTTGGTAATCACAGAGGTCAGACGTTTCTTGTAGTTGGCCACCAGGTTTGCACACATCTCAGGAGGGATTTTGTCCCACTCCTCTTTGCAGATCTTCTCCAAGTCATTAAGGTTTCGAGGCTGACGTTTGGCAACTCGAACCTTCAGCTCCCTCCACAGATTTTCTATGGGATTAAGGTTAGGAGACTGGCTAGGCCACTCCAGGACCTTAATGTGCTTCTTCTTGAGCCACTCCTTTGTTGCCTTGGCCGTGTGTTTTGGGTCATTGTCATGCTGGAATACCCATCCATGACCCATTTTCAATGCCCTGGCTGAGGGAAGGAGATTCTCACCCAAGATTTGACGGTACATGGCGCCATCCTTCGTCCCTTTGATGCGGTGAAGTTGTCCTGTCCCCTTAGCAGAAAAACACCCCCAAAGCATAATGTTTCCACCTCCATGTTTGACGGTGGGGATGGTGTTCTTGGGGTCATAGGCAGCATTCCTCCTCCTCCAAACACGGCGGGTTGAGTTGATGCCAAAGAGCTCGATTTTGGTCTCATCTGACCACAACACTTTCACTCAGTTCTCCTCTGAATCATTCAGATGTTCATTGGCAAACTTCAGACGACCCTGTATATGTGCTTTCTTGAGCAGGGGGACCTTGCGGGCGCTGCAGGATTTCAGTCCTTCACGGCGTAGTGTGTTACCAATTGTTTTCTTGGTGACTATGGTCCCAGCTGCCTTGAGATCATTTACAAGATCCTCCCGTGTAGTTCTGGGCTGATTCCTCACTGTTCTCATGATCATTGTAACTCCACGAGGTGAGATCTTGCATGGAGCCCCAGGCCGAGGGAGATTGACAGTTGTTTTGTGTTTCTTCCATTTGCGAATAATCGCACCAACTGTCGTCACCTTCTCACCAAGCTGCTTGGCGATGGTTTTGTAGCCCATTCCAGCCTTGTGTAGGTCTACAATCTTGTCCCTGACATCCTTGGAGAGCTCTTTGGTCTTGGACATGGTGGAGAGTTTGGAATCTGATTGATTGATTGCTTCTGTGGACAGGTGTCTTTTATACAGGTAACAAGCTGAGATTAGGAGCACTCCCTTTAAGAGTGTGCTCCTAATCTCAGCTCGTTACCTGTATAAAAGACACCTGGGAGCCAGAAATCTTTCTGATTGAGAGGGGGTCAAATACTTATTTCCCTCATTAAAATGCAAATCAATTTATAACATTTTTGACTTGCGTTTTTCTGGATTTTTTTGTTGTTATTCTGTCTCTCACTGTTCAAATAAACCTACCATTAAAATGATAGACTGATCATTTCTTTGTCAGTGGGCAAATGTACAAAATCAGCAGGGGATCAAATACTTTTTTCGCTCACTGTATATCTATAGGCAACCATACTGAATTTAAGTATCTATGTGCTGTTGTTCCTTTCTTACCCTCATAGATACTGTTGTGCTGTTGACCTTTACTTGTTGGCAGACTCATTAAGTTGACTACTACATGCTGCAGAAAAAGTTTTTTTCAAGAAAAGGTTGCAAACTATCTTATTTGTTTGTTTAATTGATCATTATAAGTTATCATTAACATTGTTCTCCTCTTTTAAGCTCTCCTCCTCCATCTCTGTAGCATATAGCTGTGTTTTAATTAGCGAGAATGACTGTAACTTCAATCTTCACAATGGGATCTGATAGGCTATGTCAGTCCTTCCTTATCTACTCTGACTGCTATTATACAAGGCACAATTCGGAGATAATTATGCAGGGTGTCAGGGTTATCCAGTGAAGTGTTTGAATCACATTAATTGACATGGATGCGATACTCAACAGTGCTTACATTTTTACTATACTTAATGAAGTGTCACTGATTTGTTCAAGTTCTTGATGACTTCTTTTGTCGTCTGTTGTGTTAATGACACAATGAAACCAACAACCCTCTCTTCTTCACTTTATTTTGTAACACGACCTACCTACGTCTGAAGTTATAACCTAACTACTGTAGTGTGTGTGTTTGTGTGTGCATGTGCATACCGATATGTGTGTTTTCTCCATCAGAATGGTGTGGTCTACCATGGTCCTCCACGTAACTGGAGAGGCATTGGGATAGCGTTGATGGTGATCCTGATGATCATATCACTGGTCATCCTGTCTGTCATCATGCTCACTCCTGGTAAGAGGAAAACAAGCTATGCTCAGAGACAGATGAGACTACAGTCTCTGGGTCTCCCAATACCCCCACTAGCACAGGCCTACTACTTAATACTATCAGTCCCAAGCCAAATCAGCCTATCAGTCGGGTTTTGTCACTAATTTCATGTATCTGCTTGGCAAGCCCTCATATTTAGCCTTACATTGAAGTGCTTTACTATTTGCTTTTCAGGACAACCAGTAGAATGAAAAACGATTTGACATAAAAGTTACATTCATGAGGTTAATTGACTTATGCCACTACAAAAATGAGATCCACCAAACAAAAACCTGATTTAAAAAAAGAGGCATTTATAAGAATAATGTAAGTACAGGACATTTTGGCTCAGTGGGAAATTAATATTCAAAAAGTCAGTGACAACTGTGTTCAATTTGGAGTTTGTGAGAGCAACTACATGAGTCTATTACAGTATTATATGCACTATTTCCTGGGCAAAAATGGATGAAATTGACCGTTATATCCACAAAACATCACCCATTGTCTTATACCCATGTCTGTGATCTGTCTTTCATTGTTTGAAGTCTGTCTGGGAGCTATAAGAAAGCTCAGGAAAACATCTGGAATGATCACAATGCAATACCTCTTTATGATATTCAATGTAGAAAAAGTCCTGTGCGCATCATAGAGCAAAACCGATAAAACGTGCGTTTTCGTGAGAGTCTAAGCTTTTCCATGATGGGGTCATAATAGTCTGTAGCTCAAACTGTTCGAACTCTAAATATGTTTTCATGAGAACAACCGATTTCGGTATCCTCTTTTGTCTTACAAACTCCGCTCTAAGTCAGCCTTCACCCATAGCACAGACTAATTGTGGGCATCCACGGATTCAGCGAAAATAGATGCATCCAGACTATTTTTAAGAGGGTTTAGAAGCATGCAAAAATCGTCCACGAAATATTGGGACTGAGTGTTAAAATGGAGTAATACATTTGGCATGCATTATGCAGTATGGAAGCAGATTCATGCAATGTTTTATTTGTATTTATTTTGGCATGAATCTGCTTCCATATCAGAGTGGTATACTGTAGCATTTGTACCACTTCCTCCAACATTTGGCCCTTTATTCCTGCTACTCACCCCTCTCTGTCTTCATCTTTGTTGCAGATGAGTCTCTCCTGTTCCAGCGCTCCCGTCTCACGCTGGAGGACCTGGACAAAGACGATTTCAAAGTTCATGACCCCCATGTGACCTGGCTCAACGGTGAGCCAGGCTTCCATGACACAGATTTCATTTACAAAACATGCATGTCAAGCCTTAAATGATTTATATACTTTTTGACAGGCTGCCCACCTTTTGTAGCATACTGTACACCCTGTGGCTTCACTGTAACTTGACATGATTTACGGAGCATTCTGTCTGCGTCCCAAATGGCACCCTATTCCCTATAAAGTGTACTACTTTTGACCAGGGCCAATATTGCAGTGTGGTAAATATTGATCATATAGGCTATATCGTATATACTGTACCTCACATGCGACCCATAATAAGACTATGCAATTAGCCTATTAAAATGTTTATCTGACTCCATAAAGACGATTTAGCAATATGCAAGAGACTACAGTTGAGTTACAGGAATTGGAAGGTCAAGAAAGGTCTGTGAATGGAATTCTAAATGTAAGTGTATTTTATTAACATTGTAAAATGATGGATTCACATACAAGGCATAAAGCTTAATTTACAAAGCATGAACAAGCATTACAAGGCATTATTCTAGACATGATCAGAGAGGGAGAGAGAGAGAGAGAGAGAGAAGTCATAGGCTAAAAGGCCATGCCCCAAGAGTCCCAGGGGTGGAGAGAGAAAGAAAGAGAGACAGTGTATCTCACCAGTGCAGGTCAGGAACAAAGAAGAGAAAGAGACAATTAATCTAAGGCCCTTTTATAAGCATCTGAGTTGTTTGGAGTCAAAATCTGAGTTGTTGACCAATAGCGTTACTGTTGAGTTAACCTCCAATCAGATATCAGACCTACAGGACGTGAAGACAACAGAACCTCTGCTACCCAGAGGTGTGACAGAATGGGAGTTGGAGAGATAATGCAGCATTCCTAAGACAACACAAAGGAAACCCTTGCATACAGTGTAAAGAGTCACTTCGGGGGCTGCCCAACAGTATGGCTCGAGTCAAAAGTAGTGCACTATATAGGGAATAGTGTGCCAGTTGGGACACTTCATGCTACTGTTGACATATAGAGCACAGCACAGCTCATCAAGTCAACACAAATCATGTAACAGTCCTCAGGTTTGTTGTAGGGACCAAAGTTACAACGTGACAGGAGCTCAGTATATGTTTTATGGAACATACTCTTGTTATTAATACATGTTGATGTTGACTGTTCTGCATCTAAGCTGCACTCTAGGGAATCAAAGAACTACCTCCAGGGGACTTACTTTACTTCTGCCTCAAGGACCCCCTACTACCTGTTCAATAAGGGCCCGATTCCGACCCGAGTTAAGCGCCCGTAGATGGAACGTAATTCCCTTTTTATGCACTTTTCTCTCTATGTATATTCTGACCATGAACTTAAGCATGAGAATTGTATGCTATTCACCTGCTATTCGTTTTGGATGGAGATCAAATAAATTAAGGTGTGTCTACAGATACCCGTATTCTGACCTTGACTTAATTCCCTAATAATTCCACCACCTTTACGCATGAGGAAACCATGATTAAGGTCTAGCGAACCTACTGGTTCCAAATGGAAAAAGCCTCTACTTAATTTTTTCAGAAATAACATAATTCTCCATGCACTGTAATTTACAACTTGATAAGAGTGATTGATAAGAGCTAGATAAATGAGTAATCCGTTTGGATAAGGGAATTGTAAATATAAATGACACTTGTTTTTTTGGCTTTGCCAATTACTATCAGAGGTTTATCCGGGGCTTTGGCAAGGTCGCAGCTCCCATCACCTCTCTGTTGAAGGGTGGGCCATCCTGGCTCCGCTGGTCTGCTGAGGCTGACAGGGCTTTCAGTAACCTGAGGGCTCTGTTCACCTCAGCCCCGGCACTGGCCCATCCCGATCCATCATTGCCATTTGTAGTGGTGGTGGACGCGTCCGAGGTAGGGGTAGGCGCTGTCCTATCCCAACGCTCGGGTAGGCCACCCAAGCTCCTCCCCTGTGCCTTCTTCTCTAAGAAGCTCAGCCCAGCGGAGCAGAACTACAACGTTGGTGATCGGGAGCTGTTGGCTGTTGTCAGAGCCCTGACCGAGTGGAGGCACTGGTTTGAGGGGGCGAAACACCCTTTCCTCGTCTGGACTGACCACCGTAACCTGGAGTACATCCGGGCAGCGAGGATCTGAGCCCTCGCCAGGCCAGGTGGGCCTTGTTCTTCACCCGATTTGATTTCACACTGTCCTACATCCCAGGCACAAAGAACGTGAAGGCAGACGCACTGTCACGGCTGTACGACACAGAGGAGAGGCCCATAGACAACACCCCCATACTCCCGGCCTCCTGCATTGTGGCGCCGGTAGTGTGGGCGGTGGAAGCAGATATAGAGAGGGCATTACGCACAGAGCCAACTCCACCTCAGTGCCCAGCTGGGATGCGGTACGTGCCGTCTATTGTCTGTGATCGTCTTATCTATTGGGCACACATATCCCCCTCCTCTGGTCACCCAGGCATCGGCCGTACAGTGCTCTGCCTGACCAGGAAGTACTGGTGGCCTACCTTGGCTAAGGACATGAGGGTGTATGTCTCCTCCTGCTCAGTGTGCGCCCAGAGTAAGGCACCTAGGCACCTTCCAGTGGGTAAGTTACATCCCTTACCAGTTCCACAACGGCCATGGTCCCGCTTATCAATTGACTTCCTAACTGATCTTCCCCTCTCTCAGGGTTACACCACCATCCTGGTCGTTGTGGACCGATTTTCTAAAGCCTGCCGCCTCCTTCCTCTGCCCGGTCTCCCCACGGCCCTGCAAACATACGGAAGCCCTGTTTACTCACGTCTTCCGGCACTACGGGGTGCCAGAGGTGTCTGACCGGAGTCCCCAGTTTACGTCCAGGGTCTGGAAGGCGTTCATGGAATGTCTGGGGGTCTCGGTCAGCCTGACCTCTGGGTTTCACCCCGAATCTAATGGGAAGGTGGAACGGGTGAATCATGATGTGGGTAGGTTCCTGCAGTCCTACTGCCAGGACCGGCCGGGGGAGTGGTCGGTGTTCTTGCCATGGGCCGAATACACCCAGAACTCTCTCTGCCACTCCTCCACTAACTCCATTTCAATGTGTTTTAGGTTATCAGCCGGTCCTGGCACCGTGGCATCAGGACCGAAGCTCCTTCGGTGGATGACTGGTTTCGGCGCGCGGAGGAGACGTGGAATGTTGCCCACGTCCACCTCCAGCGTGCCGTGCGTCGCCAGAAGGCCAACGCTGACCGCCACCGCAGTGAGGCCCCGGTCTTTGTACCGGGTGATCGGGTCTGGCTCTCGACCCGGAAATTGCCCCTCCGCCTGCCCTGCCGGAAGCTGAGCCCGTGGTTTGTGGGGCCGTTCAAAGTCCTGAGGAGAGTAAATGAGGTTACGTATGGGTTACTACTCCCTCCTGATTACCGTATTAACCCCTCGTTTCACGTGTCTCTCTTCAGGCCGGTGGTGGCTGGTCCGCTCCAGGAGTCTGAGGTGCGGGAGGTTCCTCCGCCCCCTCTGGACATCGAGGGGGCCCCGGCGTACTCCATCCATTCCATCCTGGATTCGAAGCGTCGGGTGGGGGGCCTTCAGTATCTCATGGAGTGGGAGGGGTGCGGTCCGGAGGAGGGGTACTGTCACTACTTCCTCCGAAGCTGCCTCTCCTTGTTCGGGCAGGCTTCGGCGCTCGTCGTCACCGGCCTTCTAGCCACTGCCGCTCCTCATCTCATCATCTCATCATTCCATTTGTTTTGTCTTGTTTTTACACACACCTGGTTCATATCCCCTCATCAGTACCTGTATATGTATTTCCCTATGCCCCCCATGTCTATGTGTGTGATTGTTTTCATGTAGAGATGACGATAGCTCGGTGGAGCTTTATTGTATTGTATCGCGGGGATATTCACCCATGTGTGTTGTTTTCTCCAGTGCGCCGTTATACCGCACTGTAGTGTTTTACGCAAATGCTGCGTACCACTGTATCTGCCGAATAAACCATTTATTCTGTGATTTACCCTCCTGCGCCTGACTCCGTCCAATTCACCCGCTACATTAATCCCTAATATTCTGAACCCGTTCTCTCTATATATTCTACTAAGTCTGTTGACAAACTTCTAACTAAAAGGTACACTGTATTTAAAGGGATGGCTTAAGATAAATATACTGAAAACCCTATTGAATGAAAACTCCACAAGAAAATCAAGTTGGAGGGTTTTCAGTGGTTGAATTACATTTATTCAGCATGCGCTAGGGAACCACTCCTGCAAAGCCCGTTATACACCTTCATAAGGTAAGTTTGAATATCATCTACTGAAAAGTGAGTAGGAAAGGCGTGCGTAAGAAAGGTGTAATTTCCACAATCGTAATCGGGCCCAATCCAATCCAAAACATAACCATTTGAGGCATTGATGAAAGGTTGCTCAGTGAATGAAGAAATCTATTAACAAAATACACATATGTATGTCACATACGGTACATGTACAATACATGTACAACAAGTATTTAATACACTGCCGATTTTGCAGGTTTTCCTACTTACAAAGCATGTAGAGGTCTGTAATTTTTTATCATAGGTACACTTCAACTGTGAGAGACGGAATCTAAAACAAAAATCCAGAAAATCACATTGTATGATTTTTAAGTAATTAATTTGCATTTTATTGCATGACATAAGTATTTGATACATCAGAAAAGCAGAACTTAATATTTGGTACAGAAACCTTTGTTTGCAATTACAAAGATCATACGTTTCCTGTAGGTCTTGACCAGGTTTGCACACACTGCAGCAGGGATTTTGGCCCACTCCTCCATACAGACCTTCTCCAGATCCTTCAGGTTTCGGGGCTGTCGCTGGGCAATACGGACTTTCAGCTCCCTCTTAAGATTTTCTATTGAGTTCAGGTCTGGAAACTGGCTAGGCCACTCCAGGACCTTGAGATGGTTTTTACGGAGCCACTCCTTAGTTGCCCTGGCTGTGTGTTTCGGGTCGTTGTCATGCTGGAAGACCCAGCCACGACCCATCTTCAATGCTCTTACTGAGGGAAGGAGGTTGTTGGCCAAGATCTCGCGATACATGGCCCCATCCATCCTCCCCTCAATACGGTGCAGTCGTCCTGTCCCCTTTGCAGAAAAGTATCCCCAAAGAATGATGTTTCCACCTCCATGCTTCACGGTTGGGATGGTGTTCTTGGGGTTGTACTCATCCTTCTTCTTCCTCCAAACACGGCGAGTGGAGTTTAGACCAAAAAGCTCTATTTTTGTCTCATCAGACCACATGACCTTCTCCCATTCCTCCTCTGGATCATCCAGATGGTCATTGGCAAACTTCAGACGGGCCTGGACATGCGCTGGCTTGAGCAGGTGGACCTTGCGATTTTAATCCATGACGGCGTAGTGTGTTACTAATGGTTTTCTTTGAGACTGTGGTCCCAGCTCTCTTCAGGTCATTGACCAAGTCCTGCCGTGTAGTTCTGGGCTGATCCCTCACCTTCCTCATGATCATTGATGCCCCACGAGGTGAGATCTTGCATGGAGCCCCAGACCGAGGGTGATTGACTGTCATCTTGAACTTCTTCCATTTTCTAATAATTGCGCTAACAGTTGTTGCCTTCTCACCAAGCTGCTTGCCTATTGTCCTGTAGCCCATCCCAGCCTTGTGCAGGTCTACAATTTTATCCCTGATGTCCTTACACAGCTCTCTGGTCTTGGCCATTGTGGAGGTTGGAGTCTGTTTGATTGAGTGTGTGGACAGGTTTCTTTTATACAGGTAACGAGTTCAAACAGGTGCAGTTAATAAAGGTAATGAGTGGAGAACAGGAGGGCTTCTTAAAGAAAAACTAACAGGTCTGTGAGAGCCGGAATTCTTACTGGTTGGTAGGTGATCAAATACTTATGTCATGCAATAAAATGCAAATTAATTACTTAAAAATCATACAATGTGATTTTCTGGATTTTTGTTTTAGATTCCGTTTCTCACAGTTGAAGTGTACCTATGATAAAAATGACAGACCTCTACATGCTTTGTAAGTAGGAAAACCTGCAAAATCGGCAGTGTATCAAATACTTGTTCTCCCCACTGTATATTTGACATAAATCCAATGACCTCTATATTACATTACACTTAACAGTTTATTAATTTAGCAGACACTCTCTTTACTTTAGGAGAATCAGGACGGTTTCCCAGACCTAGATTAAGCCTAGTTCCGGATTAAACATCATTCTCAATGGAAAATCTCAATCAAAAGTGTTTTTTTGTCCACGACTAGGCTTAATCTGGGTCTGGGAAACCAGTCCTTCATGTTTCAACAACAACTCTGTCTTCTGTTTATTTGCCAGTCTCACCACTGCATGGCTTCTACTCTATCTCCCCTCTGTAGATGATGAGGTGGCCTTTCGCACCAGGCAAGGGCACATCCTGAAACACAGCCTGAGTGAGAACCTCACCATCTCTCTGCTGGATGGCAGCATCCTAGTGAGTACAGACACCACAAACAAAACTCTACTCCAGGGTGATTGATTGACAGACTGATGGATCTTGCAGCTTGGATGGCTGATATGCTTCATCATACATATCCATACTCCCAGTCTCCCACAGGTGTCAAATTGTATTTGAGAAATAATGCCTCCTCCCACTGCAGTTTCTATTAGCATTTTTATCTTCTTTTTTTTCTGTTTTACAAGAATCTGAAGGACACAAAGTTTCAAGTGTCACCAGACCAGAAGTATATTCTGCTGGCTTACAACTTGCATCTGGTAGGTAAAGTTTAACAGTCAGTGTATCTGATATTATATTATATCTTATATTTCAAGACAAAACTGGGA